>NC_084481.1:224657653-224960683 GCF_030035675.1 Rhineura floridana
GGATATCCATCCAGGTGCACATCTATATCAGCAAAGCATGTAGAAAGCTGCTTATGTGTCAAGTGTGTTTGCCTCTAGCTAGCTGTACCCCTAAGGATGTACAATTGTAGAGGTAGATCGTATTCTGAACAAGTAGGGCATCTGTGATGGCTTCTGTTGCTGCTGTTGGTCAGAGTAACCCCTTAAGAGGCCACCTAAAGAGAGATCAGAAAGGGCCCAGCTCTTTTCTGATCTCTGCCTGGCCCCTGTTGAGTTGCATGTTTTGCAGAATAGCAAAAGCTGGGTCCGGCATAGTTAGCCACAGTATCCTCACATTGGCAAATGGGCCTTCATGCTTGTTCCTGAGAGCAGATTCCTTGCCAAAGCATGTTTTACATCACAGTATTGGGCCAAAAAGGCCTGATTCAAGTGGGCATCACTGGCTTCAAAAAATTGGCAGTCCGCGGGCAAGAGACCATCAGCGGGCCACGTTAACCAGGAAGGGGGCAGAAGCAAAAGCGTGTAGCAAACTGAGAGCACAGGATTGTATCCAATGGTCTTCCTACTCAGACAAGACCTCTTGAGGTGAATGGGCATGGCTGACTTCGGCTCATTTATTTCAATGGTCGTGCTCTGAATAGACCTTAATTAAAATACAACCCATAGTCCAGAAAGTTCTTTGTCAAATGACTACAAGTGAGAGCGCCGCGGAGGGTGCCCGGCGGTGGGGATGGCAGCGGCAGCGGCTCGGCGGCTGTGAGAGCGCCGTCGAGAAGCGACCGGTGGAGGAGAGAGAGCGTTTGGAGGAGTGGCCCGGCAGCAGCGAGAGAACGCCATGAAGGAAGACCGGGCCAGTAGGGACCAGTAGAGACCGTGGGGATCGCCTGGGGGGTGTTGTGGAGGGCAGTTGGGGGTGGGATGTAGGTTGTCTCCCTGCCTTGAAGTGGAGAGCTGACCCAGCAGAGACGAGGGAACGCCGTGGAGTGCAGCCGAGGGAACGCCGTGGAGTGCGGCCGAGGTGTAGGCGTAGCCCTATGTTACTGAGTGGGAGCGTGTTGAGATATTTTGGACTTGGTGGGCGCCTGTGCTTGCGCTTCCAGGTGGCCGCGAGTGCTATTCCTAGAGCGGTTGAGGTGGTGGACCAAGAGCATGGAATGATAGTTCAGAGTGTTGCCTGCCTGCCCTTGTGGCTTGTACTCAAGGGAAAGAGCACCAGTAATACGCCAGCTCTGACTACCCTGGAAGAACTGGACCGGGCAGGGAGGTGGTCAATAACAGATATTGTTAATTGTGTAGACTGTTGGGGGGTGAGGGATTCTGTTGAGGCCCAGGCGGGAGGGAGCCATGTGCAGAGCGGAGAGAGTCCATGTAGGGAGGGTGGGAAGCCACGACATTAAGAGGCTAGGCGGCAGATGCTGGAGGGGTGTGAGAGGCAGGCCAGGCCAGCATCGGGGAACAAGGGATAGATGCATAATATCTATCCCCTGTTCTGGGCCTGCCCACCACCAGAAGATAACTGGGGGATGTACAGCTCCAACCAATCTTCGACTGCTGTTGTGTAATGCCAGGTCTGTAGTACAGAAAACATCCCTCATCCACGACATGATCGTGGATGAGAACGCAGACCTGATGTGCATTACAGAGACCTGGCTGGATGAGGCCTCAGCTCCTGTTCTTGAGGCCATGTGTCCAGCCGGTTTCCGTATGCACAGCAGCCGAGGATTGGTAGGCGGGGAGGGGGAGTGGCAGTTATCTATCGGGGGTCCTTGATTTTTACCAGACCCCCTCTCCATGAGACCAAGTTTGTTGATTGCATGTACTGGAGGTTGGGCCCTAAGGGAAGTTTAGGGATTCTCCTTGTGTACCGCCCACCCCACTGCACAGCTGACTCCCTGACCGAGGTGCTCGAGGTGGTCTCGGGCGTGCGGGTCCTCTCCCCTAACCTTCTGGTTTTGGGGGACTTTAACCTGCATGCCGAGACGGATCTCATAGGAGCCCCTCGGGATTTCATGGAAACCATGACTTCCTGGGAACTGCACCTTAGTAATTTTGGGCCCACCCATGTAGCCGGTCATGCTCTCGACCTTGTGTTTGTCTCGGGAGGGGGAGGCAGTGCTCTGAAAATGGGGGCTATTTTTTCGAACCCCGTGTCATGGTCAGATCACTATCTCGTGAATATGGACCTCTCATTGCCACACACCCTCCGCAGGGGACAGGGACCTATTAGGATGGTCCGCCCCAGACGCTTGATGGAGCCAGAGGGATTCCTGATGGCGCTGGAAGATTTGGAGCTGTCTGAAGGTCGCCCAGTCGAAACCCTGGTGGCAGAGTGGAATAGGGAGATCACCAGGGCGATAGACCGGGTGGCTCGGAAACGTCCTCTCCCCCTGAATAGAACTCAAACCGCACCTTGGTATACGGGGTTTGAGGCAGGAGGTGAGACGACTAGAACGCCGGTGGCGGAAATCTCGCTCCAAAGACGATCGGACACTGGTTAGAGCAGCAATAGCAGCCTACCAAGTGGCAATAAAGACAGCAAAGAAAGATTTCTTTTGCTGCCTCTATTGCATCCACAGGATGTTGTCCCAGGAGGTTGTTCCAGGTGGTCCGTAGCCTGGTCAGTCCAGTTGCTCAGGACCCCATGGAGCACTCTAAAGCCTCCTGTGACGCGTTTGCAAAACATTTTGCTGATAAAATCGACTGTCTGAAGAGCTCAATTCCGTATGCTGTGGACACAGGAAGCAGGCCAGAGACGGCCAGTTGCTATCCGGTCCGATGGGATCGGTTTCAGCCTCTTCCCTCTGAGGAAGTGGACAAGGTGCTCTCTACCGTGAGACCGACCACCTGTTTGTTTGACCCTTGCCCTACATGGCTCATTGTGGGCTGCAGAGAGAGACTGAGCGATGGGATCAAGGCGGTGGTAAATGCTTCCTTGGAAGAGGGTGCATTGCCATCTGCCCTCAAGGAGGCGGTAATAAAGCCCATCTTAAAAAAGCCCTCCTTGGATCCCCAAGATTTGAATAACTTTCGCCCAGTCTCCAATCTACCATTTCTGGGCAAGGTGATCGAACGTGTGGTGGCCAAACAGTTACAGACACACTTGGAGGAAGCAGATTACTTAGATCCATTCCAATCGGGCTTCAGGACTGGTCATGGAACTGAAACAGCCTTGGTCGCTCTGGTGGATGATTTGAGGAGGGCGTTGGATAGGGGTGAATGCTCATTCCTCGTCCTCCTTGATCTCTCAGCGGCTTTTGATACCGTCGACCACGGTATCCTCCTGGGTCGCCTGGAGGGAATGGGAATTGGAGGCACTGTTCTACGGTGGTTCCGTTCCTATCTCTCTGACAGGCACCAGCGGGTGGCATTGGGAGAGGAGGTTTCAGACCCTTGGCCTCTCAATTGTGGTGTGCCACAGGGCTCTATCCTCTCTCCCATGCTATTTAACATCTATGTAAAGCCGCTGGGAGCTATCATCAGGAGATTTGGGTTGCAGTGCCACCAATATGCGGATGACACTCAGCTCTATCTCTCATTTAAGTCCTCACCGGAGTTGGCTGTGGATACCATTTCCAAGTGCCTGGAGTGCGTAAGTGAATGGATGGGAGGAAACAGGCTGAAACTGAACCCCGACAAGACCGAGATACTGCTTGTGGGAGACAAGAGAAGATTGGGAGATATCGACCTGGTGTTGAATGGGGTGAGATTGCCCCTAAAGGACCAGGTCCGCAGCCTCAGGGTCGTTCTTGACTCCAAGCTGTCCATGGAGGCTCAGGTGCTAGCAGTGAGCCGGGCAGCTTGGTATCAGTTATACCTGATACAGAGGCTGCGACCCTATCTTCCGGTTCATCTGCTCCCGCAAGTAGTGCATGCCCTGGTCTCCTCTCGCTTAGACTACTGTAATGCGCTCTACGTTGGGCTACCCATGAAGACGGTTCGGAAATTACAACTGGTACAAAATGCAGCGGCACGGCTGATTAAGAATGGCCGCCGCAGGGATCACATCACTCCAGTGTTAGAAGACCTACACTGGTTACCAGTTGTCTACCGAGCCCAATTCAAGGTGTTGGTATTAACCTTTAAAGCCCTACACGGTTTCGGTCCAGTTTATCTAAAGGAGCGCCTCCAGCATCACCAAATGTGCCACCTTACAAGATCAGCCTCACAAGAGCTCCTCTCGGTCCCGCCAGCGAAAACAACCAGGCTGGTGTGGACTAGAGAGAGGGCATTCTCGATTGTGGCTCCCACCCTCTGGAACTCTCTCCCATATGATCTTCGCCATGCCCCCTCCTTGGTAAACTTTCGCCAAGGATTAAAAACGTGGCTATTTCAGAGGGCATACAGGATCCCTAGCAAATTTTAGTATATAACGTACAGATGTGGGTGGGTTGATTAGTTGAAGACTGTATTTATATGTTGTATTTATATTGTATTTACTTGCTGTATCTATTTTAATTTATGTGCGCCACCTAGAGTGGCCGTTCATTCGGCCAGATAGGCGGCATAAAAATAAAATTTTATTATTATTATTACAATGCAAGCAAGCAAACAAAAAAAAAACATGGTGTCAGATGATGATGATTTTAAACGTCATCTTCCAACTTTTGGTGATGCAGCTATTGAGCATAAGAAGTTGCCTGATACTGATTTCAGACAATATTGAGCTAGTATTATCTACACTAACCAGCAGTGACTCTTGAGGGTCTCAGGGTTCTTTCCTAGCTCTGTCTGGAGATGCCAAGGATTCAATTTAGGACCTTCTACATGCAAAGTCCGTGTGTGGCTTCTACCGTACTACAAATATTCTTCTAGGATTATCCATTCTAGTGTTTCCTTTTAATTGCTCAGTGCTTGGTAATAACCCTGTGATGCCTTTCACCTCCCACCTGCCAATTTCTGCCCAAGCTTGCTGCCCTTTAGAGCTGGCTAATGCCGTCACATATTTGGCCCTGTGGAATCTGAGAACTGTAGACCCACAGCAGAAAGACATGGATTTCAGCCCATGATTGTGCCGAACTGTTGAGCACAAACAGAGACAGGTAATCTGACAGACACCCACAGCCATCCTACCCTAAACATGCCTGATCTCGTCTTATCTCAGAAGCTAAGCAGGATCAGGTCTGGTTAGTACTGGGATGGGACACCGCCTGGGAATACTGGGTGCCGTAGGCTTAGAGGAAAGCAACAGTGAACCACCTCTGAATACTTCTTACCATGAAAACCCTATGAATATATCCAAAAAGATTCATAGGGTCACCATAAGTCGTAATCAACTTGAAGGCGTATAACAACAACAATCTGACAGACAGTTCTTACATCCATTAGACTATTTGATAGGGACATTTGCATTTCACTTTATATAAGAAACCTCTATGGGACAACTTCGGCTATGGGGTGGTATATAAATGTAATAAATAAAATATAAATAAACTTGAACATCACTGAGAAGATTTATTTATTTATTGGATTTATATCCCGCCCTTCCTCCCAGTAGGAGCCCCAGGCAGTCTTGATGCTTTGAAAATATTTGCCTTCAAAATAAATTCAGAGATAGTTAATCAAATAACAATAACAATGCAATCCTTCCTGTTTGAGGAAGGGCCATAGTTCAGTGGTAGAGCATCTGTTTTGCATGTAGAAGGTCCCAGGTTCAATCCCAAGCATCTCCAGATAGTCCTGGGAAAGACTCCCCGTCTGAAACCCTGGATGGCCGCTGCCAGTCAGACAGTACTGAGCTAGGTGAACCAATGGGCCTGCTTCAGTGTAAGTTCCTGTGTCTACTCAGAAGAAGGCCAATTGAGTTAAATGGGACTTACTCCTAGGTATGTGTGAATTGGATTGCAGCCGAAGACTGAAAATGTCAACTTAGTCAACTGGAGGTAAATCCCACTGAAATCCATACCTACAGAGAAATGGAGAACACTACATTGGGCCCCTGCAGGAAATGTAACCTTTCCTGCACATTCTGATGGAACCGTAGTACAGTCTAGAATGCATGTTTACAAAAATAAAAACTGATTACATCTCAGATTTATATAACAGAATACCAAAATAAATGTTTACAAGAATAGTGATCCAATCCCATGTTTGTGTGATATCTATTCCAATAATTTAGAAAGGGGGTCCACTGTTCTGTCAATACGTCAGGGTTACCCTTTCCTTGTCTTGCCCAAATTAATCTTGCAAGTTTGTCCATACCAGCAACGTCCAGCATGTTGACTTCCATTCCCAAACTGATGCCCTGGAATGTGCTTCCCCCTTCCTGGCCATGGCATGAACTTTTAAGTGGGTGAAATGAGGTGGGATTGCCACTGTCCCTGTTTTGTTATGGGCCCTGCTTCTTCTCTTTCGTTTATTAGTAGTATTTGGTTTAATATTTTCTTATCACAGTCATGTTTGCGTCCTTCAAAAGGAGCAGTTCTCACATCAGTTCCTGGGGATCATATATTGCTTATGGGGCCAGCAGGTTCAACTTCAGCAATAGCTTCCTGTGCCTACAGACCATTCTTATGGCTGGACAGCTGCTTAATGCCTGGAGAAAATTTTCATGGCGTGGAGGTCATAAATTCCCATGTTCCCTATTTAAAATTGTAGGAGAGGGACCATAGCTCACGGGTAGACTATTACATATGACATGTAGGCCATAGGCTCAATCCTATTCCCTGGCATCTCCAGCTAAAATAATCTGATGGGTTAGACTTCTGCTTGAGAAGCTCTGGAGAGCTGCTGCCAGTTGGAGTAGATGATATTGGGCTAGATGGTATAATACTCATCTGATATAAGGCAGCTTTCTAGGTTTCCAAAATGGATAATCCCAATCTTCTGTCATCTCTCCACTGGAATTCACAATCTATTTATCACTTGAGGTGTTGCCTTCCCCCCCCCCCCATAGTCTAAAGTGGCAATCCTGCACACATGCCCCTAGGAAAAAATCTCATTGAACTCAAAAGAACTTACTTCTTTGTAGACATGTATTTGAATGTGGCTAGACTTGCCATTCTTTAGGCTTCAATTTCTGCTCCCCAACTCAGTGGAGGCTGGTGGCTCTGATGTCAGTAGGGCAGTGAATCCACTTTGGGTTTTAGTCCAAATTTTCAAGGAAAGTTTGGACTAAAACCAGGAGCGGATTCACTGCAATACTGACATGGGAACCACCAGCCTTCACAGCCCAACTCCCACTCCCCAGGTAAAATGAAATCTCATGATGTTGCATGTGCTTGTCTTAGCCACACAATACCTGTGTGTGTGTGTGTGTGTGTGTGTGTGTGTGTGTGTACACTAAGGCACCCTGCAGTTCCATTTCAAACACTGCTAATTTGCACTATTAATAAAATATGATAGGACAATTATGTTTTCTACTATATCTTCAGCTAAAAGAACAAATAGCATCCCTTAATTTAGACCTGTGTAGGTCGGGTCACTGCAGAGTAAATGACACAACATGTAGAGGGTTGTATTGAATGCTAGTCCTTCGCAAAATAGACTCATTGGAAATAATTGGTATGACTAATTTAGGTCCATTAATTTCAGTGGGTATACTCTGAGCAGGGATGGAAAGATCTATCCATTTTAGCTCTCTCGGTTTCTTATTTTTCCAGTCTTAAAATCAGTTCTCCACATTTCTGCAGTAATTAGTGGGTTGTTTTTTAAAAAAAGGCATATAACAACCACCACCACCACAATGTTATTTTCACACATGTATTCATTTTAATGCACGCTTTCCCGTAAGTTTTGTCAGCATTGGTTGATGAACTGCATTGCAAAATTCGGATAAGTGCTTCTCATATTGTTTCAGAAAGTGCCAATTTGGTAGATTTGGTTTGAAATCAAATTCCTCCCCCATGCCTAACTCCAAGTATAACTTAGTTGGACATAACCCAAGGAGTGCAGCAGAGCCTCTAGTAACGTGACCCAGTGTGGTGTAATGATGAGAGTACTGCCTGGCCTAGCATCCTGGAGACACAGGTTCAAATCTCCACTCAGCCTTGACGAACACTGTGTGACTTTTGGGCCAGCCACCATCTCTTACAAGGTTTGTATGAAGTTAAAAGGTGGACGGGGTGGGGAGGGATGTATATGACATCTTGAGTTCCTTGGAGGAAAAGGTGGGATATAAATCAATAAAAGTGGCAAGCTGGTGGTTTAGGCAGTATGCCTTGTGTGAAGAAAATAAAATAACAGGCTAAGCTTTCCTGTTGAATTTATCAAGGAACTACTGTGCTACAATGCAATGTATGTCTGTTTGCTTGGAAGTAAATCCCAGTGTCTGAGGCTTACTCCTTGGTGTATTTAGGATTGTAATTTTACAGTGCATTCCAAAAAAAGAAAGGAAGGGTGAATTCAGAACTGAGTTCAGTGTGCCTTATACAAGGTAAGCATATAGGATTGCAGCCTGAATCCGTTAAGGATACAGCCGTTTACAAATATTAAAACAATGCAATCCATTAAAAGACGACATTAAAGTTACATCATAATTTGTTTTGTTTTTTAAACAAATAAGCATGAAAAGCAGCATAAAAGCAACTTCAGAAGGTGTGAAGCTATTAAAAGGCCTGGGGAAATGAAAAAGGGTGTTGTCTGACACTGAGAAGATAACAAAGTAGGCACCAGGTGATCCTCCCTGGAGAGTGCGTTGCACAACTGTGGAGCCTGGGGTCAAACCCCACATGGCTTTGAAGGTAAGCACCAGCACCTTGAATAGTGCCTGGAAAATAGACTGGGAAGCAGAGGTTATCCCAAATAAAAGAACCCCTATTTGTTTTATGAGCCTAGCTAAGTATGTTGCTGCTTATTTTCCTGCATACCATCCGTTATAAACTTAAACCTCTCAGTAAGTTGCTGTCACGACAAGCAGTTTGGCACCTTCGTCAATGACTGCTTCAGCTGTAAACCTTTTCTCTGAGTCTGCATTGTTTTCCTGAATTACTAAGTGTGGGTAACTAGAAATAAGCACTCCTGAAACTATCAGTGCTTGTTTCCACACAAGGGAGTTTATTTAGACTCAAAGATGTTTGCATTCTATAGCTCCTGCCGCACGCATTGCCTTCATTCCTTGCCTGCAGTGTTTTGTAAAACACAAGATAAATATGAATGTGTACCTTTGCTGTTATCGGCTTCGAACCTGAAATGTGGTGCCTTTCCAAGTATTTTGTGAACACAAGCCAAGTTGGAGGGTGGGGGAAATCTGACTCTTTCTACTAATGTAGCGTTTTGGGGTTGTTTTTCAGTGATGTGTTTGATGATTGTAGGTTGTACCTGATGAATAAATGGATATTCTATAAGGTGACTGTGATATGTTTATGGGGCAAGTTAAATCTTGTCTCTAAATTTCATCCCTGGCATCGAGGAGCATTGCATACTTGCTGAGGGATCTCTGGTGAAGTGCAATAGCTTAAAGCACATTCAAAGAATTCTGGGCATTGTAGTTTGTGACAGGTGCTGGGAATTGTAACTCTGTGAGGGATAAACTATAGTGCCCAGAATTCTTTGAAGGAGAAAATGTGCATCAAATGTGCTTTAAAGGCAGAGCTAGGAAAAGTTACTTCTTTGGACTACAACTCCCATCAGCCCCATCCAGGGCCATGCTGGCTGGGGCTGATGGGAGTTGTAGTTTAAAAAAAGTAACTTCTCCAAGCTCCGTTTAAAGGATAGTGTGTGTGGGCTCATCCAGACCAATACTAAAAACCCATGTTTTCCTTATGGGAATGTCTGCTGGAAGTCCAAACAATTGTTTTGCACTTTCTTTGTACTCGAAACAAACTTTTTCCTCATCCATACTTGTAGGCATGCCCTTTTTAATGTACAAACTCCACCTCCCTCCTCTTTACCTTGTGGTGTTGCTGATTGGCCCAGATCAGAAGGGAGAGGGGTGAGGGAGCCACTGGGAGAACGCAGCAGAAGCAGGAGGTGCAGAAGGAGGTGAAAATGAGAGACAATGCAATCAGCATCACTCCTCAGCAACTTTTAGTAATCACTGTTTCTCTTTTTTTCGCAGTATAGCTGGTATGAGAAACTGGATTAAGGGAGGGGAAAGTGTGGGAAGGCAGTGATTAGAGACCAACGTCACATGGAAGAGGAAGAATTAATGAAGACACAAGGGGTTTACTGTGCAGATTAAGCAGAAGTATGGATGAGCCCTGTATGCAGCCTAGTGAATGTTGACAGCCAGCAGACAGCCAGATGAAGGTCACACCCAGGTCACACCCACAACTCCATACATTTAAAACACTCTTATATCACTTTAATAGTCTTGGCTTCCCCACAGAAAAAAATAATAGGAGTTCGTCCCTCACAGAGCAACAATTCCCAGCAACCTCAACAAAATACAGTTTCCAGGATTATTTGAGGAAAGCCGTGACTGTTGAAGTGGTATAAGTGTCTTTTAAATGCAGAGCTTGGAAAAGTTACTTTTTTGAACTACAACTCCCATCAGCCCCAGTCAGCATGGCACTGGCTGGGGCTGATGGGAGTTGTAGTTCAAAAAAGTAACTTTTCCAAGCTCTGTTTAAATGTACGCCATAAATGTGACCCAAATCTCATCTCAGCTATGAATCTACTAGGTGGCCTTAGGCAAAACAAATATTCTCTCTGGTTGGGTTTTCTCTGCCTGTCCTCCTGGACTCAAAGTGCAACATCAAGATGATAGTTCTTGAAACGTTTGCTGCTGCAAATTTTTATAAAATTGTGCCACAGGAAACTAAACTTTGGCACACACAAACTTCATTTAACACTCTTAATGGCAGCACACATTTTCAGAATGTCTGCTGTTGCCTGAAGTTTTATTATTTTTAAAAAAATATGCCATCGCTGATAGCAGCTCACAGCCAGTGCAATCTTCCAGCTTTGACTCAAAGAGAAATTACCAAGCGTACAGTTCTCATATCAATACCACAACTAGCTTACCAAGGGATTGTTACATGAAAAACAAATATGCAATAACGTTAAAACATACACCTGCACTTGGCTGACCTTCTCTTCTCCTAACGATACAGGATCAGTCTCAGGGATTAAACCTGGCAACCCTAAGTACGCGTCTGAAAACCAGTTGCCAGTAACAGCAGGAGAGCTCTTGCACTCAAGTCCTGCTTGTAGGCTTCCCATGGGCATCTGGTTGGCCACTGTGAGAACAGGATGCTGAACTAGATCAGGCCACCAGCCTGATCCAGCAGGCTCTTCTTATGTTCTCCTTCCTCACCATCAGAAGGAGAACATCCCACCCTTCTTCTTTCTCAGGTGGAGTCTCCATGCAGTGTCCAAATGAGGTCTCCTTAGGAGTCATTGCCTGGGCGTTGCCTGTTGGTGTGGAGTGGGGCCTACTTAAGGGGCCAGGGACCTGCACATGACCAGAAAGTCTTGGCAGTCCATCACACCAACATAAAGGTCTTTTCATATCTTTGCTGGTGTTTCCAGGAACTGCTTCCCTCCATGTACTTGCTGACAAAATGTTTTGGTTTCTGCTACCGTTTCAATACTGACTTGCCTTATAGAGATAGGAACATATGCAAAGGATTTTAAACTTTCTAAAATGCCTGTTTACTTAGGGGCCAGGAAATACACTTATCCAGGGATGATCCTCATCATGTGATGGAGGAATAGCCTTCGCCCGCCCCTCCTTGTTTGCCTCCACCATATGGAATTCAAAAAGAGAGAAAGCTGTTCGTTTATGACACAGTCTGGCTTTTAAAAACAATTACATTTCTTATCTCGCAAGCTAAGTGTTGTGTTCCTGTCTCGAAAATGAGCAGGTATTTTCTGGGAAGGCTTCTACATTGCTAAATTCCTTGATGACCTAATGCACATCCCGTCTGGCTTGACTGACTATCAGGAGTTATCAGTCTCTAGGCTCTGCCAATAGAGCATTTCCCCGATTTCTTGCTACAGCACACATTGTGCTGATTTGTGGTTGTGTTGCTGGCTATCATGTGTGGATAGGGTTGCCAGGTTAAAGGCCTGAGACTGATGCTGTATCTTTAGGAGAAGAGAAAGTCAGCCAAGTGCAGGTGTTCTTGCAACCCTGTAAAGGGAAAAACCACAAGGTGGAATTCTCCCTTCCCCCTGCACAACTTTTAAAGATACAGAAGACCTCTTGGAGGCCGGGCCTGGCAACCAAGAGGTCTTCTGTATCTTTAAAAGTTGGGAAGGGGGAAGGGGGAAGTCCACCTTGTGGTTTTTCTCATTACAGGGTTGCAAGAACACCTGCACTTGGCTGACTTTCTCTTCTCCTAAAGATACAGGATCAGTCTCAGGCCAGGAACCTGGCAACCCTATGTGTGGATGATGTTGACTAGTGACAACTGGTAAGGGCCTGCAAGATGGATGGGATGTGACGAGAGAGACAGAAGTAGCGTTAAGATGCTTGACAGTACTAGCTTTTAATATGAGCATATGCACCAGTTGTTGCCAAGAGATTGCAGGTTCAGAAGAGGGCCCAATCCACATACAGTGTCCTGGCCCCAGAAAATCCTGTTGGTGGCAACCCATAACATAGGGTAAGCCCTGAGAGTAAGAGCCAGAGATTGTCTTCTGTTTGAAGGGCTGTTCTGTCCAAGCCTGAGTTTCAAGACCAAGCACCCTAAGGAGAGCTGATGCGCCTTGACGTTTATTACATTTCGATCCTACCTTTCCACCAAGGGGCTCCAGGTGACATTCATAATTTTTCTCCCCCTCCATTTTATCCTCAGAACAACCCTATGAGGTAGATTAGGCTGAGAGACTGACTGGTCCAAAGTCACCCAACAAGTTTCATGGGTGAGTGAGGATTTGAACTCTGGTCTCCCAGATCCTAGTCCAACACTCTAATCACCACATTGGGTTTCAAGTTGCCCATCAACAGTGAATACCTAGACAGCAAACTGAGCACACAGGTCACCTCAGTTTGCCGTACTGAAGTGAGATATATTGCTGTCAATGATAAACTTATATTTAAATGTATAAATCAGTATACATAATATTATGCAAATTTGTATTATGGCTCTGTGTCTCTGTCTTTTAAGTGCCAAGCAACACTAATGGTGGGAACAGGCTCATAGTCTTTGACCAGGCTCATGCACGAGAAGGCAGTCCTTTAGAGAGTCCTTTAGAATAGGCCCTTTGACGTGAGTGCCATGAAGCTGGAGTGGCGAACATTTGGTCCCCCAGATATTGCTGAATGACATCTCCCATCAGCCCCAGCAAACATGGCCAATGGCTAGGCATGATAGGAGTTGTCATTCAGCAATATCTGGAAGCCCAAACGTTCCCCACACCTGCTGTAGAGGTTTGAGGTAGCGGATATGCATTAATGAAAAAATGTCTCTAGGAAATTTACAAGTGACACATTTCTCACAACTTTCCTAGTTGCACCTAGGCACATGCAACTGAAACAACTGCATATTGCTTCCCTGTTTACTCAAGTCTTTACTTCCATCCCTATGTTGAATTTTAGATTCTTAGCTCTTTCGGGCAGGAATCTGTCTGTACACTCTTTGGATTCAAGCTGAGCTGCAAAATGGATACAGTGGGAACTCTTCTGGACATATTGTTCTGTTTAACTTGACGCTTGTGCTTATATTAAAATTTGCAAACCAATACAATGAAGACTCCAGTTGTAAAATGATAAAACATAACCAATGCTACAAGCATACAACTGGAAAATCACCACTGGTATACCCATGCTCTAAGAATGAGAAACGGGAGTAAAAAAACCCAGCAAAATGACGTGGTGTGACCACCGCTCTTACAAATCACTCAAGAGGCAAACAGGATTAAATAACACTGTGTAAACAACAAGGAGAAAATACAAGGGAAGCAGAATACAGTTCATGAGGTGGATTTACAGCACTCTGGTAACTTCCCATTTTGCAGTAAGAGCTTCTTCAGAAATTAACCAATTTGTAAGTACAATTTCCCCTGCTGCTGAAAGAATTGCACTGGCTGCCCATTAGCTTCCGGGCTACGTTCAAGGTTCTTTCTGGTTTTGGTGTACAAAGCCCTATACAGCTTGGGACGAGGATACCAAAATATCATGTTATCCCTTATATTCCCAGTCGATCACTGCACTCTGCAGGTGAGGGCCTCCTGCAGGTATCATCTTATTTGGAGGTCCGTTCTGCACAACGTAAGAAGTGGACCTTTAGTGTAGTGGCACCATCCCTTTGGAATTCCCTCCCCTTAAATGTTAGACAGGTGCCATCTCTGTTATCTTTTCAACACCCACTGAAAACCTTCCTCTTGCAACAAGCCTTTTAAGTAGAGACTTTATCCAAGTCTGAGTCTGTGTTGTATTTGCTTTTTAAGATGTTTTAAAAGCTTTTTTAAAAAAGATGTTTTAATGTGTTTTTAAAGATGTTTTGTTTAATATGTATTAGTCTTTTCTTTCTAAAATATTTTAGAGTGTTTTTAGTGTTTTTGTTTGCCACCCTGGGCTCCTTCTAGGAGGAAGAGCACGGGATATAAATTAAGTAAATAAATAAATATCAACAGCTGAAAACAAAACCCCCCATCAAAGGTTACACATACAGTAGGGCCCCGCTTATATGGTGGGTTCTGTTCCAGACCCCCGCCGTAAAGCAGAAAACGCCGTAAAGAGGAACCCCATTGACTTTAATGGGCCACGTCACGCAAAAATGACGCGAGAACGGCGCAAAAGGGGGAAAAAACCCTTTAAAATGGAAAATGAAAGCCGCCATATCAGCGGAACGCCGTAAAGCGGGGCCCTACTGTATCCTTATAAGGAAGTAATTCAATATGAATGCTTTGAACAAAGATAACAATTTCATCATTCTGCCAAACTTTTTAACCCCCTTTTTCTCAGAGCACCTATATCAGTGTTTTTCCAGTTGCATGCTTGTAGCTTTGGTGTTTTTAGAATAAAAATTAGTAAACCAATTTAACGTGTCCCCCCCCCCGTTGTAAGACATGTAAAGAATCCTGATATAGTTAGGATAAGCATCTGGTACTGCTTGCTCACATTTGGATCCATTTCAATCGGGTTTCAGGCCCGGTTTTGGCACCCAGACAGCCTTGGTCGCCCTGTATGATGACCTTTGTTGGGAGAGAGACAGGGGGAGTGTGACTCTGTTGATTCTCCTTGATCTCTCAGCGGCTTTTGATACCATCAACCATGGTATCCTTCTGGGGAGACTGGCTGAGTTGGGAGTGGGAGGTAATGCATTGCGGTGGTTCCGCTCCTATTTGGCAGGTCACCTCCAGAAAGTGGTGCTTGGGGAACATTGCTCAGCACCCTGGACTCTCCAGTATGGGGTTCCGCAAGGGTCAGTTCTGTCCCCCATGCTGTTCAACATCTACATGAAACTGTTGGGTGCAGTCATCTGGAGCTTTGGAGTGCGTTGCCATCAGTATGCTGATGACACACAGCTCTACTTCTCCTTTTCATCTTTTTCAGGTGAGGCTGTCGAGGTGCTGAACCGGTGCCTGGCCGCGACAATGGACTGGATGAGAGCTAATAAACTGAGGCTCAATCCAGACAAGACTGAAATGCTGTTAGTGGGTGGTTCTTCTGACCAGATGATGTATGTTTGTCCTGTCCTGGATGGGGTTGCACTCCCCCTGAAGGAGCAGGTTCGTAGCTTGGGCGTTCTTTTCGAACCATCCTTGTCACTCGAGGCTCAGGTAGCCTCGGTGGCACGGAATGCTTTTTACCAACTTCGGTTGGTGGCCCAGCTACATCCCTATCTGGACAGAGACAACCTTGCTTCAGTTGTTCATGCTCTAGTAACCTCTAAATTAGATTACTGTAATGCACTCTACGTGGGGCTGCCTATGAAGACGGTTCGGAAACTGCAGCTCGTGCAAAATGCAGCAGCCAGATTGTTAACAGGGACCAGGCGGTCCGAACATATAACACCGATTCTGGCCCGCTTGCACTGGCTGCCTATATGTTTCCGGTCCCAATTCAAGGTGCTGGTCTTAACCTATATAGCCTTACACGGCCTGGGACCACAATACCTCATGGAACGCCTCTCCCGATATGAACCTACCCGTACACTTCGTTCAACATCGAAGGCCCTCCTCCGGGCACCTACTCAGAGAAGCCCAGAGGGTAACAACAAGAAAAAGGGCCTTCTCAGTGGTGGCCCCCGAACTATGGAACAATCTCCCCCTTGAAGTACGCCTGGCGCCAACGTTATCTTTTCGGTGCCAGGTTAAAACCTTCCTCTTCTCTCAGACATTTTAATCATGTAACATTATCACATCTTCGTACTTTTACAGTTAATAATTTTAGTATATTAGTATTCTAATATTTAGTATTCCTGTGTGTTTTTGAATTCTGTATGTGGTTTTAATTGTATATTGATGTTTTATCCTGTTGTGAACCGCCCAGAGAGCTTCGGCTATGGGGCGGTATAGAAATTTAATTAATAATAATAATATTTGCAGCGTAGGCAGAATAAAAAGAGATAAGCAAGTTTCTTCACTGCTTTGGGAGGGCCTTTGGGTTAAAAAGTGGTTATAAAGAAAACCAAAACAAACCAGCACACTGAAATTTGCTCTAATCTGCCAGCTTGTTTCTGTAGTCTTTTGAAACCAAACAGGAGTAAAAGAATTTTACACCCTAGTGCTGGGATGGTTTGGCTCCTAGCCAATGGGAGAGCTTAGCAGCTAAATGAGGAAGGTCCACAGGTGGGCTTTTCTTCTTACAGCTGTAGACTATCAGCCCATATGGGTTCAGCCTTTCCCAACCTTTGGGTCCCCAGATGTTGCGGGACTACAATTCCCATCATTCCTGACATTGGCCATGCTGGATGGGGCTGATGGGAATTGTGGTTCATCAACATCTGGGGGCACAAGGTTGGGAAAGGCTGGGTTATGTAGCAGGCATGAAGAACCTGTGACCCTACAGATGTTGCTGGCCTACAGCTCTGATACAACTCCTATCATCCTTGACCATCTCCTGCTGGATCGGGATGCTTGCCTTTACTCTTTCCCTTATGAGGGGCTCTTTCGGTTTAACTGCTGTGTAGAAAACGGAATTGCAGGTGGGGAAAGTTCCATGAGTGTGCCAAGAGTTCCCCCCGGATTTAGACGGCATATGGGAGCAGCACCAGCCAGATAATTGCAGCAATATAGGTTTAGAGGAGCCTCCCCCAACCAGGTGCCCCCCAGATATTTTGTACTGCAACTCCCATCAGCCACGCTTTGCGATATTGCAGTGGAATAACTGTTGATGCACCTCATCCTCGGCAGTTAGGTGCTTCAGTGGCCCAAGGATTAGGCTAGGGCGGTGCTGCAGCCTGCCTGTCAGGAGCTGCTGGAGCTGCGTGAGGCTGCCCCATGGTGGCGAACCACTCAACTGAAGGTGGCAACTTCCTACTGAACTACTCTACTGACTCTGCCCATTCAGAGTGGCCATTGGATCCCCTTAGGCAGGAAGGATTACGAGCTTCCTGTTCCAGTTCAGCCCTGGCTATTCTTTGTTCCCAGCTCTTCAGTCCCCACTGATGGCTTGTCCACTGGCTCTTGGTTCTTGGCTTGTCCCCAGACCACTGCCCACCATGCCCCCCCCCCCTGGCAGTGTCCCGGAAAACATGATATATAAAGTATCAAGACAAATGACTCAGGGTTACTGCACACAGCAGCAGAATTTTAATGAGGGAAAAAAGATGGAATTTGTACATAGAATCAACATATTTTGGATTCAGATGAAACCATTCAGCTCTCTTACCACCGGCCTGAGTTCACTTTCACTTTAAATGTGATAAATCTTACAATGTTAGGGTGCGAGTCCCCCTGAGAATAAGAGGAGCCCTGGATCTGCCTAGGATAGCATCCTGTTTCTAGCAATGGACTAATCAAATTGCTCCAAGAAACCCACAAGTAGTAGTTCAACCCTGCTGCTCTCCAACCCTCTCAACAACTGGTATCCAGTGATACACTGCCTCAGCACATGGAGGCTCAATGTAGCTATGGTGGCTAATATACAATTAAAGCTGTGCTGTGCGTGCATGGAGGTTTCAGACCATAAGGGCCAGTGCTTGCTTCCTGTTTCTCCATCTAGGCCTCCCTCTACTATCCAGGAACCGGCATGTCATTTACTTTACACTGCCAAGGCTGCTTCAACTAGGAATTAATTTGAATGTAACGTGCAGAATCTGAGAAGCAGTGGGGCCCTATGGTGTTCTCTCTGCCCATGCATTTTGCTGAAGTGGCATAAGGATTGATTGTGCCCTTTAAGAATTTTTTAAAAATCTAGAGATCTTTCTTTTGACTTACTGTAGATTATTCAAAAAAGATTAAAAAGTAAACGTCTTTTGATTAAAAAGCCACAAGTTTACATCATTCATTTGTATACATGTGAGATAATCAACACTAATTATGTTCAGCATTTCTTTTTTTTTAAATAAAACTGAACAATATAAGCCACTTGCAAACGGCATTGTCATTTCTTTTTATTTAAAAAAAAAGTACAAAAGAAGACATGAGACAAGGCAGTAGTTCTACGTACTAAAAGTTTTGTCCTGGAAACATTGCTAAAATATTGAAGTGTAACATTAAAAAAAAATCAAACCTTTCTTTCCACTACAATATCAAAGTACAGAAGTAGATATTGTGATTTCTGTGCATGCAAAGCACTACCAAAAGAGGATTCTCTCTGCCATATCAAAAACAATGGTATCAATCCACTGAGAAGTTCTCCTCTGCAAGCCCTACTTTCTTCCATTAATTTCAATGGGGCCTCCAAAAGAAAACTTCCTGGGCGATTGTGCTCTATGGCATTCATCATTAGCTAGAGAAATTACTTCAATGCTAAGACAACACCATCTTGAGAATTCAGTAGACCTCCTGGCACAAAGACCAGCAGCCGATTGATTACACATTGTGCAAAAGTATAAAGTACATTGCTTGCAGTTCAAAAATATATAGAAAAAGTATTTTCTGTACAAAACTATGAGGAATGAGCACCCTGCACCCTTTTCCTGCCCACCCCAAATATTGAAATTGCTGAAGGATCTACTTTTTGAGATGGGAAGTGTGATGTGTCCCCTTGTGTGGAGAGCAGCTGAGTGAGCTGAAGGTTGCTGCTTCCATTACTGTCAGCCACGATAGAGATCTTGGCTAATAGAACAGGCACACCGTCATAGTTACACAACAGGGCTAGTTAAGCCTGGGTGGGAAGACACCATGAAGCTGGAGAGAAACTTTAGCTGTGAAGTCCTCAGAGAGACGTTAGCAGCATGAAAAGAAGTGGCCGTGGAGGAAATTCATTTTGGTTCAGTGCAAAACCCACCGGGCGTGTTAAGTCGGCGGAGGACCATTGGTGTATCTCAGCATTGGATAGAAAGACCGGGCAAAGTTGTTGCTGTGTGTGCAGCTGTAATCTTCCTCTGAAGAAGGGACCAGGAAGGCCAAAAGCAGCAGGAGAAGGAAGAACAACTGAAGAGGCAGTGCTGCCCGCAAGACACGGTAGAAGAAGCCACAGGTCTTGGGGGTGGCTGGAGTGGCTTCATCCCTACCCTCCGCTCTGCAAAGGTAGAAGATAATTTATGCATGAGATTGCTTTATGCCAAGTCAGACCATTAGTCCATCCAGCCCTATGTTCTCTACTCCAACTGGCAGCAGCTCTTCAAGGCCTTGCACAGTTACTTGTGGAACTGCCCACTGATTTGGTGGTCAGAAGCAAACCATGCTCAGATCACCATGGGTGAAATCCAACATAGCGCTAAAGAGAACGTTCCATCAATGCAAGGATTTCTGCTTGCACAATAGCACATTCTCCCCGCTGTGTGCCCCTTAATTCTGTTCGAGGGGTTTCCCCACCTCTCTCGAGCAGATTTGGAGAGGGTGTGGGGTGTGCATGGGGAGGAAAATCCCATTGAGCAAACAGAATTCCTTGTGCTGACAGGTACTGCCTTCAAGTCGATTCCGACTTATGGCGACCCTATGAATAGGGTTTTCATGAGGCTGAGAGGCAGTGACTGGCCCAAGGTCACCCAGTGAGCTTCATGGCTATGTGGGGATTCGAACCCTGGTCTCCCAGGTCGTAGTCCAACACCTTAACCACTACACCGCACTGGATCTCTAGGAATTGCAGCTGTATGAGGGATAAATTACAATTTCTAGGATTCTTTGAGGAGGGGGAAAATGTGCTCTAAATGTATAGTATGTACATAGCCTTGGACACGCCTCTTAGGAAATTTTAGTTATAGTGCGTGTTCCTTACAAATAATCTGGTAATATAAACACACATATTTAAGGCTGCGCTCATATATCCCAACGGTTTATGAACAGCAGCAGCATAATGCCTCTCCCCCTTCCTGAATTAGGAAACCAAAGAGCCTTGGTGGTGGTGGGGGAACAGAAAGGATCTGTGGGTGAGTTTCAGTTCTAGCACAGACTCCTGGTCCAAGCATGTGCCTTGTTCCTCAGTTCTATGCCCTCCTTCCCGAGACACTATTTTGTACCTGGCTCCTGTTGGTGGACCCCAGGGCTTCTAGTGAAAAACACAGTTGACCCTGCAAGCCTAAATTCTGCCCACCCTTGAGTTAGCACAGTGCAAATTACGGATATTGAAATGGTGTCGACACACACTTACTTTCCACACTTGTATAGGCTAAGGACCACACTAGATGGCACGTTAGTTGTGTGAATACAAGTAATGTGCATGTCCACAGAACCCACAGGGAAGCCAGCGCAGCCTCAGGAATTGGGGGATGGGGCGGTGGAGAGATAAACTCCCTGCCACAGTCTCTACAAAAATTACCTTTCCCAATCACCTTTCCCAAGGTGTTTGAATTTCAAGGAAAGTTGCCGGTGGAAGCTCCTATGAAATACAAACAGGACCAAGGCTTTTTTTTTTTTTTGTCAGACGGTGGCAGATTTCCCTGTGGCTGCTATTTACGTAATAAAAAAGGTGCATGTGAATTAACATGCAATTAACGACACGTCTGGTTTGGCTCTGTGACTAACGTGCAATATTCATTTTTTTTCAAGTAAGGAAAACATTTGCCAAAAAGTACTACCTAATATCGGTGCTGCTCTTACTCTCCAAGGCGCTCCTTCCATCAGCCTGTTTAAAATGTAAATATGATTGTTTATTAATACTTTCCTTAAGAAATACAAGCACAATAAAATGCAAATTCCAAGCTCTTGAGTATCTCAGAACACTGCTGTGCAGTAGGAACGGCAGAACAAACATAGCTATAACCAGTGGAGGCTGGTCTATTAGGGCAAATATGGCATTGCCCGAGCAACCTGAGACTGCCCTCAGCCACCCAGCCATCCCCCCGCCTATTTACAACCAGCCCAGGGGGTGGCACTGTCCTCCTCCTTAGTGTCAGGGTTGCCTTTGTACAACTTAGCAGGGATGAGGATGGGGGCAAAACTAAATAGGACCAGAAGCCCTGGAAAACAAATGTCTCCAATGCCCATCTCACACAGCCGGCTCAGGAGGATACCATGGTCAATGCTATCAAAAGCTGCTGAGAGATCAAGTAAGGACAACAGAGCCATGCTCCCTCTGCCCTTCTTCCTAAAGGTTTATCTATTAGAGTGACCAAAGCTGATTCAGTCCCATACGCAGGCCTGAAGCCCAACTGAAATGAGTCAAAATAATCAATTTCATCCAAGAGTACTTGTAATCGTCGTGCCACAACTCTCTCGATCACCTGATCTCTCTTGATTAGGGAGGTGGTGGGCTCTTCAACACTGGAGGCCTTCAAGGGGCAGCTGGACAGCCACCTGTTGGGTATGCTTTCATTTGGATTCCTGCATTGAGCAAGGGGTTGGACTTGATGGCCTTAAAGGCCCCTTCCAACTCTATGATTCTTCATTCCCCAGAAATGGGGGTATTTGCAACCATGAGGCAGTTGTCACAAACCAGTGGATCCAGGGCGGGCTTTTTCAGAAGCTGGTGCGGACTCCCTGATCAGGATCAGGACACCTGCACAAGCAGTTTGGTGGTTGAGGGCAGTGGGGGTGGGAGGAGACTTTCCACCTAAGCAAACACCTATGTAGTTCAGATCATGTGTAGTTTGGCCTTAAAGCAGTATCCTAAACCAGCCTTCCCCATGCCTAGCACCCTCCTCAGGTTTGGCCTGCAATTCCCATGAGCCCCAGCCAGCATGGCCAATGGTCACAGAGGAAACTGTAGTCAAAACATCTGGAGGGCATTAGGTTGGGGAAGGCTACTGTACACAAGCCATGCATCCTTTAATATGGCCATGCACCATAGTGATTTGCCGGACTGTCCTGACAAAATACGGAGAGCTGGTAACCTTTGCTAATTGGCAAAAAAAGCATTTCAGGACTTAAGAGGGTTGGGGAGAAGGTAACAAACCGAGAGCAAAATTCAACAGTTTAGAAAAGATTCACCAAGGAGCTTGCCTTGTTTTTGTACATGCAAGGTCTCCCTGGTAGCTGGCGAGAGCCCCCCGAGTCCAATTCATCCACATCTGGCAGAAATGCACTTGCATCCTAGAAGAAGAAGAAAAAAGAAGAAAAGCTTTTATGTTCTGCAGAAAGTTGCACCCGTTCTCTCCCAGGAGTTATGTAGCATCTTCTTGAGACACAGATCTGGATGAGCCCAGATTTAGAGCATGTAGCCCAGCCTCACCTGGCTTCCATGCGAGACCTTTAAATCACGTGAGACTCCTTCAAGAAGCTGTTTCAGTTTCTTCCCAATAACGTGAACCTTTTCATCAGCTTCAATATAATCTCCTCCACCGGATTTGGCAAGCAAGTGTGTAGAAATCTCCTGCAGAGTGTTTACTTGAAGCTGCCGTTCCAGAAGCTCTTTTTCTAGTTGCTTAGGCAAGGAAATAAAATAAAATATTAACAAATGTATAAATCGGCCTTAACCGAATGAGACCAGCCATTTGATTCATTCAATCCAATGTTGCCTACACTGACTGGCAGTGGGTCTGTGAGGTCTCTTATTTGGTAGCCCTGAGATCCTTTAACTAGAGAGACCAGTGACTGAACCTGACACCTCACGCATATAAAGCACATGCTCTACCACTGAATTACTGGGTCCTGCTTCAGGGTAACTGCAAATATATGTTTCCAGGTCCAATTCAAGGTCTTCACATTAGTGTTTAAAGCCATAAATGACTTAGGCTCCAGCTATCTGAAAGATCACGCCCTTCCCTACAGATCTTCTCAGGTGTTAAGATCAACAAAGGGGGCTCTCTAGGTAGTAACACTACCCTCTGGATTTCGCAGTGGTGGCGGCTCTGGAGATGGCATTCTCTGTGGCCTCTAAGTTGCAGAATTCCCTCCCCACAGAAGCATGTCGGGTATCTTCACTATGCAGTTTCTGTCGTATGCTGAAGACACACGTCTTTGACCACCTGGTCTTTGACATCTGAAATACATTTTTGAGGACCCATCCTTTTGACTGTGATTTATTTTAATGTTGGGTTTTTAAACTGCTGTAACTCGCCCTGGGACCTTATGGTGAAAGGTGGGCAAGAAGTCGAAACAATAACAGCAGCAACAAGAATAATGACACAGCAAGCTGCCGTATACGGAGTCAGACCATTGGCCCATTTAGCTCAGAACTGTCTACAGTGACTGGCAGCAGCTCAGCAGAATTTCAGGCAAGAGGCTCTCCCAGACCTACCTGGAAATGCTGGGAAGTGATCCTGAGACCTTCTGCACAGAAAGCAAATGCTCTACTACTGAGATACAGGTTTCCCCCTTCCATATATAGGGTACAGGGAGGGGCTAAAAAGCAGATGCTTGGCATCCCACAGTCAAATCAAATGCAGCAAAATAACATTGCACCAAATGGGGGCAAGTTAACTGGTGGCAACCACTTCTGTTTGGATACTCTAAGTTTTTTTTTTTAACCTACCATTAAGTCTTTTCGACTCTCCTGTATTTTGTGAGGGTCGGCATTCAGATCCTTAACCTGCGCCTGATGCCGCCGAATCTCTGCACCAGCCAACCACAACAGCAGTTTCTGGTTGAGCTCATGGAAATCCTGCAGAAACAAAACACCCATTATTAGAAAAGCCAGGAAAATGCAGTCATGTTGAGTCACATCTATTAACCAAGGCCAGTTCCAGACTGCTATTAGCAGGTTGGATTGAATTGCATCCTGGCAAATTCTGGTTGCACAATTACAGAGGATTTGGCAGTCTTGTGCAAGAAACCCAATTCTCCCTCTCCCCACATCAGACATTTTGCGATAAGGAAAGTGATGGGAAAATGCGCTGAAAAGTGCGAGATAACAATTGCTTGATGCAATGTTGTGTATCTTTCCACTAACAAATCAGAATGAATGCTCAATAAACTGCCAAAGCCATCTAACTCCCTGCAATTTTGTGCAAACAAATCAGGATGAATGCTCGATGAACAGGTAGTCTGCAAGTGACTCAAATGTTACAGGGTCTTCTCAGGCACTTGGGTTGAAAAAGTACAGTGAAAGCTTGTTATAACGCAGGGGGTCTGTGGACAAAGCACCTGCATTATGGGGCTTCTGCATTGTAATAAAAATTGCACTGAAAAGGTTAAAGCAGTGAGTACTAGAGAGGCAAAAAACTTGCTGCTGCTGCAGCTGAGGAACTGAGCAGGGAGGAAGAAGAGGAAGGATAAGAGAGGACAAAGAAGTTAACAAAAGTAAAAATAAGGCTCCACAGTTAGTAATGAAAGAACTTAGAGAAGGCTTGAGAGATAAGCGTCCATTAGGAAAAAAAAAATGCCAGGAAGGAAAAAGGTGGGACAGAGGGGGACATCAGGAAAGAGATTTTAAAAAAGAACGCTGAGAGTAAAAAAGACTCAGAAACACCCAGGGGAAATGCAAACAGAGGAGCAGAGCTTGGAAAAGTTACTTTTTTGAACTACAACTCCCATCAGCCCCAGCCAGCATGGCCACTGGATTGGGCTGATGGGAGTTGTAGTTCAAAAAAAGTAACTTTTCCAAGCTCTGCAGAGGACTCACCAGGAACAATGAGCACAGAGGATGAAAAGCAAGGTATAACAAACAGAAAAATAGGGTATACAGTATTTTACATGAGGGACATGGTCAAACCCGTGGTATATAGAATTCCGCGGTACAGTGAGGCGCGTTATACTGAGTTTCCACTGTAATAATAATTGATAGCATTTCTATTGTGCTGTCTTGAAGGCTCAAAGTCTCCTGCATGCAGTATCTTAATAACCCTTACACCAACCTTATAAGGTAGGTCAGCATTATTAGTCCCATATCAACCAACCTCAGGTGGAGAGGGCAAAGTTGAGAGATGCTGGGTTGGCTAAGGTCACCTGTTGGGTTCATGGGAGAAGAGAATTTCCTAGTTTGCAGTTTTAGACTCTTAGCCACTATGCTACTCTAGGGAAAGAGAAGGAACCTGTTCCAGGTACAAGGGTCAGAACTGTAGATGGCACCAAGGTGCATGTGGGAGAAGCGGGTTTGTATCCTTACACTATGTGAAGAAAGGACACACACATAACTCAAGATTTCTTCTCATTCACCTAAAGGACTCTTTGTAACCATTGAGAATCTTGCAAATGGCATTTTGAAACAGCTTGCTAAATCTGCCCAGGCTGGCTTCTTAAGAAAAAGAAAACTAAGTCAGGGCAAAACACTTGTTCTTCTGACCTGGCAGCCCATCAGGGCTTCTTGTAAACTCTTCCTCCAGTTTCCCATCAAAAGATTTGCCTTCTCCCAGCGTAAATTGACCCGCCGAAGCCTGTTCTGAAGCTCTTTGGATCCCATGCTATCTGCTTGCTTAAAGTCCTTACTGGTCAGGTTGACAGACAGCACAAGGGCCTTGTAGTTATCAAAGGCTTTCAGCATATCCTGATGGAGAAGAAATAGATTGGGATTTTGCATTAAATCAATCAATCAATCAATCAAGAACATAAGAAGAGCCTGATGGATCAGGCCAGTAGCCCATTTAGTCCAGCGTCCTGTTCTCACAGTGGCCAACCAACTGCCACAGGAAGCCTGCAAGCAAGAGCTGAGTGCAAGAACTCTTCTGTTCGGTGGCTTTTGGCAACTGATTTTCAAAAGCCTCCTGCCTCTGACTATAGTGGCAGAGCACAGCCATCGTGTTAAGTAGCCCGATAGCCTTATCCTCCATGAATTTGCCTAATCTTCTTACAAAGCCATCCAAGTTAGTGACCATCACTGCCTCTTCTGAGAGCAAATTCCAGAGTTTTAACTATGTGCTGTGTGAAGAGGCACTTTCTTTTGTCTCTCTTGAATCTTCCAACATTCAGCTTCATTGGATGTCCATGAGTTCTAGGGTCATGAGAGAGGGAGAAAAACTTTTCCATCTCCACTTTTTCCATGCATAATTTTATACATTTCTGTCATGTCACCTCTGACTCGCCTTTCCTCTAAACTAAAAAAGCCCCAAATGCTGCAACCTTTCCTCATAGGGGAGTCACTCCATCCCCTTGATTGTCCTGGTTGCCCTTTTCTGAACCTTGTCCAGCTCTACATTATCCTTTTTGAGGTGAGATGACCAGAAGTGTAAACAGTATCCCAAATGCAGCCACACCAGAGATTTATATAATGGCATTACGATATCAGCAATTGCATTTTCAATACCTTTCCTAATGATCAAATTGCCTGCAGAGGGGCTTCTGCACAACTGGCACAGAGGAACTCTTAACTGACAACACGCAACAGGATGCAGAAATTGCAGCATCCTGACACATAAAAAAACAAAAGAATATGATGGACCCTTTCCGGTTTTATATACATTCTTCACTTCTCCCATAAGGATAGAGCATGGGCCACCCAGTGAAGGAGATTTTTACTAGATTCAGGGCCAGAGAACGGAATGCATAATTTGCTTCTTATTCAGCACTAGAAAAAGGAATGCACTCCTTTATATGGGGCTGCCTTTGAAGATGGTTGGAAACTTCAGCTGGTACTAAATGCAGCTGCCCAGATGCTGGTGGAGGCTAAGCGGCTGGAACACAAAGACACCAATATTTTACCAGTTGCACTAATTGCCAGTATGTTCTAGGCCCAATTTAAAGTGCTGGTAGGGACTTTAAAAGCCCTAAAGAGTCAAGGGTCCAGGAGCCCCTCACCACTGGGTCTGGTCACCTCATAGAATAGTAGAGTTGGAAGGGGCCTGTAAGGCCATCAAGTCCAACCCCCTGCTCAGTGCATGAATCCAAATCAAAGCATTCCCAATGGATGACTGTCCAGCTGCCTCTTGAATGCCTCCAGTGTCGGAGAGCCCACTACCTCTCTAGGTCATTGGTTCCATTGTCGTATGGCTCTAACAGTTAGGAAGATTTTCCTGATGTCCAGTCGAAATCTGGCTTCCTGCAACTTGAGCCCATTATTCCGTGTCCTGCACTCTGGGACGATCGAGAAGAGATCCCGGCCCTCCTCTCTGTGACAACCTTTCATGTACTTGAAGAGTGCTGTCTTCCCGTCTTTGCTGCTGCTGGGCCCTTCTGGCGGTGCTACCTCCTCATCCTCTGCACTTGCCCATCCTTCAGCGGCTGCTCCGCTGTGAGCCCTTTTGCCGCCACCGCTGACAGACTCATGTTGGGCCTTTCCCCCTCAGAAGCAGCCTCTGTGTCACGTGGAACAAAGTTTCCGAAGCCATGGGGATCTGACGTGCTTCTGATGGAGGTGGTTGTGGAAGGGCTCGCGGTAGAGCCCTTGGAGCCTCCAATGGCTAAAGGGATGGAGGAGTGCGGAGGAGGAGGTGATAGCAGTGCCAGCGGGCCCTGCAGCAACCAAGATGGGCGGCAGGAGGAGGACAGCAGGTCCAGTGCTGGTGGTAGTGAGGGGGACCACTGTGCCTGAAGGCCCCAGAAACAGGCCCCGCTTCTGGATCCAACTTTGTCACTGGAGGCCCAGGTAGCCTCGGTGGCTAGAAGAACCTTTTACCAGCTTTGGCTGGTGTGACAGCTGCGGCCGTTCCTGGACCACAGTAGTTCAGGCATTGGTGACTTCAAGACTGGATTACAGCAATGCAGTTTATTTGGGACTTCCCCTTGTGCTTGGTCCTCAAACTGCAGTTAGCGCCAAAGCTGCAGCATGGCTGCTGAAAGGAGTGAGACGCAGTCAGCTTATTACACTTCTGATCAGAGATCTGCACTGGGGCTGCTGATTTGTTACTGGGTCAAATTCAAGTTATTACTATTAGTATGTAATGCCCTTAACAGCTTGGGGCTTGAGGGACTGCCTTGCCCCATATATGCCCACTCAGCCACTTCCGATCTGCAGAACTAGCACTTCTGCAAGTGCCTCACATTTTCCATTCTGCATCGAAAGGAACAGATTTTTCAGTGTGGCAGCCCCTACACTCTGTATTCTTTTTGGTGCCTGCTAAAAACAGGCATGCCTACCCAGATATGTAAAGTTAACATGTACTTTCATTGTTTTTGAGAAAGTATATTTTTAACTGCTGATTTTATTTATATTTTGATATATATCTTTTGACCTTTTGTTGATACTTTTAATGTGTCTTTTATATTTTATGTAAGCTGCTTAAAGAGGTTTTTACAATAAGCAGTATACAAATTTTATTAAATAGAAAATAAAATATAATACATTCACCCGAACATGCCTGGAAGCCTCCCTTCAGACTTTCCCATTCAATGCAGGAAAGTTGGGGGTGGAACCTCTATAAATAAAGCAGTCTGTCTTCTCAATACCAGATGCTGGTTATCTTTATCACACCCTTCTTAACAGATTGTCCCCTGCTGGAAAGTGGATGCAGGTCCAGACAGATCTTGCTCTGATCCAGGAAGGCCACATCTAAGGTTGGTTACAGGAATTTTTCACTCACTTTCAGCTTCTTGACTCTTTGGTGGATGGCTGGGATGCTGGTGGCCGGTTCTGCCTCCTGCAGCTTTTCCAGTTCCTCTTCCGTTTTATCCAACCAAGCATTGATGTTGGTGAGGTCAGAGTTCAGCTGTTGCCACTGCTGAAGATTCTGCTTCATTCTCAGCTTGTTGCTTAAATCTCGGGCTTGCATGAGCTCCCATCGCCCGAGGCCTCCTGCAGAATGTTGCAAAGTTATTTGTGTTTTTAAGGATCTTTGAAACTTGACTCAGAGGAATATTATTTCAGGCACTTGCTGGGTCCCTTGAGGAAACAGATATTCTACCACGGATTAGCTACAATACCAACATTAAGCCTATGCAATTTTCTAGGCAGCGTTTTAGGAATTCTGTCCCTGTACAATAAGACACCACTGACATCCTGTATTAAAGACACCTGCTATATCAACCATTCATTCTGAACCTATTGTCCTCCAGATGTTTTAGGTTACAATTCCCATGGCAATATTTTCTGCCCAATTCTTTGTAATTTGCTGCTTCTGTTTATGTCTTTTATGTTCATGGTTTTTAAAACTGCTACTGATTTATATATTATTTGCTTTGGGCATTTTGTCTTTAACATGAAAAGGTGGGACATAAAGACTGCTCACAATCTTTCCTTATTATCTGACTCTCTGCCCTTCCTCGGTATAGATTGTAAGCTCCTTGGGGCTGGGATCTTTTATTTATTTGCTTATACTTCTCTGTAGGGCACCATCTACATCAGGGATGTGGAACGTCAGGCTTTGGGACCAAACGTTCCCTTGCAGGCCTGTCTATCTGGCCTCTGGAACTCTCACCAGGCCACATCCCCGTCCGGCCTTGCTTTCCACCCTCCTGGAGCCAGTTTTTGCCTGGCTGGATTGCGTCCTTGAACTCTGATAATGGCCTTTTGCTTACCTGAATGGGGGGTAGAGAGGGGTGTGCAAGTGTGAGAAGAAATCAGTCTACAGTACAGAAGTCAAATTTATTTTCATCGCTCCACCCATTTTGCCTCTGGCCCCTCCAGCCACTGGCATGTGGCTCTTGGAAGGTTGCCTAGAAGGGAATGTGGCCCTTGGGCTGGAAAAGGTCCCTCACTGCTGATCTACATGATGGCATCATTATGTAGAGTTAATTGAAATCATGCATTTCACATACTCTGCAAAGTCTACGTAATCAGAGTTTATTACATACACACACCCTATATATTGCTATCTACCTAGCTGTCTATATAGCTCAGAAAATATGACAGCTAATGCACCTGGTTGTTTCTCTATATCTGCAACACCAACAAGGCTCTGGCTATCTTGGGGTTCGTCGCCAGGCAACATCCCAGAGATCTCCTTCATGCTGTCCAGGCTCCCAGTGCTCAGCTGTTTCACCTGGAACGCACCAGCACAGAAAGTAGAGAACATGACACCTGGCAATGTACAATGTGCCCATCATATATATTGTTGGGCCCCCAGCAACAGCTTGAATGACAAATTGCTGCTGGAGATCCTTGTGAGCCGCTGTATTCACACCATCAATTTTCCTGAGCTTACAGTCTCTGCATTTTCATCAACCTGTCTGAAGTTTCGGCAACGGAAAAAAGTGAAAATATTTCTATCCCACACTGTAGCACTGAATGGACCTTTACTACATCTGTCAGAGACTTTAGCATACGCTGCTTGCTTTCTTCCAATCCCTTCCATTATCGTACGGCAATCTTTTTTTTTTAACCTCTCATCAGAAATATGACATCAAAATTCTGCACCTCTTTTGTCAATCAAGCCATGCAACGCCTCTCCCTAAAGCTCTACACTGGCTTCCTGTTCACTCCTGTATCCAGTACAAATTTCTCATCATGACTTCGTTTTCTCCCTAGCTTGGCTCCTCCTTATCTCTCCACCGTTGTATCCCAACATATCTTTACCATGGGGAGGGGGAACAGAATTCTGAAGCTCTGAGCTCTGGATGCATATGCGCAATTCGGCATGTAGAAACAGCAGATGGGGCAGATTAAGCACATATAACACGCTGCTGCTTCTCTGCTTAAAATCCCTCTGCCCCTAAGTGTTTTCTATTTTATAAAAGCCGTGTCAGGTACAGTTACAGGCATGTATGTTTAACACATAGTTATTCCTTTGGGGTCGCCAATGTGATGCCCTCTGGATGTCGTTGGACGCCAGCTGCCATCAGCCCCAGCGTGGCCAATGGCCAGGGATGATGGTAGCCCAGACTGGGGCAGTGAGGAGCATAGGAAGCTGCCTTATGCTGAGTCAGACCATTGGGCCATCTGGCTCAGTACAGTCTACACTGACTGGCAGTGGCTCTCCTGGGTTTTAGGCAAGAGTCTCTCCCAGCCCTGCCTGGAGATGCCGGGGACTGAACCTGGAGCCTTCAGCATGTGAAGCGGATGCTCTACCACTGAGCTATGGCCCTTCCAGGCTGCATCTACATTGGCATTGCTTTTAATACGTTTTTATTGTTTTATTGCTTGTTGTCTGCTGCCCTGGGCTCCTTTGGGAGGAAGGTCAGGAAATAAATGAAATAAAACAACTTCTGGAGGGTACCAGAGGTGGTATTCAATGTTAGCCCTACGCAGACCTTCTGAAATTAATAGACATGACTAACTTCTTCTTGTTGTTGTTATGTGTCTTCAAGTTGATTACGACTTATGGCGACCCTATGAATCAGTGACCTCCGAGATCATCTGTTGTGAACCACCCTGTTCAGATCTTGTAAGTTCAGGTCTGTGGCTTCCTTGATGGAATCAACCCATCTCTTGTTTGGCCTTCCTCTTTTTCTACTCCCTTCTGTTTTTCCCAGCATTATTGTCTTTTCCAGTGAATCGTGTCTTCTCTTGATATGTCCAAAGTATGATAACCTCAGTTTCATCATTTTAGCTTCTAGTGACAGTTCTGGTTTAATTTGTTCTAACACCCAATTATTTGCCTTTTTCGCAGTCCATGGTATGTGGAAAGCTCTCCTCCAACACCAGATTTCAAATGAGTTGATTTTTCTCTTATCCACCTTTTTCACTGTCCAATAACTAACTTAAGTTCATTAATTTCACTGGGTCTATTCTGAGTAGGACTTGGTTGAATACAACTCTAGGTTGGCTACCCTTGTCTATCTCTTCATGTACCTGCATTTTATATAGACTTACATAGCCTGGGTTGTAGGGAGTGCTTGTGTCCGGACTGTTCAACAGGACACTTCTAACCATCTCTCCCTGGTTGTATGGATGTTTTCGGCAAACTGGGCTTTCTGGAGAGTGCCACGTGTGTGTTTCAGAAACAGACTCCCCTGTTGTACAACATTGAAAAAGAAAAAGAAATCCGCAGATAGTGAGATGACAGGAAAAAAACCCCAAGAAAACTAAAAAAAATTAAAAGCGTTTTGCAGAAAAGGGAGAACCAAGTTATGGCATGGAAGCTTTACCATTTTCTTTGCAAAGCATGCTTGTTTGCAAACGTGTGTCAGCACTGTTTCAGGGGCAATGAAATGACAGCCATGCAGTTATGGGGGTAACTTTCCTCCCCCCCCCCACCTTTTCCTGAAAATGCCTACAGACAATATGAGTTAACAGCAACACCAAGTAGAGGGGCGGGGGAAGGCTGAAAAGTGATTCTGGGAGCAGTGTAGGGAGCCGGCACTACACTGAGGAGAATGAGGTGGCCTCTCTTGGGCAGCAGACTTTGAGATACTCTTAAAGGGCAGCAAATGGTGAATTACTTTGTCTGTTATATTTCTGACTGCTAAGTGAGAAGGGATGCCATTTAGATTTTCTACTTTCAAGTATCAAAATGCCTTTGGCCATTTCTGCTGGGAAAGGTGACTCCTCGTTGACGCTTCTATGTCTGCAATGTGTGAATCAAGAATGCAGAGAAGGCTATCATTGATTTTGAGGAGAATGGCAAAATGCTCATTTTCGACTGCAGGTATGAAGAAGCATCCAGACTGCCCTGTCACGTCCAATGCTGAATGGCAGAGCAGCCCTTAAAGCTAAGCTAAGATGTCTTGCAGGCGATGACAAGAATCAGAAAGATCTTTCCGTTTTATTTTTACCTAAACCACATTGTGAGGATCAGGTACTGGAAGGCTTAGACTCCAATGCAATTAAAAACACAAATTTAACCATCTTTGTATTGGAGTGGAGAAGTTAAAAAAAAAAAAAAAGGCACAATCTTGACCGTTCACTGATGAAGACACGCACGTGCGAATGGTGCAGCATTAAAAAAAAAGGAGAAGGAGAGAAAATCCACCATGAGCCAATGGGTGCATGGCGTTGACACAAGTCAGGGAGTCAGACACTTGCATATGAGAGAGGTGTGAGGAGCATAGCGTGCGCCACAGGGAGACTGTCATGTTGAGACACATGCAGTAGCAGGTGCCTACCAGAAGCTGCTTTCAAAGATTTTGTGGTCATTTTAAGATATGCCTCGGCATTTTCAGGGATTTCTACATCTGAAAAAAGAACAACATCACCAATTGCCTCACTGGACAAAAGAGGCCACATATAGACACAGACGCACACGCCCCACCCCACCAAAGTTAAACATAACAGCAGCCCCTCCTGGATCCAACCAAAGGTTCATGCAGTCCAGCACTGTATTTGCAACAGAAGCTAGCCAGAAAGACTCTGGGACGCTCATAAGCAAAGTATGAGCAAAGCAACTGCTAACCTCCCCCAGCAGCTAAAATTCAGAGGTGTAATATTTTCAAATAAGGAGGTTCCATTTAACTATCATGTCTCATCTATTGATAAGCTCCCTTTACCATTCTACTTAGTGGCTGACTTTCCCTAGCAGATGGGATGGGACAGAACAGGGAAAATTAGCCAGTAAGAAGAAAGAGATCAGGAGATAGATGGGCCCTGCTCCAAGAACGTTAGCTAATAAGTCTTTTGGACCATACCATGTTAGTCTGCATGTGGGCGTGGGGGTGAGGGAGAGAGAAGGGGTTCAATTTCTGAATGCTTCCTCCTGCATAACAAGTTCCTTGCATAAAGTTAGCAAGCACAACAGGGAGGAGGATGCTAAGCTTTTCACCTTGATGTATTAGTTTTCTACATGCAGGGAGCTTTTCGGAAAATAGGAATATGCCTTATGCCAGCTCCAGGATTGCATACTCTGACTGGCAGTGGCTCTCCAGGCTCTCAAAGAAGAAGTCTCTCAATGGGATGGGCAGGGGCGTCCTGTATGGCCCAATGACACTCCTTCTCTAAAGGGGTGCATCCAAAAATATGACACTCACCATGTTGTTGTTATATGCCTTCAAGTTGATTACGACTTATGGCGACCCTATGAATTTTTTTTTGATATATTCATAGGGTTTTCATGGTAAGGGGTATTCAGAGGTGGCTTACCATTGCCTTCCTCTAAGCCTATGGCACCTGGTATTCCCTGGCGGTCTCCCATCCAAGTACTAACCAGGCCTGACCCTGCTTAGCTTCCGAAATCAGATGAGACTGGGCGTGTTCAGGGTATGGAGCCCCTATAGAGTGAAGTGATAACAGCCTACAAGTCTACCCCCTCAGTCTACGGAATATATAGAAAATACATCAATGAACACTGCAGAGATGGGGAAAGCTCTCATGCTGACATGCCTTTAAATGGCTGCATTGCTAGGACTTCAATATTTAAAGCTGGGCGATTAAGTTTCTGTGTGTGCGCATCAAAGGTACCATTTCCCGTTGAAATGGAGGAACAGGTAGGATCGTGGGGGACCTACCCGAGAGAGCACTGTAATATGGTTCTTCTTCCTCCTGCTCTGGAGAGGAGGAGCCTCCCACATCTCCCGTGTGATCCCACTCCAACGGAATGGAGTCCACGCTGACAGGCGTCTCGCAACCTGACCTCTCGTGACCCACTGCAGGGGGCACAAGGTGACACAGAGACTGCTGGGATGGCGGCATTTCCTGCATGGCCGTTTTGCACCAGGGATTGTGCTGCATCCCCCTGGGATCTTCCGCATCGGCTTCGTTTTCAGAGGTCTCTTTTTCATCTTCCAGTCCCTAAAAAAAGAAAAAAATGATCACTGCCCACAATTATTGACATAAGTTCTAATATCGTCGTATCCTGCCCCGCCTCCAATGAGCACAGTTGCCTGACCATAGGAACTTAGGAAGCTGCCTATAACAACCGTTGGTCCACCTAGCTCAGTACTATCAGCACTGACTGGCAGTGGCTCTCTCCAGTATTTCAGGCAGCTGACATTCCCAGCCTTATCTGGAGACGCCTGCGATTGAACCTGGGACCTTTTACAAGCAAAGCAGACCCCTGGCCCATAAGGCAGGTTAAGTCGAGAGGGAGCATCTTGCCTCCCTCCTCCTTTCAGATTCAATTCCAGGACTGTGTTTGATGCTTCACCCACAGCGGTGTAGTCGCTCACGGTTTTGGGGTGTGTGTGTCTTAGACCCCTTACTTTTTTGGGAGCAGGGTCTGTATGTCTCCAGCATCCTACGAGCCAATCAGCATGAGAGGGGAGTGTGTTAACCATTGAGAAGAGTCTTCTAAATGCTTCTTTGTCCTTTCATGCTGATTGGAGCCAATCAGAGTGAAAGGAATCATAGAATCATAGAACTGGAAGGGGCCTATAAGACCATCGAGTCCAACGCCCTGCTCAATGCAGGAATCCAAATAAAAGCATACCCAACAGATGACTGTCCAGCTGCATCTTAAATGCCTCCAGTGGTGAGTCAGCCACTGAGAAGTCTCTTCTCAGTAGTTAACACCCTCCCCTTTCATGCTGATTGGCTCCTAGAGACGTCTGTTGTTGTGGGAGAAGGCATTAACAAGGATCTCATTCTCAACCCAGCAGCAAAAAAAAAGAAGGGAGGGGGCGAGGGGGTGTGGCTGTAACTATCATGAAGGGACCCTGCACTTCTGAGTTTGCCACTACACTACTGTTCACTCACTCCAAAACCAGCTCCTTGCTTGTGGGGAGTGGAGCAGGGGAGGACTTGGAGGGCAATATGTTCTTCACCCGCATTTCTAGCAGGCTGCTCTCTTTGCTCCAGCAGGTTTTGGGCAGAGCTGAGTCAACAAAAACAGGCTTGCCCTCTCCCATGACAAGCGGAGGGGAAGGCATTGCCCTTTCACCCGTTACAGAACTGTAGAGCTGGAAAGGACCTCAAAAAGGTGATTCTGAAAACGTGTTGCTACAGCATCCCTGAGAGGTGGCCATTCAGCCTCTGCTTGAAGACCTCCAACTAATCAGAGGCCACCACCTTCCGAGGTCGTCTGTCCTGCTGTCAAAACACCTTGCACCATCAGGAAGCTCTTCTTAGTTGAAATCGTACTCCTGAAAAGCAGTGCTATTCACCCCAATTTGCAGGACAGGGCACACTAGGAACACAGGGGGCTGCTTTATACCAGGTCACCCAGTTTGTCCAACTAACCCAGTACTGCCTACTCGGACTAGCAGAGGCTCTTGAAGCTCTCAGACAGAAGGACATTTCTCAGCATCTGCTACCTAGGAACCTAGGAAGCTGGTCTGTCTACCTCAGCTTTGTCTACACTGACTGGCAGTGGCTCTCCAGGGTTTCCGGCTGGAGTCTCTCCCAGCCGTATCTGGAGGTGCTGGAGACTAAACCTGGGACCTTCTGCATGCAAAGCAGGTGCTCTGCCACCTTTTTTAATTGGAGATGCCAGGGATTGAACCTAGGACCTTTTGAGGTATGGTTCCTCCCCCCCGCTCCATAGCGTGATTCATTGCTCTGGCCTCCATTGGTGCTGGGTACTCCTGTTACATCTCTGCCTCAGGTGTGATTGTCACTCACAATCTGGAGCAAAAATTACCTGCCCTCCAAGGAGGAAGGGCAAGAACAGGGAGGATGTGTGCTCCAGCAAGATCAGGCTGGCCTGACCTTCTATGCACAATTTTTAAAATTTATTTTGTATGATAACATTTATTTTAGGGAAGGGCGGTAGTGGTAGAGCAGCCGCTTTGCATGCAGTAGGCCCCAGGTTCAAGACCTGGCATCCCCAGTTAGGGATAGGAGTGTCTCTGCCTGAGACCCAGGGAAGCCATCGTGGGGAGTCGTTGGCCCTCAAGCCTTTGGGCAGCAAGTATACTGCTAAGGAAACTAATGGGGCTTCTGCCTCTTGGATGGAAACCAACGAGAGGGTAATTGTTAGGAATTCAATCCTGTTAGTTCTTACTGGGTGCCAGGATGCCAGTCTGTGATGGAACCGGGAGACACGGCCAAACACTTCCTGGTAGTACTTCTGAAGTTCCTGCAGTTCCTCTTCAATCACAACAGCATCCAAGGGCTCGCTTTTCTGAATCAGGTGCTTCCCAAACATTGTGAGCTGATTGATCTTGTTGGTGCTTAGCAATATTTCCTGCTCAAAAGCCTGTTTGGAAGACATGTGAGGAGGCTTTCGAAATATTTCAAATCATTCATCCACTTTTGGACAAGATCATTCAAATTACTGAATGCCATCAGCAGAGATCAAGAACATACAAGGTGCATCGTGCCAGAGGTGGTCAGCAGGCAGGAACAGTTTTGTGAAAGAACTCAGATAGCTGAAGGAAGTAAGGTCAGCTGTACTCTTTTAGAGAAGGCAACCCCTCTTCCTAGAGTCGCTAGCCAGCTTGACCTAGTGGGAAGCCCTTTCCTAATCCCAAATATGGAGATTTTAGTTCAGGAATTCATCCACCAGACCTCTCCATGAGAATATTTTCTTGGCCTTATGGCACAAGTTTACCCCAGCTCTGAAGTCATTGTCCTGAACTGGATTTGTATAAACTTAAATGCATCTGCAGCTTTCTTTAGTTATACAGCCAGTTTGTAGCCAAAACTTATTGTATTTGTTTTATGTATTCAGATTTATTGAGGAATGCACCATCTTGTTATATTTTAGAATAGTTGTTTTTTCTCTTGCCAATTGTGATAAGCAGCAACTGAGCTAGGAATGTTTCATAAATTTGTGATCTTCAAAGAAAAATTTGGTATAAATATTCCTGCATTTTAGTATCAAATCAGTCTTCTCCGAGGAGAGGCTCACTAATGCTTGCATCCCCAGATAGCCTTGTGAGATCCAGATAACTAAGCAAAGTACCTCAGATCTGCATCAAACAGGCTGCATCAGTATGTTATATCATTGCTATATATCAGCATTTTGTATCTGTTACGAAGATATGTAAAGCTTTAATCTGCTTTTATTTTGATGCTATGCTGATTAACTTTTATTCTTTCTTATGGAATGTTTAAATAGTTTTATAAGTAAAGGAGAACTGTTTAACTGATCTTACTTGTCTGAACATTTGTTCCCGAACCCTAAGTTTCCTATGTGCTAATATGAGGAAGGGGGGCTAACTCTCTCCCCTTTGACATGACATCTGTTTCAGGGAAAGCCTGCTGCACAGACAGCATGCTTAACATTCTGTATTCCCCATATATACAGTCCTGCAGCAATCTCCCACATTTTGGAAGCAAGGGTAAGGGGCCCTGCTTGATCCCCGTTGGACGTAAGAGAAAAAAATCAAAGTTACAGTCATAAGGACTCTCAATAAATACATGAATGCAGCTCTGTTCCTCCCACCCCTTTTCAGAAGGTGGACTGCTCAAAGCGCTTACTATTTACTGGGTATATATATATTTACTGGGTATATATATACACGGAAGACATGAGATGTTATACTACCAGGGAAAAAAACTTGACTCAGCCAATAAACAGATCTATCACAATGCTCTTTAAAAAAATCAACACTTACATTTAGCTGCCTCATTTTGTCATCAAAGTTACTCTCTGAGAAGTGCTCCACGTTGGTCAGTTGCAGGTCCATTTCAGTCAGCCACACCAGGATGTTGTCCTTAGTGCCCACAAACTCCTCCCACTGATTGGTAAAGTGCTACAGGCAAACAGAGACCATAGTTACCCAAACGCATCAATTGCCATAGCGCACATTGCCTATGCAAAACTGCTTTTTGTTTTGTATATACAATGTGTCTCAAAGCACGTTTACCTGCCATGACTTCAGGAGGAAATGTAGGCAAAGGAAAGCTATGAATTCAGCACAGCAGATCTGGGAATCTTACAGATGAAGGTTACCCAAGTTTCATTAGTTATTTAATTTTAAATTTATTTGCACTTATACCCCACCTTTCCTTCAAGAAGCTCAAAGTTATTCCCAGCTTCCCCCCTTCCATTTTTATCCTCAATAGAATCATAGAATAGTAGACCTGGAAGGGGCCTATAAGGCCATCAAGTCCAGCCTGTCAGGTGGCTGTCCAGCTGCCTCTTGAATGCCTCCAGGGCTGGAGAGCCCACCACCTCCCATGGTAATTGGTTTCCTTGTTGTACTGCTGTAACAGTTAGGATGTTTTTCCTGATGTTCAGCCGAAATCTGGCTTCCTGCAACTTGTTTGCTAGAACAATCTAGTGAGAGACAGTGTCTGGCCCAAGATCTTCCAGTGCTTGCTGTGGCTGCTCAGCTTGCAGGCTTCCTATTGGGTCATCTGGTTGGCCACTGTGAGATGCTGGACTAGATGGACCTTTGGCCTGATCCAGCAGGGCTTTTCTTATGTTCTTATGAATGCGGATTTGAACCTGCGTCTCTTCCATCCCTACTTCCTGGGTGCCCTCCAGATGCTGCTGAACTACAACTCCCATCAGGCCCAGCCAGCGTGGCCAGTGCTCAGGGAAGACTGGAACTTTAGTCCAGCAGCATTTGGACGGCACCACACTGGCTACCCTTGAATGAATGTGAATGTACTGCCTTCAAGTTGATTCCGACTTATGGCGACCCTATGAATAGGGTTTTCATGAGGCTGAGAGGCAGTGACTGGCCCAAGGTCACCCAGTGCGCTTCATGGCTATGTGAGGATTCGAACCCTGGTCTCCCAGGTCATAGTCCAACACTTTAACCACTACGCCACACCTTACCTGATCCTTAATCCACTGCACCACAATGCAATGGTGTGCTCAGAGGTGTGCTCACTACTGTGATTATGAGTAAGTACAGGGAAAATATCCCAAGAATCTCCGCTTCCATAAAGGCATGATCCGGCCCCTGGTCCCCCCCCTCCCAGGTAGAGATGTGTCTGGAAAAGGGGATGGCATAAGGCTTACTTTAGGCCTCTCCCCTCCCCTTTAAGAACAGGGCATCCAGACCTCTCCCATTAGGTGTAGCTTCCGCGGAAAACACTTTCCCACAAAAACGGGTAACCAAGGTGCAGCTGGCTTGGAGTCACCTTGAGTCTCCTGAGAATGGCTGCAACACGCTTCTGGAGGCTGTCCCAGCGCTGATTGCCCTCGTGCACCATCTGCTTGAGCTTGCTGGCTGAATCAGTGCGATTTTCCCGGGCCAGCCGCCGGTACTGCTTATTGATCAACTCCAGCTGGGTGAGCCGCTCGTGGATTTGCCGCTGAAATGCCTGAGATGAAAAACGTAACCCGTTATTTTAGACTAGCAGCCTCATATCTCGTGTTGCTGGGGAATTCTAAGAAACCAAAAATATCAGTGGTTAAAATCAGTGCAGTTCTAGTCTACCATCTTGATCCAAAATGGTGTCCAATTGTGTCCAAACTAGGGATGTGCTAGAATTCCACCCAATTCGGATATGGTAATGAATTTTCCGTTTATTTACTTATTCTCAGTTGCTGAAGGTCGGATTTTAATGCAGCGAATGTACATAGCTTTTTTTGAAAATGGACTTAAAAAAATAAATAAATCCACTTCTAAAACATTGAGTGTAAGAATGATAATTTATCAATGTTTCCTTTGAAAATTTATTTATTATTTATTATTTGATTTATATCCCACCCTTCCTCCCAGCAGGAGCCCATTTCCTTCAATTGATATTTTTCCTTCAAGCTATTGATATTTTTAAAGGAGCTATCAATATTTCCTTCAAAAATAAAAGCAGCGGCTAGTGGGTGCAGAATGAACTTCAATCGATGCGGGCCTGTTAGTTTAAGAGAATGCTTGCAAACTGGCAGTGGCCAACAGATCCCACCCCTAATCCAAACATAAATGGAAACCTGCTACTTGATCTCAAGAACCACCATGCAAAATACGGTTACCATTATGTAAAATTTGGTGTCAGTATTTTAAGAGGTGTCCAAATGCATAGCAAACAAATACCTTTCTACAATATATAGGGCAGTATTCAACTATCACATCCCATCAGAAAAGGATTTCCACTTATGCTGTGGGGGTTTCCCCCCTCTCCTCCCCCTGTGCAGACCCCACGTCCTCCCCAAGTCTACCGCTGAGGGCTGAAGGAACCCCTAGAACAGATTTAGGGGCCGTGTAGGAGGACAGGGAGGACATTTCATTGTGCAAAGTGAAATCCTTGCGCTGATGGAAAAGGAGACGGAGTGCTATGGTGGATTCCACCTATAGTAGATTAAGGGCTTTTGCCTTTTTTCCCTTTCTTTACATTTTCACTTGATTTATTTAACAGGCAAAAGCAAGAGCAGAAAACATGCGGTCCTGACCAAGGAAAAGCATAAAACAACTAACATGTACCAATAGCTCTTTCTTAGGAACATCAGAAGCAGCTTTGTCCCAGGTCTGGGGTGGGTTAGTCTTTTAACTGTTGTTATTAACTGGTGTTTTATTAATTACTGATTATGGTCCTTTTATATTGTATTTTATTGTAATTTGTTCGTCGCCTAGGGTGGCCGTTCACTCGGCCAGATAGGCGACTCAAAAATAAAATTTTATTATTATTTATTATTAGGTCAAACTATTTATCCATCCAGGCTAGTACTGTCCACTCTGACTGACAGCAGCTCTTCTTGGGCAGAGAAGGGTTTTTTCCATCACCTGCTGCCTGAGCTTTTTTAACTGGAGTTGGCAGGGACTGAGACCGTCCGCAGATAAAACATGGGCTCTGCTACTGAGGTATGTGCTCCTCCCCCAAGGAATGTAGGCACTGTGGATGCCCCTAGAGCCATAGCAATTTTCTAAAACACTTAAGATACTACTTGGCACACTTTGTCTATGTGTAAATGAATGGACAAATCAGAACCCCAAGAAATATTTACCTATTAGATTTATAGCCCTCCCTTCCTCCCAGTAGAGAAGAGTACCCAGTTTCTCATCATTTTCCAACATTGAGGGATTCCCTCCACCTTCAACAATCCTAAACAAGCCATTTCAAGATGAAAACAAGATCATTAGTGCCAAAACAGCAATAATTCATGAATCCGAGACTGCAGATGTTTGATTTTGATGCTGTTTTTTAAATCCCTGCTGCCTTCCTAAAACTGCTTGGTGCAATATGTAGAAAAGCAGGACATAAATTGAACTAAATACATTGGATTGTGTTCATTTTTTAAAAAAACCTTTGCTGTAATCTACTTGGTGCATCTTTAGGTGGAAATGGGATTTATGCATTTAAATATGAAGTGAAAATACTTCTCAACATCCTGAAACATCTCAGCATTTCCACACACGCTGAGCCTATTGCCATTTTCCTCTTTCAGGAACATGTCACAAGGCTGAGAATATTTTTTTTAAGACCAGAGAAGTCAAATGACATCTGGAGGACATACAAAAAAGAGGGAAAAAACAAAACAAAAGTGGGATGTTTACCTCAAACTTCTTCAACTCTTCCTTGGCATTTGTGTACGAAACCTCTGAAGAGTTTGGATACGCTGCCGTCCTCTCAGCTGTCTTCAGCCAGTCTTCAAAGCGAGAGTAGTCCTCCAGAAATTTTTGCCACAGTCGCCATGTCTCCTCGATCCTACCAAGGAAACAAGCAGCAACAGCTTTTGCACAAGCCTAGATCCCCCTTTCAGCAGAACGCTTTTTCAATGTGCTTCATGCAGGAAAACCAACAGCCTTGTGGCACCTTGAAGGCATAGCACATTTTGTTATGGCATAAGGTTAGGCTTTCCACCAGGACTATAGCCCACTTCATGAGAGGTATAGAATGGGATCCTCAATTGTCAGGTGTCACACAGACACAGACGTGGAAAACATTGTTTATATATTTTCAAGCCTAACTTTGCTACGTGGATGGCTTTCAAACAGGATGAAAGGCACTGAATGTGATCTTGGGGCCAGAATCCAGAATTCCTTAGCTTTCTTTTATTTTAAAGATATGTTTATGAGAAGAGCCCTCCTGGATGAAGGCCCGTGGCCCATCTAGTCCAGCATCCTGTTCTCACAGTGGCCGACCAGATGTTCCAATGGGAAGCCCGCAGGCAGGACCCAAGTTCGATACCACTCTCCCTATTTGTGATCCCCAGTGACGGATATTCAGAAGCATACTGGCTCTGACTGAGGAGACAGAACATAGCCATCGTGGCTAGTCACCACTGATAAGCTTATCCTCTAGGAATTATACAAGGTCAGACAATTTGCCCACCTAACTCAGTAACATCAACTGGCAATGGCTCTCTAGGATTGCAGGCAGTGATCTTCCCCATTATTTGTTCATGAGATCCTTTCGCTGGAGATGCCAGGAACTGAGCTGGGGGTGTTGCACACTTAAAGAATGTGCTCTGTCACTGAGCTGTAATCCATTATTTATCCAACTAGCTCAGAATTGTTTACTCTGACTGGCAGAAGGGCCTCAAGCAGAAAGAGACCCTTTCCATTACCTGTGACTCATTGCCTTCCAGAAATTGATTGGTTTCTAACTCCTATCAGTCCCAGCCAACACGGCCCACTGTCAGAATGGATGGGAGTCAGTCCAACAACACTTGAAGGGCCACAGGTTCCCCATCCCTGTGCTACATGAATCTTTTAGCTCGGGACTGAGCCTAGCACTTCTGCCTGCCAGGCAAGTGCTCTACCCAAGTAGGTTGCCCATGCAACATCACTTGTTTCAGACCTGATTCCTTGGCCCTTTTAATAGGCAGTGTAAACTTTAAACAAGAAAGCCAAATAAAACGTCAATTAAAAAACAACAAGCAAGCTTTTTTTAGAAAAGAGAATGAAGTGCCTCTCACTTCATTCGCCTCTCCATAGACATGGCACAGATGTTCCTCCACCGGCGGTCTAAGCTTCTTGTGGTCTGCTGGATGGAGTCACATTCGGTCTCGTTGGCACAGGCATCAGAATCGTGCAGCAAGACCTCACAGACACTAAAGACAGATTCCACACCCGGGGTGTGCTGTTCAATGTCCCGCTGCAGATCCTATAACCAGGAACAAAAAGACATTATTCAGTTCTATGTGAAAATCCAGTTTTTACGCTATGGTGTCAGGTGACTTGACAGGTGGTTCCACCTGTCAAAAGTTGGTCCACGGGGGAGGGGTGGGGTAGATAAAGATAAGTGTCGATCACTTCCAGAATAAGATCTCATGTATCCGCCAGGACCTAGACTCTCAAGTTATAGCAGTAGATCCTAGTGAGATGTCCGGAGCACAGTGTTGTCCTGTTTTGTTGGATGAGCTTCAGTTGGTTCAACTCGAGGACGTGGACAAGGTGCTTGGACAGGTACGTGCAACCACTTCGGTACTGGATCCTTGCCCCTCCTGGCTGATAAAAACTAGTAGGAATGGAACAGGTAGCTGGGCCAAGGAAGTGATAAATGCCTCTTTACGAGAGGGAGTGGTCCCGGGCTGTCTGAAAGAGGCAGTGGTGAGACCACTCCTGAAAAAGCCTTCCTTGGACCCAGACAATTTTAACAGCTACAGGCCAGTGGCGAATGTTCCATTCCTGGGCAAGGTCTTGGAACGGGTGGTTGCTGGCCAGCTCCAGGCGCTATTGGATGAAACTGATTATCTAGATCCATTTCAATCGGGTTTTAGGCCCGGTTTTGGCACTGAGACAGCCTTGGTCGCCCTGTACGATGACCTATGTCGGGAAAAAGACAGAGGGAGTGTAACTCTGTTGATTCTCCTTGATCTCTCAGCGGCTTTTGATACCATCGACCATGGTATCCTTCTGGAGAGGCTCGCGGAGTTGGGAGTTGGAGGTACTGCTTGGCAGTGGTTCCGCTCCTACTTGGCGGGTCGTCTCCAGAAGGTAGTGCTTGGGGAACATTGCTCGACACCGCGGGCTCTCCAATATGGGGTCCCGCAGGGGTCAGTTTTGTCCCCCCTGCTTTTTAATATCTACATGAAGCCGTTGGGAGAGGTCATCAGGAGTTTTGGAGTGCGTTGTCATCAGTATGCTGATGACACGCAGCTCTACTTCTCCTTTTCATCTTCTTCAGGTGAGGCTGTCGATTTGCTGAACCGTTGCCTGGCCTCGACAATGGACTGGATGAGAGTTAACAAACTGAAGCTCAATCCAGACAAGACTGAGATGCTGTTGGTGGACGGGTTCTCTGATCGGATGGTGGATATATACCCTGTCCTGGACGGGGTTACACTCCCCCTAAAGGACCGGGTTCGTAGTCTGGGAGTCTTTTTAGACTCTTCCCTCTCACTTGAGGCTCAAGTAGCCTCGGTGGTTAGGAATGCGTTTTACCAACTTCGGTTGGTAGCCCAGCTACGTCCCTATTTGAGTAAAGAGGACCTTACATCAGTGGTACATGCTCTGGTAACCTCACGTTTGGATTACTGTAATGCGCTTTACGTAGGGCTACCTTTGAAGACAGTTCGGAAGCTACAACTAGTGCAAAATGCGGCGGCCAGATTGCTGACAAGGACCAAGCGGTCCGAGCATATAACACCTGTTCTGGCCAGCTTGCACTGGTTGCCAATATGTTTCCGGGCTAGATTCAAAGTGTTGGTATTAACCTATAAAGCCTTATACGGTGCGGGACCACGATACCTTGCGGAACGCCTCTTCCGATATGAACCGGCCCGTGCACTACGTTCTGCTACGAAGGCCCTCCTCCGGGTTCCAACTCACAGGGAGGCCCGGAGGGTGATGACAGGATCTAGGGCCTTCTCAGTGGTGGCCCCCGAACTATGGAACAGTCTCCCTGAGGAAGTACGCCTGGCGCCGACTCTGCTCTCCTTCCGGCGCCAGGTCAAAACCTTCCTATTCTCTGAAGCATTTTAAGTTACACTGATTTAATTTTAAAAATGTTTATTGTGTTGGATTGTTGCTTGTATTTTAGTATTGTTTTGTTATTTATTGTATTTTTATGCTGTTTTATGTTCACCGCCCAGAGAGCTATTGCTAGTCGGGCGGTATATAAATTTAATAAATAAATAAATAAATAAATAAATAAATAAATAAGAACTTAAGAACATAAGAGGAGCCTGCTGGGTCAGACCAGTGGCCCATCTAGTGCAGTTTCCTGTCCACTAGGCCAAAAACATTTCCTAGCCACCATCACCACTACCACCACCACGATGATAAAATGTCCCCAGGTGAGAGATGGGGAGAGGATGTTTGTATTGTCCCAGGTAAGGGATGGGAAGAAATGACTGGCTTTTTGTCTGTTGGATTTATATGATTATCAGTTACTATTTTGTTGAGACTTCAGTGGATGGGGTGATGCAACAGGTGCCAGCTGACTTGTTGAATTAGTGGTTATTTCAGAAGGCTTCTTAAATTCCTGATTTGTATTACTGCATGTGAGGATGCTTTTCTGAAATATTCGTATGATTTTTTAGATACATATTGCAATTCTGTTGCATTCTGTTGCTGCCTTTTTGTTCTGTGTACAATTCATTCCTGTTTCTATTTTTCTTGCGTGCTTCTGTAAATTGTTTCGAGATCTATTGCTTAATGATGTTACTTATATTTTGGGATTTTATTATTACTAGCAGCTGTATTGAACGTGAGATTTGCGCGTTTTCAGCTCCGAGAGTCAAACAAGACACAATGTTGGTTGAGTAGTCAAGCTTGCACAGTTCATGTTCCTTTAATAAACAGCTGGCCTAGGAGGGGGATGGGTGGGAGGACCAGATGAGTACTACTGCATGGGGGAGGGGAGCATTTAGCCCTTTGACTTCACTGTGGCCCCGATCAGAATTTTTTTGGTGGGGGGGGGGACATCTGCTGCTCGCAATGGAGATAAGCTCCCACTGGTGCCAATGTGAGGTTTCCTCCCATTGTGAATACCGCAGGGTGGGGGAGATGGATTGGTGCAAAAGGTTAAAGGACTCTTCTCCCACTTTGGCTCAGCCACCCCCCGCTGTTAACTTATTATATCCCACTTTCCTCCAAGGAGATCAAAATGGTATACATCATCATCATTATTATTAGTAGGGACCCACTCATATGGCAGGTTACGTTCTAGGCCCCTGCCGAAAAGTGAAAACCGCTGGAAAGTGAAGCCCTACTGATCAGCTGGAGCGTGCGATCAGCTGGAGCGGGGGGGGGGAGCTCATGTGCTCCCGCTGATTGCTGTCAGCTGGAGTGTGGCGGCTGGAGCTCCCTCCGCTGGTGCCACCGTATTAGCGGAACGCCGAAAAGCGGGGCCCTACTGTATATACATTTATATCCCGCCTTTCCCCCAGAACTGGGACTCATGGTGGCTTACAAAAATTAGAACAAATACAGTTAAAAACATATAAATGAAAGATACCAACGTTATAATTACAATGTAACTAACTAAAATTTTTTAAAAATTAATCACACACAAAATACAAATCAGTAAAAACAGCACCCTATTTAATAGCCTTTGCACTCAGTTCTCCCCCTCCCTGTTTTGTCCTCACAACAACCCTGTGAGCTAGGCTAGGTTTAAAGGCAGTCACTGTGATCTAATGAGCTTCGTGGTTGAGTAGGGATTTGAACCCTGGTCTCCTGGGTCCCAGTCCAACTCTCTAACCACTACACCACACTGCCTATGCCACTTCCCCACAACTAGCGCCAATGCCTCATCCTGAAGGGCTAACACAGCCACGGAAGGGCTGATCCAATGAGGAAATCCTCTTGAAGACTACAGCTTCAGAATGTCAACGCCCACAAAGACCCATTGCCAAAAGCAAGGGGAAAAAAGTGACAGACTGTTGTAGGGCAGTGACCAGGAAGCAGGCATTTTCCCATGATTGTCCCTGCCACCTGGAATGCCCTTCCCTCTTTGATCTGCAAAGTGCCATAAGAAAGGGTGGCTGATGCCCATTGGGAACGGTGGGACGGAAGGCAGGGAGCCCAAGTGGTAGGTAGAGCCAGATTCAATGACAAGTTAGAAGCCAACTAATTCTAGTTTGTCCCCATCCTTCTCTCTGCTGAGTTCTACAAGGGGCAACTGAGTCTAAAGAGGAGGAAGCTGACAGCCAGAGCCACCCCTTGGACTGGTTGTAAGTAAAGAGGCAGAGGCAGGAAGGCGGGGGCTTGTTGAGGACAGTGAGGTTGCTGGGGCAGTGCCCCATTCACCCTAATAGATCCGTCTCCACTGGCAGCAGTTATTTGCTTTAGCCACTTCCCGAAAACATCAGGTTTTTGGCCAGGCCTTTCTGCACTTCACATTTCTGCACGTCTGCTGTTGTAATTTGCTGGGTTTCTTAACCCCCTTTTCAAATGTTATGCTGTGTGGTATTGTACAACGCTTAGACATTTTTCAACGTTATGTTTTCCTCCTCCCCACCTGCTGTTCTGCAAGTCTCTTCTGTATCTCCCGATCGTCGCAGATGTCATAAACGACAGGCTTGGAAAGCTCCGATTCAATGCGCGCCAGCCAAGTGCGAAGATTACTCATGTTTTTGTCGAGCTGCTGTATGAAAGCGAAGGTCTCCTTCAGCTTCTTCACCCTGGGATTGGGGAGACAAAGGGCAGGAAGCAGAACACCGTAAAACACGCGAAGAAGCTTTAAAACGCGGCAATATGACTTTGCCCATCCCATTCCCTTTCTGCTCCACCTAGGGAGACTCTCATAGGTGCACCTGCCTTGCATGTACTGGACTCAGTGCAGAGTGACCCATTGGAACAGGTGCATTGGCCTGACCGACTTTTAACCTGATTCCGGCCAGAGCGGAGGGCGAGATTTGTAACATTGGTCAAATCCACACCATACATTTAAAGCACATCCCAGGATTCTTTGGGGGAAGCCATGTGCTTTAAATATATATTGTGCAGATACAAACCTAGGGTAGGTGTGGGGAACCTTTGGCCCTCCATTTGTTGCTGAACTACAAATCCCATCAGCCACAGCAAGATGGCCAATGGCCAGTTCAGCAACATCAAAGCGGGCCAAAGATTCCCCATACCTGACTTATGTTATTTGTCAAGAAAGCCAGAGAGGCTTTTCTTGCTTAGAGTGGAGAGAAGCATTCACACAAACACTACCCTGCCGGGAGAACACGGTTGGATGCATACACTGGGGAAGGTCTGGGTAGTCTTTTTCAAAACCTGGATAGTCAGAAAGGGGTTGTTAAGCACCTTAAAATAAAGACTACCAGGAAGAATTGTTATTATTCATATAGGATCAGTAATGTTCATTGTCCTTTCTGCTTTGCATTTTAAAGTCACTTAGGGGAAGGGTCATAGCTCAGTAGTAAAACATCTTGCCTTGAATGCAGACTGTCCCTAGTTCAGTCCATGACATCTCCAGGTAGGTCTGGGAATATCCCCTGCCTGAAACCCAGGGGAGCTGCTGCCAGTCAGTGAAGACAATACTGAGCTATATGCAAGAGCGGTATGACTCAACATGAGGCTTCTTTGTTTCTAAAGTCACATCTTTCCTAAGAAGCATACAACCTATATTTCGACAGATGGGTGACAGCAGAGTGATGGAAGAGGAGAGAGGAAAAGGGGATGCAAAGGGGCGATGCTGGATAGATATTTATTTATTTATAAAAGTATGTATGTACCATCACTTATATACTGCAATGCCAGAGTGGTGTACAGCAATAACCTAAAAAACATTATTAAAGACGGTACAAAACAATCATTAAAATGACTGGCCAGTCAAAAAAAAAAGCTTCAAACAGCTGCATAGGCCTGTTCTTCAAGGCTCGCAGGGAGGCTCAGAGGGTGGTGACAAGGGAGAGGGCCTCGTCAGTTGTGGCTCCCCATCTATGCAATGCTCTCCCCAGCAAGGTCCTCCTGGAGCCTTTGTTGACACCCTTTCGGTGCCAGATAAAGACTTATTTTTTCCCCTCAGACTGAGATGTTGTTCTGTTATTAATACAATGCTAAAGCTTCCTCTAGATGTTATGGGGATGTTTTTGTTCTGTTTTTATGGTATAATGTATTTATATTTATGTTTTTAATGAGTGGTAAGTTGCTTGGAAACCTTTGGATAAAAAGCAACTAACAAGTCAAATTAGTAATAATAATTGCCACACTGGGCTCCTTCTAGGAGGAAGGGTGGGATATAAATTTAATAAATAAATAATAATTTATAATGATGATGATGATAATAATGTGCTTTTTTGGTGCCATTACTCGCTGATACAGAATACGGCCCCCCCCCTTTTTTTTTTGCTGCTTGTGGCAACTATTTTATGCTGGTGCACACAGCACTTTTATCAAGTTATGAGTGCTAGGGTGCCTGCCAAATCTATGCTGAAAGAGTGTTCCACAGCATGGAACTGGTGACAATAAATGTCCAACGTTTAGGTGAGGCCTGCTGGGACTCTGCAAGCATGCGGGAGACGGGTGGGGAACCTATCAGCACTTCTCCGGATGAATTCAGTGAACAAGCTGGGATAGAAGGGCTCAGGCAGTCCCTAAGATACCCTGGACCCTAGTTGTCCAGGGCTTTGCATATCAACACAACAGCCTTGAACCTGAGCCGGTACGTGCAAGCATCCGCAGCCATACTTGCAGCATAATCCCATCCATGTTTACTCAGAAGTGGGTCCCATTGGGGGTTCAGTCCTGGGTAAATGTGCATCAGATTGCAGCCTTAGGGTTTGTTGCAGACGCAGCAGCTAATATGCATTGTGGGTAGAAACACCTAGCTCTATGAACACTAAGCAGCCTTCCGCTTGCTCTACTGGCATACATTACAAGGAACAGATTTAAGCCACATTGAAGGATGCTCGCTTTGCTAGAAACACAGAATGTAGGAGTTTCTTGCAGATGAAATTGTTTCATTAGCTCCAAAGGCAACTTGCCGCCCCCCAAAGCGAGAGCCAGTGTGGTGCCTGCAGCTTTGCTCTCCGTCTCTTTTGTAACGCTAATTACTTTTGCAGCCAAGCCGGCCTAATTAACGAATTTGTTACAATATGCCATTGCTGTTTCATCAAGCCGCCATCATGCCTCCATCGGCTGTACCAATGCATTCCTCTTCCAGCCAGACATGAGGAACACTTGCACCCAAAAAAACTGAAAACAAAGATACATTCTGAAATCTACTCAGCAAGCAGCTGGCTCAGGTTCTCCTAAAGGGCGGCACTGAGATAATGATCAAGTTTGAGAAAATAAGAATATTACATACCACTTGAAAGAGTCATGGCTTCACCCAAAGAATCCTGGGAACTGTCATTTGTGAAGTGATACTGGGAGTTGTTAGGAGACCCTTTGTTCTCCTCACAGAGCTACAATTCTCAGAGTTCCCTGGGAAGAGGGATTGATTGTTAAACCACTCAACCAATGGACAGATGTGTCCATCCCTAGATCCTGCTAATGTTTATATCGCTATGTTGTTTTATGGTTTTTTTAAAAATGTAGCTTAATGTTACTTATAAGCCACCTTTGAAGAATGTGCATCGTGAAAGGTGGGATACAAATAATATTAGCTACCGGGCCAAGTTCAAGGTTCTGGTTTTCGGGTACAAAGCCCTAGATAGCTTGGGACCAGGATACTTGAAAGATCGTTTTACGTCTTACACTGTATATACCCAGCCGATCACTGCGCTCTGTAGGTGAGGGCCTCCTGCAGATACCGTCTTATCAGGAGGTCAGTTCCACACAACATAGGAAGCAGGCCTTTAGTGTGGTGGCACCTACCCTTTGGAATTCCCTCCCCTTAAATATTGGACAGGCGCCATCTCTGTTATAGTATCTTTTTGGCGTCTACTGAAGACCTTCCTCTTTTAACAAGCACACTGAGTAGAGACCTTATCCTAGTCTGTGTTGGAATTGTTTTTAAAGATTAAAAAAAATAGATTTTTAAAAAAGATATTTTAATATATTTTTAAAGAGGTTTTGCTTTAATATATTGCAAAGTTTGTTTTTAAGATGTTTTAGATTTCTTTTCTTGCTCCTTCTGGGAGGAAGGGCAGGATATAATAATAATAATAATAATAATGCTGAAGCATATTAGATAAGGTTTGTGCTGACAATGGGGGTGGGGGTGCGGGGCCTGTGGCCCTTCAGATATTTGTTGGATTATAATTCCTCTCCATCTGATGGGATTTGGAGTCCAGCACCATCTGGAGGGCCACAGATAGACCCTAACCCTGACCTATAGACTCATATTTAAAATGGTCTCTGCCCTGCATACCTCAATGGGAGGAGCAGAGAGCTTGAGGATGGCTGCAAAGGCCTTCAGATTAGCCTGGCTTTTGGCACACAGAGAGCAGAGCTCTTATGGAAACATTACGGAACCAGCACAAGCAATATTCTACCTAGCTGCTCAGTAAAAACTGTATGTGTTCCTGCCTTTTAGTCTCTTGAACAAATATCACAAAGACAGCAGGGTGAGCAAGTATCACCCGAACACAGATTGTAAAGTGCCGTTCAAATTGGATTGTATTAGAAGCAGCCAATACATTACACAACTTTTTACTGAAATGCATTGGGCTGCTCACTTTTATTTTGGTGTTGTTTGCAATTGCTTGCTCAGGCCTCTGCCTGCAACATTTTTTGCATGCATATCCTGCCTTTCCTTCAAGATGCCTAGGGTGACATGGATTAGCATTCCAACCCCACCCCTATCTTATCATCACAACAATCCTATGAGAAAGGTTAGGCTGAGAGATAGTGGCTGGCCTAGGGTCATCCAGTGAACTTCACGGGTGAGTAGGGATCCGAATCTATGTCTCTTCAGTGCTGTCCCAATACTCTAAACCACTGTGTCACATTGCCTCTTGTTATTTTTGTAACCACTTCTGGCTATTGGTGCTGTTGGCGCTGCTGGAGAACAGCAATCTTTAAATGACCACCTTACAAGTCAGGTTCAAGCTGAAACTGGCAGCAGAACAAGCAACCTGTACTGTGTTTTTTTGAATTGTGCAGGGTTGTTTTTGTTTTTAAATCACCGCTGTCAGTGCCAACACTAGCATAAAAATCTGTGGTTTTTTTTTACTGCAATGGAATGATAAAAAAAGGATGTGGAAATAGATATATGTGCTTATTTCAATGTAAACACCATCTTAGCCAGGTGGTTGACTGGTAAAAAGGCTTCAAAATTAAAGCACCGCAGTTCATCACCTATACCAGCTGTAATCGCATTTGTGGCCTTAAAAAAGATACAACCAACCATTTGGATCTGAAGGCTATACAGAAAGGTTTAGAAGACACAAATTGTTAGAAAGCAGGCCCTGGATTTATATTTCAAACAGGAGGTAGGGTTAAAGTGTTTCTGCAGTGACGACACGAGCGACGTGCCATTCTAGCCTTTGTGTTCATGGACCCCACTATGAACATTAATCGCAAAATGTAACAAAAGCGCAGATAGGCTACACAAAAAACCCCAACAACAATCCAGAAATATCACACACTTTCCATTCATTTACCCCATAACAAAACAGCTGCTAATCTCCTCCTACTACAGCAGTGCGGAGAGCAAGTAGTTAATTTTAACACGGCCGAGGGCGGGGGGAAGGGAGGCAAGCCCCTGAATGCTGTTTATCCTCCTTGACAATGGCTTGCAACCCCCTCCTCAATCCTCTCGCAGCCTGTCAAAGACAAATGCACCCCACATACTCGCATGCATCTATCCATCCAAGCTGGCCAGGACTGGGCCCATCCCCCCACAACAAGAGGCAGGCTCCAACCACATCACACATTTGTATTCTCTCTGGATCCTTTTGACGACCAAAAATGCACTTACTGTTTATAAGGGAAAACCATTCCTCAGCTTATCAATCCAAAGCTGCAGGGATAGCATCCGAATGAACCGAGAATTTGGGGAAGAGGAAACGGCTCCTCCATGGATGCCCTGTTTAACATCACTGCCTTAACATCTCTGAGAGAGAGAGAGAGAGAGAGAGAGAGAGAGAGAGAGAGAGAGAGAGAGAGAGAGAGAGAGGCAGACCTTTCCCTTCCTCTTCGTCTAAGCCCCTAAGCAGAGCCCGTGCACATAAGCACGCTCGCTCAAAAACGCTGCATAACAGTGAATGCCACCTTCATCCTTTGCTCCACATTTGGACCTGTCTATGCCCTCAAAAGCTTGAAACCCACGTAAGGAAGACAATTCTGGCACTCCAGAAAACAGGTAAACATCTTGAGGATTTGCTGAGATTGAGTGATGGAGATATCACTCACATATATACACACCCACCCACACACCCATACATCACAGGTTTCAAAACAGGCAGAGAAAAAACAGACAATCAAATTGCATAGTGCTCAGCTGAAGACTGAAACATTTCTCTGTCGATTCTTGACATATCCATCTATTCTGCATGTCCACTCATGCTCTCAATATAGACCTGTGATGCAAGAACATGTCAACCCGTTGATGGCGAGTTGCGGTCTACACAGATTTGCAGATAGCTGATCAGCGACACCCCCCCCCTGCAAAGGAAATATTGGAAGCTCACTTTAAGCTATGGATTGTTCCCTTGTAGTCACGTCCTTACCTGCCCCATACCTGATGTCACATATGCTGTCAGGTATGGGGCAGGTGGACATAGTTTGGGGAAAATGGCCATGAAGGCCAAATTGGGACCCATGCCAGGCCCAATTACTCTCATGGGCTGGAGATTCCCCACCCCTGTCATTAAATTTGACAGCATTCCCAACACCACTCCTTGCTTTCTCCAAAGAATTGTGGCTTTTTTGTGGGGGGTACTCATCTGTCTTAATTGTTCAACATGCATTCCCAACCAATTTACTTAAAAAGCCTTGTACTTGAAGGTATTCAAATAGCACTATTGCCACTATTACATCATCTGTTTCTCATCTGATCAAATGACCGGACCTGGCTGCCATCCATCCAATCTACAAATTTGTCCATTCCTGCTTGCTGCCATTTAACACACTTTGCTTATTATGCTATTTTTGTTTATTAAACTGAGTATCAAACAAAACAGAGGCAAGCAGGGATCTTGGGGAACACAGAATCATAGAATCACAGAATCAGGGCCAGCTTCAGGCATAACTGGGCCCTTGGGCACTAGCCTGCCCTGGGCCCCAGCACCTGTCCGCACATCCTGCCAACCTCTCCTGTCGCCTCATGTGAATGCCGTGCGTGCTGTGTGTACATGCCTGCCATCAACCAAGATGGCGGTGTGGGCTTCCTTAATGGGCTGATGCCCCTGCCGCCATTTTGGCTAATGGCATGCATGCATGCTATGCTACTTGCGCCCATTCCTGCCATCAACCAAGAGGGCGGCAGGGGCATTAGCCCCTTAGGGAAGCCTCCGCCGCCATCTTGGTTGATGGTAGGTATGGCGCACAGCATTCACAGCAACAGGAGACGTAGGTGGGGCGTGCGTGCATGTTTATTGAAGCTTGCGCAGCCTGTATAGGGGGGATGCCTCTGTGAGACCTTCAGCAGGGCTGGGAGTCGATGCTGCCGTAGATCATGGAACGGGAGCACTACCCTCCCACCCTAAGGAAGGGCTCTCGGCCAGGACCCAACCTGGCCGCCCTCTGGTGCTGGCCCTGCACAGAGTAGTAGAGTTGGAAGTGCTCTGTAGGGCCATCGAGTCCAACCCTCTGCTCAGTGCAGGAATCCAGCTTAAAGCATATCCGAATGCCTCCAGTGCTGGAGAGCCCACTACCTTCCTAGGGAATCGGTTTCATTGTTGCACCGTTCCAACAGTTATGAATTTCTTTATTAGAAGGTTTTCCAGTTTTGATCACAAACAAAGCAGAAATATGCTAACAGAAAGATACTGACTATCAAACAAGATATGTAACATTGACAACTAAAATATTTGGCACATAAGCTCTATAGTATAAGCTGTAAAATTCTGAAAAGGCATAACACTATAAGGGTCCCCCTGTGTATGGGGAGCGATATGGAATACTTAATCCAGGGCAGAAGTTCCCAAATTGGTCCATGGACCCACCAGTGGTCTGCAAGCTTCATTCAAGTGGCCAGCGGCACATCCGCATTAAACATTCATATTGATTTGTAATTTTACTTTTAATGCTTCTTGTATTTCTTATTTTGTATTTTATCGTATTAGTTTGAATTCTATGGAATGCAAATTGTTATACAATAAAATACAAGAAACAAAAGAAGCAATAAAATACATTTAAAAATCATACAGCATCTAGCACAGCACATTACAATTGCTGCAACAGGCAAATAATGTTCTTATGTTCTTTTTCCCTTACTTTTCAGAACAAACATATGCCTCTAAGGAAGGATCAATCTGCAATGAGCTTTTACTTGCAGAATGAAACCAGTTTCTTAAGGATTAGTTTTTTGGGGGGGAAATATGCAATAGAACTAGATTGTGTGTGGACAATGCAGAAAAAACAAGTAGTCTCTATTGATTCTAGAATAAAATGTCATGTGCATACATCCTCAGGCTTAGTTCTTGGCCTCCTGGTTCACCACTCAAGTGCTGCCTAACTCAAGAGGACGTGCATTTCTGTCCACAGAAATCCAATTCTGTCTACAGAAATCCAAAAGGGAACTGTTGGTTATAACCCCTTTTCATCTAGCATACCACCACAAAGCCCCCCACTCCCACCCCAAAGAATCCCAAACCTTGCCAGGTGAAGCAGCCTTTCGAAAGCACTGCAGAAATTCATTTGCATTTATCACAATTAAAAGAGAACAGATGTCTGCATGTTATTATTTTGATGGTGGTGTTTGTTCTCCGGATATGCAGACTTCCCAGAGCCCTAACGGGTTAGATGCACACCTTACTCCAGCTGCATATTTTCAGAAACAAAGCCTCTGTGAGTGGCATAAGCCAAGCATGTATAGGCACAATGGAAGCGCCAAAAGGCCCCATGCAACTGGTGCCATATGGCAAAGCTGAGCTTGTCTCCATGAACTATGAGAAGCCTTTAGTCACTTAATTTACCCATCTGTCTCAGTCCGTTTATTGGTTTAAGGTGAAGCAGGTTGATTACTGCAGTGGTGTGTTGACAACAGCTTTCAGCTTAGTTGTGCTGCCACCAAAATGTTTCCAAGATATGTTTATGTCTAAAATTTAGTTATGGCACAACACATGGAACCTGACTGATCATCTGGCATTAACTGACAAGTCTGCTAATAATATATTACAAGGGTCTGAAATCTGGCAAACAGGTCAATATTCATGCGCAATTTTTGACAATCTAAAATTTGTCAAGCTTCCAAAAACTCACACGTGCATACATACCCATGAACACAGCTGGCCTTTGACACCTGAGATGTGTTTTTTCAGGACCTATCCTATTCCTGGGACTGATGTTTGTTTTAACTGTTTTTAATTTGAATTTTAAACTGTTGTATCCTGTCCTGTGCCCTGCTGGTGAATGGCGGGTAATAAATTAAATAATAATAATAATAACATTAACCACAGAACAACATAGACAACAATAACAACAGGCACTTAGATGTGAAGGTTAGTATTCAGTTGTGTACCTCCAAAACGTGGGGAAATAGATACCTACATTCATGCAGTTCATCTGGGGTTGTCAGTAGATACACATCAACATTCAACATTATTTGGACATTGATTATAGCAAATAATGGCTTAGGGTGGTATCCAGTGTAGTGCTAAGTGAATGTTCTGTCTATGCAAGGATTTCTGCTTGCGCAACGACATGTTATGTCTCTCATCCCCACCGTGTGCCCCCTAAATCTGTTCTAGAGGTTCCCCCGCCCCTCCGATTTGGGGAGGGTGCAAGGCATGTGCAGGGTGAGAAGAGCGGGGAAAGACCTGTTGCCCAAGCAGAAATCCTTATGCTGATGGGACACGTTAGTTGAATATGGCCCTTAGGCTGCAGCCCATGGGTAACCTGACTGATGACCATGATGGCTGGGGCCTATGGGAACTGTAGTCCAGCAGCATCTGGTGAGATGCAGGTTACCCACCCCTGCTACACCCACTTGCCTGAGAATAAACCCCAATGAACCCAGTGTGACTTTCTTCTGAGTAAACATACATAAGACTGAACTGTTAGATCCAAAGTACCATGAATGGAAAGAGAAAATGCATTAATGATGTTCTGTGAAGTCTTGCACAAGTGCTAGCAGAAGGCTTCTCACAACACATCACCAGAATATATTGGGGTGGGTGGGTTTCATCATAGTATCAAGAACACAGTAATGAGGAATATACAGACTATAGCAGGGAAACTTTAATGAGCCATAAAGAGGATATTATTACAAATATTTTTAAAAGCTTGTGTAAAGTCTTGTGCAAATGGAAGGCAAACACATTTTACTGCACCTTAGATATGCTTCCCCAGTGTCTTTTTAAAAAGATAAATGTTCTTCCTTTGTTGTTGTTGTTATGTACCTCCAAGTCGACTACAACTTATGGCGACCCTATGAATCAGCGACCTCCAAGAGCTTCTGTCGTGAACCGCCCTGTTCAGATCTTGTAAGTTCAGGTCTGTGGCTTCCTTTATGGAATCAATCCATCTCTTGTTTGGCCTTCCTCTCTTTCTACTCCCTTCTGTTTTCCCCAGCATTGTTATCTTTTCTAATGAATCATGTCTTCTCATTATGTGTCCAAAGTATGATAACCTCAGTTTCATCATACGATTCTTTAGGCAGACAACATGTTTCATATCTACCTATCCAAATACTGAAAATAGCCATCTCATGCTGAGTTCTCTCTTGTCTCCCCATAACTTTCAGGCAGATGACGCCACATTTTCTTGCACTTTCTCCAGCCAATGAAGTACTTCAGAGGCAGATAAATGCATGATGCTATGATTCATGCTGCAGGTTAATCTGCCTAAATGTTACAGTGACAGGGCTGAGACCTCAACATGGTGCTTCCATTTATGCCAGAGGCTCCATGTCAAGCATCCTTTGTCCAATTTCAAATTCAGTCTAAAACATCTCATAACAAATACACAGACAATTTCAGGATTCATACTGCAGTCCAGATATCTGAATCCTGCCACATAAACTGAGGGCCAGTTCACTCATGATGTAGAGGCAAACCCAGCGCCAGTTAAGTCTGGGAAAGATATCTGCCTGAAACCCTGGAGAGCCACTGTCAATCAGGGTAGGCCAGGAGTTGCAAAACTGTGGTCCATGGACCACCAATGGTCTGCAAGATTCATTTGGGCGGCCCACGATATGTCTGTGGATTTGTGATTGAAGATGGGAGACAGCACATCCATTGCATTCAATATTCATATTGATTTTTAACTGTATTTTCATTGCTTTTTCTATTCCTTATATTTTATTGTACAGTAGGGCCCCGCTTCTCGGTGCCCCGCTTTTCGGCATTCCGCTAATACGGCACCAGCGGGGCGATCAGCTGGAGGGGGGGCTGGAGCTCCCCGCTCTCCAGCTGATCTCCTCCTCTTCTGGCGCGATCAGACTCCCGCGCTTGATCTGATCACGCCGGAGGAGGGGAAGATCAGCTGTAGCGTGCAACAGCTGATCTTCTCCTCCTCTGGCGCGATCAGCGGGTTAGGTTCCAGACCCTTGCACGCTACAGGTGATCCGCTTTTTGGCGGGGTTCTGGAACCTAACGTGCCGTATGAGTGGGGTCCTACTGTATTACATATTTTAATACAACAAGATACAATATAAGAAATAAAAGAAGCAATGAAAATACAATTAGAAATCATACTGCATTTAGAACAGCGCATTGCAGTTGCTGCACAACAGGCAAAAAAATCACTAGGTGGTCCGCCAAGACCCTCAGCAATTTTCAAGAGGCTCATGGGGACAAAAGTTTGGGAACCACAGGTGTGGACAATACTGGGAGAAACTGGCCAACAGTCTGACTTAGTATAAGTTGCCTATATTCATACGTTTGCCCTAGAATATATGCTTAACATGCTGTCATGTTGATGCTGTCAACCAGCCGGTCACAGCTCTCCGATGAGGGCACCTGTGTGCGACACAGGTTTACAAACCACATATCTATTGCACTCACACCTTACATTTCATATAAACACCTAACACAAGCGGCGTATGAAGCATCTTGAAAACTTTACTGCTGTTTCTGCACAACTACGTCCTGCTCCCAATCCTAACCAATCTAACAAAGCTCAGCTGTTTATTTCCTTACCGTCCTCCAATGACATCAAAAAGATGCTGCCAGCGATCATTGATTTTGTTGAGTTTCTCGTCTATTTCGGCCGCTCTGCTCTTGTTGCTGGCCTTGATCAGCTGGTCACCCATTTGCTTTAGATGAACTAGTTTGTTTTCACTAAACAGGTTGATTTCCTCCATGCAGTCCTAGCCAAAAATATGAATTGCAAGTGTTATCACACCAAGAAGAGATTTCCGCATGGGAAAAAGTTGTAATGGACAGTGTGGTGGGGCGCGGTTGCACAGCTGGCAGTCGGTTACGTCGCCGCTGCCTACCTGCAGGCATAGTGAGAGGGGCAAAGCAGCAGTGAGGTCTATGTGGTGCAGAAGCACTGGCAGGAGGGGCAGATTAGCTGTGCTGGTATGTTTGCATGCCAGCCTTGCCCCTCTACCTCCCAGCAGAGAGCAGTGAAGTGACCAACCAGAGGTCAAGTGAGCAACAGCACCCCATCACATCATCCACTAATTAAAGCCACTGGCGTGCTGGTGAGCGTTAGGAAAAAGTGGGTAGGCTTGATAGGATGTTAAGACAGACTGTTAAGAAAGGAGGAATAGAATTCTGTCTCTATCTGCAGCAAAAGTGCGATTAATAGAACCATGGTTGTTTACATTAAAATAAAGACCAGGCTCCTCTCATTTCATCTCCAAACATCAGCCAAAGGACAGAGACTGAACTGGGGGCATATTTCTTTTCCATCTGTAGAGCCGAGGGGGAGAGCATCTGCTTTGCATGTAGAAGGTCCCAGGGTCAATCCCCAACATCTCCAGATAGGGCTGGGAATATCCCTTGTCTGAAATCCTGGAGAGCCACTGCCAATCAGTGTAGATAACAATGAACTAGATGGACTAAGGCTCTGATTCTGTATAACGGAACTTCATAGCAAAGTAAAATGCCAGCTCTTTGCAGGGAGGGCTGTAGCTCAGCAGTAGAACATCTGCTTTGCATGCAGAAGGTCTCAGGCTCAATCCCTTATGTCTCCAGGCAGGGCTGAAACACTGCTTGAAACCCCGGAGAGCTGCTGCCAGTCAGTGCTGAAAATACTGAGCATGATGGACCAATGGTCTGACACAGAACAAGGCAGCTTCCTTTGTTCCTACATTGTTGTTCAACAATCAATCGCACTTCACAGGGAACTCTGGGAACTGTAGCTCTGTGAAGGGACTAGGGGTCTCCTATCAACTTTTGGCACTTTTAACAAACTACAGTTCCTAGGATTCTTGTTTAAAGTGGTATGATACTGCTTTAAGCATATAGTGCAGATGGGGCCTACATCATTTGCTGGATTGTGATGCAAGTGACCAGGGGAACAGGTGGGGGAGTTTGCAAAACGTTGCATACCTTCTGCAACTTGTCTATCATGTCTTCAATGCTGACATCAGCTGACTGAAGGACTTTGCTTTCCATCTGCACCAGCCAAGCGCAAAGCTCTTTATTCTTTTCATTGAACACAATCCAGGCATTGAGCCGGTCCTCTATCTCTTGCTTGCGCAGAGAAACCTACGGAAGAAGATATACATGACAGCTGTCTTTGTTATATATCCCAGGAGGCCGTCAAAGCTTGCTGCTATATTTCAAGACTAAGGGTATGCATCTGTTTTCTTTCAACAACCGATGGTGTCAACAGGCTTGGCTACAAAAAATAGCATTCTCAAAAAATTAATTCTTTCACTTTGTAGGAAAATTTTGTTTTCCCATTGACAGAAAGGCAATCACAATGTTGTCAACACTGGGTGGTCCAGAAAACACATTATCTCACAATAAGCACAAGTCCTTTTAGTTGCCAAGGTAGGGCAACTAAATACCTTCACATTAACAAAATATGAAACTTGAACACACAATTTATGAAATGTTGAATACACATAATGGTAATGTTCACCCAAAAAGCTGAACCACAGTTTAGCATGATGTTCATGAATCTTGCATTCCCCGTCCCCCTCTGGTGCAGTTTGTTGTCCATTTGTTTTTTTTTTTTCAATAATTTTTATTCAGATTTTCATAAAACATACAAGACAAAATCATAAAACATTCAAAGACAAAAAACAAAATCAAAAATAGTTAAACAAAAAGAAAAAAAGAAAAAAAAAAACAAAAATAAAAAATAAAGAGTAAAATATTGACTTCCCATTTGTCAAAGATCAAATCAGTTATAAGTCTATAATATATAACAATCCTGTCTCTTAAGTCATATTATAAAATCACTTTCCTCCAGTAGTTATCTTACTTAATCATCAAATCTCATAAACATTACTTTATTCTTTCCACAAAAAGTCAAAGAGAGGTTTCAATTCTTTAAGAAATATATCTATCAATTTTTTTTTCCAGATAAGCATATCGATTAATCCATCTCATTACTAATTATGATAATCTTATTGTCATAACCATAGTCAAAATAAACATTTCAATTAATCCATCACATCAGAATCTGTTAGGTTCAATAATTTCAGTAGCCATTGTTCTATTATCTCTATTAGTTCCATTTTCCATCTTCCATCTTCAGTAGTCTTGTTAAGTCCAGTAATTTCAATATCCAATCTTCCATTATCAGTATTCCATAATAATCTTGCTGTCAAAGCCATAGTCATATAGTAAGAGTCTGATGGGAATTACCTCTATCCCAAATATTTTCTTGCCATCCATTCTGAATAGGTTGCTGAAATACTGCTGTAAAATCATATCTCTGTTCTTTTTTTCAAAATACACTGGGTCATCTCTTAAAAGTTTTTCCATTGTCACATGGCTGCAGTTAATTCCATAGATTTTCTCTATATTGGGCTCCATCACATCATTCCAGTCCAGAAGATTATCCATGCCATTGATAACTTTATCTCTAGAATCTTCATTCATTTCTTCAGAGATAACATTGAGTTCCAAACAATAGATTTTATTTCTAAAGTCCATAGACTCCAAATCTTGTTCCTGTTCCACGTTGGTTCCAATCTCCGGGATCTCCTCTCTCACAGGGACCCCTATTCCAGTCTCCAGGGTCTCCTCTCTCACAGGGACCCCTGTTCCAATCTCCGGGGTCTCCTCTCTCACAGGGACCCCTTCCAGGGTCACCTCTCTCACAGGGACCCTTATATCTTTAATCTCCTGCTTCATTTTACTCAATTCAATTTTCGTTATCTCAATCTCATCCATTATTTTCTGAAACATAGTTATTTCCAGATTTTCAGCCACTTTCTTAATTGCCATTTTAAAAGAAAAATATAGGAAAACCACTTCTTATTTCAGCAACAATTGGGTTAATACTCCAAACTTGGTGACATCACAGTATAAACAGAGCAGACAGCCTTATCTCTCCAATAGTTAAGTAAACAAAATGCAGTTCCCAGGATCGAAACAATTAATGGCAATCGTCAAGAAACAGATTCGTCAAAATAAAATAGACCAAAAAGAGAGTAGTCTCAAAACAGTATAATATTTTTCAAAATAAAAATCTGGAATAGAAATCCCTCTTCTGTGTATATCTTTAGAATGCAAATCCAGGACAGCTTTTTGCAACAAAAACAGAGATAAGCTATTAATTAGTGCGTAGCAGAGAGAAGTTACGGCTCCCCAGTGAGATGTCAAAAACTGATCAATCTGGCAAATCTCTTTTAAACAGCAACAATTTAAGTCAAGTAAAAGAAAAATATAGAAAGAAGGGTGCTTGCCTGTTAGTGCGTTCTCTCTTAGAAGATAAGATGAACGTTCGCTTTAACAGATAGAGCTTGCTGTTAAAAATCCGTCCCACCTTCGTCGGCTGGACCTCGTCCCATAAATTAATGAGATCTGGTCGTCCCAACAAAAATAGGCTTTGAGGTTAATCTCTTCGTTTCTCCCTACCCGGGAGAAGTTTAATCAGTCAAAAAAAAAAGAAAAAACTGACTGATATATCTGAATAAGCTTCTTTTGAGGCAGGAGCCCGTCTCAAAAGCAGGCACAGGCTAAGTCACCCTTCCCGGAAGTCCCAGTTTGTTGTCCATTTGGAAGCTCAAACCATAGTTTGAGTTCTAAAGTATGATTACCACAAGCTATAGTTTGCCCTGATGTCTAAACTGAGCCTGTGACCTGGTCTGCACATAATGCTAAAACTTGGTTTAGTGTTACATCCATGAACCTCAACTTCATATGCTTTCCCTTACCCCTTTCCTTCTTCAGGATGTTGGCAGCTTTCACTTCCATTATCAACTAACCACAGCTCCTTTTTATATCTGAACCTGATAAACTGTGGTTAGGGTTAACTATGGTTTATTGAAACAAGCCACCTTCAAACTGTTGTTTTTTTTAAATAAACCAGTGGGTGCTGGGAAGCATACAACACCCAGTATGTGACATATTGGAATATGTTGTGACAACAGTCTTCCCTTAAGACAGTGGTTCTCAACCTTTTTTGCTCCATTCCCCCCTTTCACCATTGTTCAGAATATAATTCCCTCCTTCCCAAGATAGTCTCTCATAGCGTGTTGATGTTTCTCGAGTGATGGTGGTGTTTCTCGTGAGAGAAAAAATTCTTAGTTTATATTATAACAGAATTTCTTGGAGCACTTTCTGGTCTTTAAATAATTTAATTTTGCAAATGAAAATAATGCTGCATGTTCAAGAATCGATTTTAATCTGTGACATTCAATAAACTTTACTGAAGTTATACCAAATGTAGCAGAGTAAAGTGAGGAGAAGAGGATACACACCTGCCATTTTCAGCAGTAGCTGCATGTTGTAGGTAATGTGCATTTCCATCCTCTTAAGCATTCATTAAGTTGACTGTGGAGTGTTTATGTGCTCCAATATATATTCCACCATATTGTGATAGTGGCTTTAGCCCTGCCTGTGCTAAATCCCTGACCTCCTGGTATTTCCCTCTGACCACTACATCTGCTCCATTTGTTTTGCTACCTCTTCCAGCAGGAGCATCTGGCTGGTGAATTTTGTGGTTCACCCCGGCAGCTGCACCACTGTGCTTTAAAATGCTTACAGAGGCTGGGGCTTTTTCATAAATTGTTTTCAAACAATATGCTTCTGCTGGACACTCTGGCTTAGTCTGATCACTCAGAAAGTAAGTGGGGCATCCTAATTGCCAGCTTTCGCACCTAAAACATTTAATGAACTAAATATTTTCAACTTATTTGCCAAATTAGCTTGAGACTTGTTTCTGATGAAGTGTTTGCTGGAAGGAATTTTCATTTCCAGGACAGCCAGGAACCTTGATTCAAGAGAATCACCTACATTTGAGGCCAAGACCTAGGTTCCAGTCTCTGCTATGGACTGCTTATTTGCCTTTGGAGAAATCATTATGTCTCAGGTCTGAGACCCCAGTTTGTACAATGGGAATAATTCCAGTAGACTGGAATAAAAATGTCTTTAAGGCTTTCCAAAATGTCAGTAGAGAGGGGACCATATGAATCTCTTTGGGGAGGGCATCCCAGAGATACAGGGTTACCATAGGTCTTGTCTCTGGCTCCAGTGGAGCATGAGAAGCATTGTAATGCATGTAGGGATGTGTATACTGATGCACACTTGCTCTCTTTTTGGATAGGGAGAATTGTATTTAAAGAAAAGGCCTAACTGTTTAGACATTATTTTGCCCTCATCAGAAGGTCCCAGGGAGAGCCACAACAATATAAAATACAATATTAAAAACAGTGTAAAACAATTACATTCAAAACTAGAGAGGGTCTTAATAATATACATCGCAAGTGTCGAAGGTGAGCTTGAAGAGGTGCATCTTTAGTATATGCCAAAAATTGTACAGTAGTTCCTAGATGCACCTCTGTGGGGAGGGAATTCGACAACTAAGGGGCCACCACAGAGAATGCCCTTTCCTGGGCTGCCACTATCCCCTGTGCTTCTGAGGGAAATGAAACTACCAAGAGGGCCCTCTCTGCTGATCTCAACAAATGTTTCATTCCTGGGCAAGGTCCTGGAACAAGTGGTTGCAGGCCAGCTCCAGACACTCTTGGATGAGACCGATTATCTGGATCCATTTCAATCGGGTTTCAGGCCTGGTTTTGGCACGGAAACAGCCTTGGTCACCCTGTATGATGACCTTTGTTGGGAGAGAGACAGGGGGAGTGTGACTCTGTTGATTCTCCTTTATCTCTCAGCGGCTTTCGATACCATCAACCACAGTATCCTTCTGGGGAGACTGGCTGAGTTGGGAGTGGGAGGGACTGCATTGCAGTGGTTCCACTCCTACTTGGCAGGTCGCCTCCAGAAGGTGGTGCTTGGGGAACATTACTCGGCACCCTGGACTCTCCAGTATGGGGTTCCGCAGGGATCAGTTCTGTCCCCCATGCTGTTCAACATCTACATGAAACCGTTGGGTGTGGTCATCCGGAGCTTTGGAGTGCGTTGCCATCAGTATGCTGATGACATGCAGCTCTATTTCTCCTTTTCATCTTCTTCAGATGAGGCTGTCAATGTGCTGAACCGGTGCCTGGCTGCAACAATGGACTGGATGAAGGCTAATAAACTGAGGCTCAATCCAGACAAGATTGAGATGCTGCTAGTGGGTGGTTCTTCTGACCGGATGGTGGATGTCCAACCTGTCCTGGATGGGGTTGCACTCCCCCTGAAGGAGCAGGTTCGTAGCTTGGGGGTTCTCCTACAACCATCTCTGTCATTTGAGGCTCAGGTAGCCTCAGTGGCAAGGAGTGCCTTCTACCAACTGCGGTTGGTGGCCCAACTACGTTCCTATCTGGACAGGGATAACCTGGCTTCAGTTGCCCATGCTCTGGTAACCTCCAAATTAGATTACTGCAATGCACTCTACGTGGGGCTGCCTTTGAAGACGGTTCGGAAACTGCAGCTTGTGCAAAATGCAGTGGCCAGATTGGTAACAGGGACCAGACAGTCCGAACATATAAGACCGATTCTGGCCCGCTTGTATTGGCTGCCTGTATGTTTCCGAGCTCAATTCAAGGTGCTGGGTTTGACCTATAAAGCCTTACATGGCTTGGGACCACAATACCTGATGGAACGCCTCTCCTGATATGAACCCACCCGTACACTACGTTCAAGATCAAAGGCCCTCTTCTGGGTGCCTACTCCAAGGGAAGCTCGGAGGGTGGCAACAAGGGAGAGGGCCTTCTCAGTGGTGGTCCCCAAATTATGGAATGATTTGCCTGACGAGGTGCGCCTAGCGCCAACACTGTTATCTTTTCGGTGTTAGGTCAAGACTTTCCTCTTCTCCCAGGCATTTTTGCATGTGTTTTAAATTGTTTTTATATTGTTTTAAATTTTAAAATTGTGTTTTAAATTGTTTTTAAAATATGTGTTTTAAATTGTATATTTGTTTTAATGTTTTTGATTGCTGTAAACTGCCCAGAGAGCTTTGGCTATGGGGCAGTATACAAGTGCAATAAATAAATAAATAAACAACCAAAAGGGTCTGTAGGAAAGGAGTTTTTTCAGATATTTGAGGCCAAAGTCATTTAGGGATTTAAACACTAACGTGAGCACCTTGACCTAGGCCCAAAAACAAACTGGCAACCGATGCAGCTGTTTATTACAAAAATTGGTAATCTGGCTCTCAAGGACGAGGGTCCAAGAACTTATTTGTTGCAGTTTTAGACAAGCTCTTCAATAAACTGGTATAAAGGAGTGGCTGAAAAACTGTACACCAGGAAGTCTCCAGTTTGAATCTTGCTTCTGCTTTGAACTCATTAGGTAGCCTCTGAGCCTCAAACCCTCTCCCTGCAAAATGGGGATAATAATAGTAATAATATATATTTCTCATCTCCTTTAGAAGAGCTTTGTAAGGATTATAACAATACAACAAATAGGAAGCACTTTCAACACATGAAAGCGCTGTATTTATTTATGTGTGTATTTTATTTTGAAAATGCATATACTGCTTAATTATGAACCCTAAGCAGTGTACAAAAAAGGTCAATACAGTGAAAATAAAAATAAGTTAAAATTAAAAAAACAAAATTCAGTTTAAAGTGCCTGCTGGGATAAAAAAAGTCTATACTGAATATTTGAAGTCTGTACTGTGCTCCTTTTGGGAGGAACGGTGGGATATAAATTTAAATAATAATAATAATAATAATAATAATAATAATAATAATAATAATAATAATAATAATAATAATAATATAATTTATGTGTCGCCTATCTGGCCAATGGCCACTCTAGGCGACGTACAAATCAGTTGCAGTAAATGCAGCACAATAAAATACACATAAAATACAATATAACAAGGAAACTATAAATAGGAATGATAACAGTTCAGAGTAATAGGCAGTTAGTCCTGAAAATTAACCCTCCCCGGAAGTCCCGAAGGCCTGTCTGAAAAGCCAGGTCTTCAAGGCTTTGCGGAATACATTCAGGGAAGGGGCATGCCGAAGATCGTACGGGAGGGAGTTCCAGAGAGTGGGGGCCGCCACTGAAAATGCCCTCTCTCTAGTCCCCACCAACCTAGCTGTTTTAGTTGGTGGGACTGAGAGAAGGCCCTGAGTGGCTGATCTTGTCGGGCGGCATAATTGGTGACGCTGGAGGCGCTCCATCAGGTAAACTGGTCCGAAACCGTGTAGGGATTTAAAGGTTAGTACCAACACCTTGAATTGAGCCCGGAAAATAACTGGAAGCCAGTGTAGATCGAATAACACTGGAGTGATGTGTTCCCGGCGGCGACAATTTGTAAGTAGTCGAGCCGCAGCATTTTGTATAAGTTGTAATTTCCGGACAGTTTTCAAGGGTAACCCCACGTAGAGCGCATTGCAGTAGTCTAAACGAGAGGTGACCAGGGCATGTACTACCAGTGGGAGCTGATGAACAGGGAGGTAGGGTTGCAGCCTACGAATGAGGTGTAATTGATACCAGGCTGCCCGGCTCACTGCCGAAATCTGAGCCTCCATGGACAGCCTGGAATCAAGAACAACCCCAAGGCTGTGGACCTGGTCCTTTAGGGGCAATTTTACCCCATTGAACATCAGGTCAACATCTCCCAACCTTCCCTTGTCTCCCACAAGCAGCACCTCAGTCTTATCGGGATTCAACTTCAACCTGTTCCTTCCCATCCATCCACTCACGGATTCCAGGCACTTGGACATGGTCTCCACAGCCAACTCTGGCGAAGATTTAAACGATAGAGCTGAGTGTCATACGCATATTGGTGACACTGCAGCCCAAATCTCCTAACGATTGTCCCCAGCGGCTTCATATAGATATTAAATAGCATGGGAGAGAGGATAGAGCCCTGTGGCACACCACAATTGAGAGGCCAAGGGTCTGAAACCTCCTCCCCCAATGCTACCTGTTGATGCCTATCGGAGAGAAAGGAATGGAACCACCGTAATACAGTGCCTCCTATTCCCAATCCCTCCAGGCGATGTAAAAGGATACTGTGGTCAACAGTATCAAAAGCTGCTGAAAGATTGAGGAGGACAAGAAAGGTGAATTCTCCCCTATCTAATGCCCTCCTCATATCATCAACCAGAGCGACCAAGGCTGTTTCAGTTCCATGTCCAGTCCTGAAACCCGATTGGTATGGATCCAAATAATCCGATTCATCCAAGTGTGTCGACAGCTGATTAGCCACCACTCGCTCAATGGCCTTGCCCAAGAATGGTAAATTCGAAATTGGGCGAAAGTTATTCAAAACTATAGTGAATATCTATTATTCACTGTTGCTTGCCCTGATACAGTATCTTCCCACAAAAGTCGCACCTTTTTACTCTAGCCTATGACACCTGAGATGTATATTTTTAGGACCCGCCCTATTTTTTGCGATGCTTTGATTTTAGGTTGCTTTAATTGTTTTAAATGATGTATTTTAAAACTGTTGTAATCTGCTGTGGGACCTCTGGGTGAAGGTAGGGTGGTAAAAACAACAATAACAACAAATACAAAAAAGGCAGTGTGTGTGTGTGTGTGTATAGTAATTGTTATTAACAAAACAGAGGTTTTTATTGTAATGCCAAAACGTTTCGGCTTCTGCCTTCATCAGCTGCTAACATACAAATGCTGCTACCAAGGTGGCAGTCATAGAGCACTGAGGATGGAATGCTCAGAGGGGCTTCATTTGCAGAAGCTGAGTGATGCTGGTACTGTCCTCCAGGTTCAGGCCACGTGGTGCCAATGTGTCCAGACAGTATATCCAGAAGTTCTCCCTTTCAGTCAATGCTGCTGCATCTGTTGGCATCTCTATAGCTGTTATACGTAACTCCAACAGTGTTAAAATGTTTTGCGACTGGTTGCTCCTCTTTTTTTGTCAAGATTACTCTCTGGACACTTTGGCACCACATGGCCTTAACCTGGAAGACAGTACCACCACTACTTAGTTTCTGCAAATGAAGCCCCTCTGAGCATTCCATCCTCAAAGCTCTATAACTGCCACCTTGGTAACAGCATTTGTATGTTAGCAGCTGATGAAGGCAAAAGCTGAAACGTTTTGGCATTATAATAAAAACCTCTTTGTTAATCACAATAATAATAATAATAATAAATTTAATTTATGTGTCGCCTATCTAGCCAGTGGCCACTCTAGGCGACGTACATACAATAAATATAGCAAAATACAATACAAAAAATACAGTGTAATAGTATAAATTATAAAACAAACAATACATAATAGGAGGCATGTAAACAAAAAATATTAAGCCTCCCCAGAAATCCCAAAAGCCTGTTGAAACAGCCAGGTCTTTAAGGCCTTGCGGAACATATTCAGGGAAGAGATGTGCCGAAGATCTTGTGGGAGGGAGTTCCAGAGGGTGGGGGCCGCCACTGAAAAGGCCCTCTCTCTAGTACCCGCCAATCTAGCTGCTTTGGTTGGCGGGACTGAGAGAAGGCCTTGTGTGGCCGATCTTGTTAGGCGGCATGATTGGTGGCGTTGTAGGCGCTCCTTTAGATAAACTGGGCCGAGACCGTATAGGGATTTAAAGGTTAATACCAACACCTTGAATTGGGCCCGGAAAACAACTGGAAGCCAGTGTAGATCGAACAACACTTGCGTGATGTGGTCCTGGCGACGACTGTTTGTGAGTAGTCGAGCCGCCGCATTTTGTATAAGTTGTAGTTTCCGGACCGTTTTCAAGGGTAACCCCACATAGAGCGCATTACAGTAATCTAATCGAGAGGTGACCAGGGCATGCACTACCAGTGGGAGCTGATGAACAGGAAGGTAGGGTTGCAGCCTACGTACAAGGTGTAGTTGATACCATTACGCATATATCTATTTTAGGTGATTAACGGAATCCTTATAGGGATCCAGAGCAAGCTTGGGTGAAGTTCTGTTTGTTGTTTTTAATATTGTCTCCTTCTCTATATATATATACTGTTTCCTCTTCCCCAATACTCTAGTCCAGCATCTGCCATCCTGGTGCTCTCTGGTTTTTTTGGATTACGGCTCTCATCAGCCCCAGCTACCATGGCCATGCTGACTGGAGCTGATGGGAGTTGTAGTGCAAAACATCTGGAGGTCATCAAGTTGGGGAAGGCTGAACTCGAGCACTCACTCCTTCACGTGCTTTTAATAAACACTAAAAGTAGCAATAGCGTCCTTGGGTCATGTTTCACCTGAAACAAGAGGCTAGAACGATCTTATTGCCAGAAATACACGTTACTAATCCAGTGACAGCGGCATACTCCTGTGGATGGAGCAGTGAAACTGTGGGATTTGGTCCCACAACAAGCAGTGTTGGCCATCAACCTGGATGGCTTTAGAAGAGGATTAGACAAATTCATGGAGTATCAATGGCTACTAGCTCCAGGAGCAGAAGCGGTACGCCCTTGAATGCCAGTTGCTGGGAGACACAACTGGGGGAGTGTTGTGGTGCTCAAGTTCTCCTTTCGGGCCTCCCAGTGGCACACCTGGTTGGCCTCTGTGAGAACAGGATGCTGGACTAGATGGGCCATTGGCCTGATCCAGCAGGGCTCTTCTTATGTTCTTCACAAAAATGAGGGGATTGGTAAAAAGAAAGCTGAAAAACAAAGTCCAGAGGGTCACATCACTTGAAAATGCTTGGAAGTTGTTTAAAAACACTATATTAGAAGCTCAACTGGAGTGCATACCGCAGACCAGAAAAGGTACCGCCAGGGCCAAGAAGATGCCAGCATGGTTAACGAGCAAAGTCAAGGAAGCTCTTAGAGGCAAAAAGTCTTCCTTCAAAAAATGGAAGTCTTGTCCAAATGAAGAAAATAAAAAAGAACACAAACTCTGGCAAAAGAAATGCAAGAAGACAATAAGGGATGCTAAAAAAGAATTTGAGGAGCACATTGCTAAGAACATAAAAACCAACAACAAAAAATTCTATAAATACATTCAAAGCAGGAGACCATCTAGGGAGACAATTGGACCCTTGGATGATAAGGGAGTCAAAGGTGTACTAAAGAACGATAAGGAGATTGCAGAGAAGCTAAATGAATTCTTTGCATCAGTCTTCACAGTGGAAGATATAGGGCAGATCCCTGAACCGGAACTAACATTTGCAGGAAGGGATTCTGAGGAACTGAGACAAATAGTGGTAACGAGAGAGGAAGTTCTAAGCTTAATGGACAATATAAAAACTGACAAATCACCGGGCCTGGATGGCATCCACCCGAGAGTTCTCAAAGAACTCAAAGGTGAAATTGCTGATCTGCTAACTAAAATATGTAACTTGTCCCTCAGGTCCTCCTCCGTGCCTGAGGACTGGAAAGTGGCAAATGTAACGCCAATCTTCAAAAAGGGATCCAGAGGGGATCCCGGAAATTACAGGCCAGTTAGCTTAACTTCTGTCCCTGGAAAACTGGTAGAAAGTATTATTAAAGCTAGATTAACTAAGCACATAGAAGAACAAGCCTTGCTGAAGCAGAGCCAGCATGGCTTCTGCAAGGGAAAGTCCTGTCTCAGTAACCTATTAGAATTCTTTGAGAGTGTCAACAAGCATATAGATAGAGGTGATCCAGTGGACATAGTGTACTTAGACTTTCAAAAAGCGTTTGACAAGGTACCTCACCAAAGGCTTCTGAGGAAGCTTAGCAGTCATGGAATAAGAGGAGAGGTCCTCTTGTGGATAAGAAATTGGTTAAGAAGCAGAAAGCAGAGAGTAGGAATAAACGGACAGTTCTCCCAATGGAGGGCTGTAGAAAGTGGAGTCCCTCAAGGATCGGTATTGGGACCTGTACTTTTCAACTTGTTCATTAATGACCTAGAATTAGGAGTGAGCAGTGAAGTGGCCAAGTTTGCTGATGACACTAAATTGTTCAGGGTTGTTAAAACAAAAAGGGATTGCGAACAGCTCCAAAAAGACCTCTCCACACTGAGTGAATGGGCAGAAACATGGCAAATGCAATTCAATATCAACAAGTGTAAAATTATGCATATTGGAGCAAAAAATCTTAATTTCACATATACGCTCATGGGGTCTGAACTGGCGGTGACCGACCAGGAGAGAGACCTCGGGGTTGTAGTGGACAGCACGATGAAAATGTCGACCCAGTGTGCGGCAGCTGTGAAAAAGGCAAATTCCATGCTAGCGATAATTAGGAAAGGTATTGAAAATAAAACAGCCGATATCATAATGCCGTTGTATAAATCTATGGTGCGGCCGCATTTGGAATACTGTGTACAGTTCTGGTCGCCTCATCTCAAAAAGGATATTATAGAGTTGGAAAAGGTTCAGAAGAGGGCAACCAGAATGATCAAGGGGATGGAGCGACTCCCTTATGAGGAAAGGTTGCAGCATTTGGGGCTTTTTAGTTTAGAGAAAAGGCGGGTCAGAGGAGACATGATAGAAGTGTATAAAATTATGCATGGCATTGAGAAAGTGGATAGACAAAAGTTCTTCTCCCTCTCTCATAATACTAGAACTCGTGGACATTCAAAGAAGCTGAATGTTGGAAGATTCAGGACAGACAAAAGGAAGTACTTCTTTACTCAGCGCATAGTTAAACTATGGAATTTGCTCCCACAAGATGCAGTAATGGCCACCAGCTTGGACGGCTTTAAAAGAAGATTAGACAAATTCATGGAGGACAGGGCTATCAATGGCTACTAGCCATGATGGCTGTGCTCTGCCACCCTAGTCAGAGGCAGCATGCTTCTGAAAACCAGTTGCCGGAAGCCTCAGGAGGGGAGAGTGTTCTTGCACTCGGGTCCTGCTTGCGGGCTTCCCCCAGGCACCTGGTTGGCCACTGTGAGAACAGGATGCTGGACTAGATGGGCCACTGGCCTGATCCAGCAGGCTCTTCTTATGTTCTTATGTTCTTAAGTATGTCACAGCGAATTCAGCAGAACTTATTCCCAAGCTAAATGTAGCACTAGTGTCCCATAAAATTTAGAGCCATACACAGCTTGGGTCCAGGAAATTGGAAGGACCATCTTCACCTATATAATTCCGTCCGTATGCTAAGTTCTAACTCAGGGGTACTTCCTGAGGGCTCCCTGTTAAGATCAGTTAGGTTTGTTTGTACAAGAGACAGGGACTGCTCAGTGGTGAACCCAAAACTACAGGACTCCCTTCCAATGGACTTATGCGTTGCCCCTTCACGTCCGGCATCTGGGTGGGCCTTGAAGACTTTCTTCTTCATGGCTGCCTTTAGTTGATTCTCCTGTCAATCTGTACAATTGTTCTACGGTGACTATTCTCCTATTATACCCTGACTCACTCCTTTCCACGGCACTTTATGAGGGTGTCGCTCTAAAAAGCAGCTTAAAAATACTTTTAAGTAGTAAATAAAATCAGCAAGTGCAATGCATAGTTGCAAACTGCACGCAGCTGTAGAAATGCACGGATACCGAAAAGGGGGCAGGGGAACAGCATGACCATCCTTGGTATGTTTCTAGCCTCTGTCTGCAGTGCATTCACAAATATAACCACTCTCTCTGCAACTAAAATTTGAGAAGCTTAGCGGCCTTTGCAAATGGAAACCATGTGCTGCCACCTAAGAACTAAGGAGATGAAAACACCAGGAGCTTTGAATAATACCTTCCCAGTTTTGTGACCCTTTCACCCTAAGCCCCTTCAGAGCATGCATACAATATTTAAGCTTTGAACAAAAACATGCCAATATGACCTCTTTTGTCTCCATTCGCTTCACCCTGTTCTTTCTACATTCTAAAAAAGAAAGTTTTCTCGCGAACTTTGTGAAGACAAAAGGGGGGGAACTGTCCCCCCCACTGTTGCTTTTGCCACAATAAAACTGCATCTGCAGAAAACACCACCCCAGCGCCCCCCCCCAAACCAGCTCCCCTGCAGCTAAAGCTTTTATGATCCTTTTGTGCAAAACTGGAAGGCCCACAAGGTTTCCTCTTGCCTCCAGCCTTGCTTTCTTAGTCCCCAGCGGAGAACAACAGTCTGCCCCCATATAGGCCACTTACCCTTAGGCAGAGCTCTTCCCACTGTCTGTGCAAGTGCCCTACTTGCTCTTGCAGGACCAGCACATCTTCCGCAAGGAGGCAGCGAGCCAGATCCGCCTTCATAGTGCCAAGTTCTTTTGCGTTTTCGCTCCAATTGGAGAGTGACTTCTCCAGCTCCTGCATTGAAACACCAAAGGGGGGAAACAAGCAGCCCTTTCAGAGGAAGCTCCTGGGAGGTGTTTTGTGTGTGTTTTCTCACTCCAAACCTTTTGGGTTAATCCTATGATTGGCCTGCAGGAGGGGAAGGGGAAGGAGGGGAGGGATTTGCATATACAAGCAGGCAGAAGAGGAGGCTCAGTGTCTGTGGTGGGACAAGGGGGGGTTGCACGGGGGCAAACGTTTTCACCCTTTCCTTGTAAATTGCAATTGAAACTTTCATTCCAGCTCCTGGAGGTGTTTGGAAAATTAAGTAAAAAGGTTTGTGGAGTCTGGTAGGATCCTGACTCTTATAGTTCTTGCAACTGCTGCTTGAAACTATTAGAACAAGAAAGTCCCCCCCCCCCCGGTGCTCAATGGAGCTTCATCCAAAGTATAAGATTTCCTTCCCCTGCAGCCTGAGGGGGGAGGGGAAGGAAATATGTTGTCAAGGTTTTAGCACCCAAGTGTTTCTGTGCCACCTCAACAACTTAAGTCCGTTTACTGTGACATAAATCTATCCTTTATGGTGCTGCAAGAAAATGTGTTTATCTTTCCAGTGGCCGCAGGTCTCTAATGTGATACATTTCTCAAAGCAACAAAAATTAGCAGGGTCCCTCTTTTGGAATGTAAGAGCTGTGCAGGACAAGCCTCTGTGTTTACCGGTAAGGAAATCCCACTGAGTTCAATGGGGCATACTCCTAGGAAAGTGCAAATAAGGCTGCAGCCTCAGATTGGAACCCTGTGTGAACTTGATGGACTGCCTTCAAGTCGATCCCGACTTATGGCGACCCCATGAATAGGGCTTTCATGGTAAGCGGTATTCAGGGGTGGTTTACCATTGCCTTCCTCTGAGGCTGAGAGGCAGTGACTGGCCCAAGGTCACCCAGTGAGCTTCATGGCTATGTGGGGATTCGAACCCTGGTCTCCCAGGTCGTAATCCAACTCTCTAACCACTTGTTATGTGCCTTCAAGTCGACTACAACTCATGGCGACCCTATGAATCAGCGATCTCCAACAGCATTTGTCGTGAACCACCCTGTTCAGATCTTGTAAGTTCGGATCTGTTGCTTCCTTTATGGAATCAATCCATCTCTTGTTTGGCCTTCCTCTTTTTCTACTCTCTTCTGTTTTTCCCAGCATTATTGTCTTTCTAGTGAATCATGTCTTCTCATTATATGTCCAAAGTATGATAACCTCAGTTTCATCATTTTAGCTTCTAACGGTAGTTCTGGTTTAATTTGTTCTAACACCCAATTATTTGTCTTTTTTGCAGTCCATGGTATCCACAAAGCTCTCCTCCAACACCACATTTCAAATGAGTTGATTTTTCTCTGGTCTGCTTCTTTCACTGTCCAACTTTCACATCCATACATAGAGATCGGGAATACCATGGTCTGAATGATCCTGACTTTAGTGTTCAGTGATACATCTTTGCATTTGAGGACCTTTTCTAGTTCTCTCACAGCTGCCCTCCCCAGTCCAGCCTTCTTCTGATTTCTTGACTATTGTCTCCATTTTGGTTAATGACTGTGCCAAGGTATTGATAATCCTTGACAAGTTCAATGTCCTCGTTGTCAACATTAAAGTTGCATAAATCTTCTGTTGTCATTACTTTAGTCTTTTTGATGTTCAGCTGTAGTCTAACCACTACACCACACTTACTTGTGGGAAAAGCCCTCCATGGCATTTATTTGATAGCACAACTGCACTCCAGCTAGCCTTGTGTTGGGTGGGCCTGTTCTATATGGGCCTTTGGTCTGATCCAGCTCGGCTCTCTTGATGTTTTTATGTTACCACAGATGTATTTCAGTCATCCCTTCCACCACATAGCAGGATGGCTGCTTTTCTTTTAAAAAATGCCACATACCTTCATTAATTTACATAGACATTGATTTCTGCATCCATCCTTTTGTCTTACAAACAAACAAAACAAAACTGTGAATGTTAAGGGGGGAAAAGAGAGCTACAAAGCTACTCCAGGAATTGGAGGGGGAAAGGTAAGATGGTGATTTTACAGGTATACGCCCTTCTCCACAGGCTGATGTTCTCCATTCCAGATCCAGCATGTTGAACACCTACATAGCCAACTTTTAAAACACAAGAATTATATCTCTTTACAAAGAGTCAGTCCAGGGTCTCCGGGGGGGGGAGGAGATTAGACCCCTTCCTTTTTTGGAATCAGGGTCCCAGCTAGGCCCCTATGTCTCCAGCATCCTACAATCCAATCAGCATGAAAGGGGAGTGTGTTAGCTACTGAGAAGAATCTTCTAACATCCTTGTCCTTTCCTGCTGATTGGAGCCAATCAGAGTGAAAGGAGGTGAATCAGCCACTGAGAAGACTCTTCTCAGTAGCTATCACACTCCTCTTTCACACTGATTGGCTCATAGGGGCATCTGTTGTTGTGGGAGAAGGTGCACAGGGAAAGGACTGAGGAGTGTGGAGATGATGATAGAGAGTAAGCAAGCGGGGGGATGTGGCTGTGAGGGGCTTGGCTGTAAGGGGACGTGGCATGACTATCATGAAAGGACCCTGCATGTCTGAATTTTCCACTACACTACTACAAAGAGTGCCTCTGCCACTCTCAAGGCAGTACATCTGCATGCAACCTTAATTCCAGGGGCGTTACATCTACACTTGCCCAGTATCCTGGTTTAATTTGCTTTCCAGTGATATTTTAGAACATCAGGAGCTGAGGCCTGGATATATTTTGAATCACCCTACCCAAACCTGCTACCGTCCTGTTGGGCTACAACTTGGGAGGCTGCCTCGAGCCATTCAACTAGCATACATTCACAGACAAAAGCAAATTAGAAAAGTTCCTGTAGAAGTTAGAGAAGCCAATTGCCTCACATGAGGAAGCCACACTTTCCCAGAAGCACTTGAGGCCTCAGCTTCCCTGGGCAATAAGACAAGATGGCTAAAGCATCCGTTTTAAAAGCTAAGCTAGGGAACTATTGACAGCTCAGGGTTTCTGTACCTTAAAGTGCTCCTTAGCTGCCTGTATCTCATCATGCTCTACTGGGAGAGGATCTTTGATGTTTGCCTGGAGCTCTTGAAGCCTGAGGCCCAACTTTTCAGTTTGCCTTTTGCAGCTCTCCCAGGTCTGTAATTTCAAAGAGAGAAATGAAGGAAATTAATGGATGGCAGTCAACATCACTTAAAAGGATGAACAAGGCTGGTAGCAATGAAGACTGGAACTATTATGTTGTTGTTTTCTCCAGACCAAAAACAAAAAAAGCAAAAAGTGCTAGGCACTGCTATTACACTCAGTGGTGTCAATGCAACATCCTTCTTGATCTGTAACTTCCTTTATTAGCGTATTGTCTTTTGCCCAAGCTTTCTTTGCAACGGTCCCAAAGATTGGGGGAATCTAAGTTTTTAATAATTGTTTTGGGGGGTGGCTTAGTTTATTGACAAGGTGGCAGAGGTGTTCCCCCCATTTTTACACTTTTAAAAAACATTGCTGGTCACTGATTGTGGTTCACCACCAGCTGCTATTTGTTGTTGTTACATAAGAACATAAGAAGAGCCTGCTGGATCAGGCCAGTGGCCCATCTAGTCCAGCATCCTGTTCTCACAGTGGCCAACCAGGTGCCTGGGGGAAGCCCGCAAGCAGGACCCGAGTGCAAGAACACTCTCCCCTCCTGAGGCTTCCGCCAACTGGTTTTCAGAAGCATGCTGCCTCTGACTAGGGTGGCAGAGCACAGCCATCACGGCTAGTAGCCATTGATAGCCCTGTCCTCCATGAATTTGTCTAATCTTCTTTTAAAGCCGTCCAAGCTGGTGGCCATTACTGCATCTTGTGGGAGCAAATTCCATAGTTTAACTATGCGCTGAGTAAAGAAGTACTTCTTTTGTCTGTCCTGAGGGTTACATGCCCTCAAGTTAGGGTGTAAAAAATGTGGGGAGGGGAATTGTTGCCACCTTGTCCATAAAGTAAGACATTTAAAAACCTGTATTTTACTGATGATTTTAACGTTTTATTTTATTTTTTGTAAACAGTTTTATTATAATCAAGTGCTATGCAAATCTAGTTACATAAATAAAATAAAAAAGGTTAAGCCATTGCGTCAGAAAATGTTCTTAGAATTTGCCCACCTTGTTGAAAAGAGCTACCACCCCCCACTTTTTGTGAAGGATGAATGGCCCCACAAAAATAAAAAGTGCTTGTCAATTTCAGAAATCTAGAGAACTGGTATCCTGCCTGGAAACCCTGGAGAGCTGCTGCCAGTCAGTGTAGAAACCGCTGAGCTAGACTGATTCAGTATTTGGCAGTTTCCTATGTTCCTAAAATTCCAGAGTTAGGACCCAACCCCTTCAATTAGATTTGACTAAGTAACCAGTGGACACCAGGCGAGAGACTCATCCTGTGCACTAGCACCCAGCTCCAGTCAAAGGAAGAGACTGAAAGTAGTCCAGCCACACCTCCGACAAAACCCTCATTATGCTAATAGGCCAGCGGAGGTCAGGTGGTACACCCTGACCCCTACCAAGGCTTCTGAGTCAGGCGTAACTGTAAAGCACATCTAACACATGTTGAAAGCACACGGCTTCCCCAAAGAATCCTGGGAACGGTAGCTTACCCTCAAAGAGCTCCATAACAAACTACAGTTCCCACAATTCTTTGGGGGAAGCCATGTGCTTCAAATGTATGGTTTGGATGGGACCTCTACGAACAGCCATATTTACTCAGAATTAGTTCCCAGTGACAGCTGTTGCAAAGAGATGAAGATGTTTAGTGGTTATGGGCGACCTCTGTGTTTCTCAAAGAACGTCCAGGTCTCCCGGTTCTCAAGATGAGTCAACACCCACTTGGAACCTCCCTATAGGTATATGGGGGTTCTGAACTCTCGTCAGGGCCTTCTCCTCTGAAGAAGGGTGGCTGAGCTTTATGCAAAATACCTGTATGGTGCCCTGAAGCTGCTTTGTGACCTTCTCCAGCTCAAGCTGAGTGTTGCTCCAGTTGTCTTGCAATAACTTCATTTCCAGCTGTATGGCAGCTTTGGCTTCAGGGTTTGCCACACCAAGCAACGTCTCCCCAGAGTCCAAGGTTAAGGCGTACCTGGTTTGCCACCTCTGAAGGAGGATCTCCTTGCTCTAAAAAAGAAAACAGGCAAACATGGCGGAACCTTAATCATATAAACTACATGCAAAAATGCCCACAAAACAATGAAGCAATGCCGGAAGCGTTTTAGATAGCTTTTTAAGAACCGCTGCTTGGAGAGTGTTTCTGTCTAAAATGGTGTCTTGGTCTGACTTCTAGAGCATCCATACAATAACAATATAGCACATTTCAAAAGTTGGAAGTGCTTATTTATTTATTTATGTCCCCCACTTCTTCTTCATCCAAGAAATTCAAGGCAACAAGTGGGGTCCCTTCCAGTCATTTTATCCTCACAACTGTGAGGCAGGTGAGACTGAATATTGGCTCAACCAGGAACAGAGTGCCTTTAAGCACATGCTCAGATTAGGAATTTGTGATCGGTAAAAAATGGAAATGGAATGCCTTCAAGTCGATTCCAACTTATGGCAACCCTACAAATAGGGTTTTCATGGTAAGTGGTATTCAGAGGGGGTTTATCATTGCCTTCCTCTGAGGCTGGGAGGCAGTGACTGGCCCAAGGTCACCCAGGGAGCTTCATGGCTGTGTGGGGGTTCGAACCCTGGTCTCCCAGGTCCTAGTCCAACACCTTAACCACTGCACCACACTGGCTCTCAAATTACAAGTCCCTCAGTACAAAGACCCACTCCTGGTACACCCCCTCATGCATCTTGTTTCAGCAACCTAATATAGAGGGGGGAAGCTTTTTAAATTATTGATATAGTTAAGACAACTGGGAGTCAGAAATCCTTTTTTAATATTCTGCAGATCACTTAAATCCCAGTCTGTCTCCTGCCCATGCCTAATTTAATGGCTTTGTAACACCTGATGCTGAGTCCCATTTCAGTTTTCCAGGCCTGCACCATTTCAATCTTTTTTTAAAAACTGCCTGTTTGCTTGTAGGAAAAAGAGGCCTAACCTTGAAATCGTGGCTCAGATTTCTGACTTGGTGCAAGCTGTACTTGTCCTGGCTTTTTGCAGCAGCTATGAAGCTGTTTGTGTCCGTAAGGAACTTTGTGATGTCCTGCAGTGAAGTTTTGAATTTTTGCCATTGCTTGACGCGGTTGTCAATCTCGCTCTTCCTCTGCAGAGCCATCCGGATGATGCTTTGCCACTGTTCCTTCAGCAGGGTGAGTTTGGAGATAAACGTGGTCCTGCAGTGGTCAGATTGATGAGTTAGTCAAGTAGCATATGTCACTGTCAACAGGGTGGAGCAGGTAGGGCGCTTGTCCCAGGCACCTGATTCAAGGGGGTGCCAACATAATTTATTATTATTATTGTTGTTGTTGTTGTATTACTACCAGACCTATAGCAAGACCTATAGCTGCAGGCAGAAACACTCTGTCCCTCAGAAGTTATGTGCACCAAAAATAGTCATGCATCTGTCCTGGTATTACCATCCCACGTCTGTGAGAGAGTTCCATATCTTCCCTTATTGCTGGCAGACTGCGACAATGACATCGACAGCTTTTTGCAGCATCAGGAGTGGACAGAACTAAAAAGAGGGCAATGAGCTGCCACATACTGGGTCAACATCCTCATCGAGCTATCCACTACAATCCCAAGGTCTCATTCCTGGTCAGTCATCACCAGTTCAGATCCCATGAGTGTATATGGGACAGTAAGATTTTTTGCTCCAATATGCACAAGTTTACACTTGTTTACAGTGAACTGCATTTGCCATTTTATCACCCATTCACCCTGCAGCCTGGGCAGGTGGACCACTTCACCAACAACAAGGGCCACGTGGAGGTGGAGAGGGACAACTTGGCCGACGACATTATGCGCTTCTGAGAAAAGAAGAAATGTCTCTCCTAAGACCACGTCTACTGGGGTAACTGTGTCTATCATTTGAAAATAAATTTGTTGCATTGTATTTGCATTGTTCTTGTTGTACTGTATTGTTACTGTATATTTTTTACTGGTTATTTCTTATGTAATTTCTTTTTTTTTGTAATATCTTTTAATATGTTGTTCACCACTTTGGAGGCCTTTTGGCCAAAAAGTGGTATATAAATAAACTATAAACTAAACTAAACTACTACTACAATTATACCCCACCAGCCAGTGAGATATTTTAGGAGGGGTGTCACATATTGTTGGCCATGTGCCCCCATCACAGTCTGGGCCACAGTCTGGCTGCTCACTGTGCATCAGCTGAAGCTTACAAACCAGGGCCAAGGGCAGCCCCACATAGAGTGCATTGCAGTAATCCAGCCTCCAGGTTACCAATGCACGGACTACAGTAGTCAGGCTACACATTGTTATACGTTGTTTATTCATTTGCAAAAATGTCAATACTGCCAACACTAAGAAAAAATACAATGGTGGTGAATAGCATAAAATCAACAATAAATCTGGACTTCCGGGAAGGGTGACTTAGCCTGTGCCTGCTTTTGAGACGGGCTCCTGCCTCAAAAGAAGCTTATTCAGATATATCAGTCAGTTTTTTCTTTTTTTTTTGACTGATTAAACTTCTCCCGGGTAGGGAGAAACGAAGAGATTAACCTCAAAGCCTATTTTTGTTGGGACGACCAGATCTCATTAATTTATGGGACGAGGTCCAGCCGACGAAGGTGGGACGGATTTTCAACAGCAAGCTCTATCTGATAAAGCGAACGTTCACCTTATCTTCTAAGAGAGAACGCACTAACAGGCAAGCACCCTTCTTTCTATATTTTTCTTTTACTTGACTTAAATTGTTGCTGTTTAAAAGAGATTTGCCAGATTGATCGGTTTTTGACATCTCACTGGGGAGCCATAACTTCTCTCTGCTACGCACTAATTAATAGCTTATCTCTGTTTTTGTTGCAAAAAGCTGTCCTGGATTTGCATTCTAAAGATATACACAGAAGAGGGATTTCTATTCCAGATTTTTATTTTGAAGAATATTATATTGTCTGAGACTACTCTCTTTTTGGTCTATTTTATTTTATTTTATTTTGACGAATCTGTTTTCTGACGACTGCCATTAATTGTTTCGATCCTGGGAACTGCATTTTGTTTACTTAACTATGGAGAGATAAGGCTGTCTGCTCTGTTTATACTGTGATGTCACCAAGTTTGGAGTATTAACCCAATTGTTGCTGAAATAAGAAGTGGTTTTCCTATATTTTTCTTTTAAAATGGCAATTAAGAAAGTGGCTGAGAATCTGGAAATAACTATGTTTCAGAAAATAATGGATGAGATTGAGATAACGAAACAAAACCTGCGACAGGGTTGTAAGGAGCTGAAAATTGAATTGAGTAAAATGACGCAGGAGATTAAAGATATAGGGGTCCCTGTGAGAGAGGTGACCCTGGAAGGGGTCCCTGTGAGAGAGGAGACCCCGGAGATTGGAACAAACGTGGAACAGGAAAAAGATTTGGAGTCTATGGACTTTAGAAATAAAATCTATTGTTTGGAGACACAGGAGATTAAAGACATAGGGGTCCTTGTGAGAGAGGAGACCCTGGAGACTGGAACAGGGGTCCCTGTGAGAGAGGAGACCCTGGAGACTGGAACAGGGGTCCCTGTGAGAGAGGAGACCCCGGAGATTGGAACAAACGTGGAACAGGAAAAAGATTTGGAGTCTATGGACTTTAGAAATAAAATCTATTGTTTGGAACCCAATGTTATCTCTGAAGAAATTAATGAAGATTCTAGAGATAAAGTTATCAATGGCATGGATAATCTTCTGGACTGGAATGATGTGATGGAGCCCAATATAGAGGAAATCTATGGAATTAACTGCAGCCATGTGACAATGGAAAAACTTTCAAGAGATGACCCAGTGTATTTTGAAAAAAAGAACAGAGATATGATTTTACAGCAGTATTTCAGCAACCTATTCAGAATGGATGGCAAGAAAATATTTGGGATAGAGGTAATTCCCATCAGACTCTTACTATATGACTATGGCTTTGACAGCAAGATTATTATGGAATACTGATAATGGAAGATTGGATACTGAAATTACTGGACTTAACAAGACTACTGAAGATGGAAGATGGAAAATGGAACTAATAGGGATAATAGAACAATGGCTACTGAAATTACTGAACCTAACAGATTCTGACGTGATGGATTAATTGAAATGTTTATTTTGACTATGGTTATGACAATAAGATTATCATAATTAGTAATGAGATGGGTTAATCGATATGCTTATCTGGAAAAAAAAATTGATAGATATATTTCTTAAAGAATTGAAACCTCTCTTTGACTTTTTGTGGAAAGAATAAAGTAATGTTTATGAGATTTGATGATTAAGTAAGATAACTATTGGAGGAAAGTGATTTTATAATATGACTTAAGAGACAGGATTGTTATATATTATAGACTTATAACTGATCTGATCTTTGACAAATGGGAAGTCAATATTTTACTCTTTATTTTTTATTTTTATTTTTATTTTTTTATTTTTTTTGTTTAACTATTTTTGATTTTGTTTTTTGTCTTTGAATGTTTTATGATTTTGTTTTGTATGTTTTATGAAAATTTGAATAAAAATTATTGAAAAAAAAAAAAATCAACAATAAATCTACATTCATAAAACAAGTACAAAATATATTACAAATCAGTACACTGGGTTAATACACAACATAGCTGGATCAGCCCTCGGGGAAAGCCTGGGGAAACAGTTTTAAGCAGGTGCCTGAATGCCAACACTATTCACTCCCTATCAAGCTTCTACTGAGAACCTCCCCTTAGCCTGTTGCTTCCCAGCTCATGTTTAGTTGGGAAAGTAATTTGTGATATAGGGCGGTCTCTAGCAAATACATCCCATCAGTGCAAGGATTTCTGCTTGTGTAATGGGACTTTCTCCCTCTCTCCCCCCCCCCATGTGTCAAACGCCTTCCCCAAATCTGCTCTGCATGGTTAAGGGAACCCCTCGGACACGGGCAGGGGAGGGGAACAGAGGGAGAGAAAGTCCTGTTTCTCAAGTGGAAATCATTGTGCTGATGGGACGTGGCCCTTAACACTGCTTGGGATACAACCCACAATACTCATCTGTGAAAGGGCTGCTAAAAGCAATGCTATAACAACTATGTCGAATTATACAAACACTGGAATGATCCCAAAGGTCATCTAGTCTAATATCCATCCATCCATCCATCCATCCATCCACTTCTTTTATTCTGTTTCATTTGATGTATAGTTAATGCTCTTTTGTTGTGTGCATCTTGCCACTGACATAGGTGATGGATTGTAAAGTGAGGGATTTTTTGTTTTGTTTTTGAACTGGAGTTTAACCTGCCCTTACAAGGTATTGTTATTGTTTTGTTGTTGTTTATTGCTGTTTTATAGTGTGATGATGATGATGATGATAACAACAACAATAATATGAAAAGAGTAACAGAACAATTCTATGCACAGCTATTCAGAAGTACGCCCCATGGAGTTCAATAGGGTTTACACTCAGGTATGTGTGTACAGCAGCCTTCCCCAACCTGATGCCCTGCTGTTGAACTATATCATCCCCAGCCAGAATAACCAATGGTCAGAGATGACATGAGCTGTAGTCCAACCACATCTGTGGAGCCAAGGTTGAAGAACATTAAATTAGACTGTACTATGCAGAATAATATATATCACCACTGAGAAATGCACCACTGAAGGTTCCCCCTCCCTTTTGCAGATCTTCACTACACGTCATGGGCAATATTTGCTGTGTTCAGAACAGCAATTCTCCTCAGGAAGTGTGGTGAAGTGGTGAGCATGTCAGACTAGGACCTGGGAGACCAGGGTTCAAATCTCCACTTGGCCATGCAGCTCACTGGCTAGTCTCCTTCTCTTAGCCTAACTTACCTCACAAGGCTGTTCTGAGAAATAAAATGGGGAGGGGGATTGACCACCACCCTTGAGCTCCTTGCAGGAAAGGTGGGATATGAATGCAACAATAAATAAATAAATAAATAAATATCCTGTACTTGGCTTCATGGCTCACTGTTCTAGGCACGGAGATTTATCATGCCACCTTCATGATAAATAATTGTCGGGTTCCAGCATCTGAACATCGGCCCCAGTTTAGTACAGACGACTGAACCATGTATCTTACCGGTTTTCTGCTTCTCCCGCTTCCAGCATGTGCAGAGCTTTTGACACGATAGAATTAAAAGTCTGCTGATTAACAGAAACCTCTGCTTGCAATATCTGTAAACATTGAACAAACAAATATATATATATATATATATTAACTGTGCTCCATGCATTGGTGAAGGCCTCTTGCAGGCACCATCTTATTTGGAGGTCTGTTCCGCACAACATAGGAAGCAGACCTTTAGCGTAGTGGCACCGACCCTTTGGAATTCCTTTCCCTTAAATATTAGACAGGCGCCTTCCTATTTCAACAAGCCTTTAAAGTAGAGACCTTATCCCTGTCTGTGTCTGTATTAGAATTGCTTTTTAAGATATTTTTAAAGCTTTTAAAAAAAGGTGTTTAAAGCTGTTTTGTTTTAATATCTATTTTTATGATGTTTTAGTGTTTTTGTTTGCCATCCTGGGCTGCAGCTCCTGCTGCTTCTTTTCTTCTCGATGATGATGATGATGATGATGATAATAGGGAAGTATTAAAACTACGGCACTTGACATATATCCCTTGAAGAGCTCCAGCTCACCTGGGCACCTTATTTCTGCTCCTGCTCTTTGCAGATGTGAATTCACACCCACAAAGCTCAGCAGCAAAGCATTTGGGGAGTAAAGAAGGGTGCCTTCCAGAGCTTGGACAAGTTACTTTTTTGAACTACAACTCACATCAGCCCCAGCCAGCATGGCCACTGGATTGGGCTGATGGGAGCTGTAGTTCAAAAAAGTAACTTTTCCAAGCTCTGGCCCTTGCCCTTCTTCCCCCTACAAAGGATCAGTGTGGTGGGTTTACATTCCAACAGCAGGAAGGGTGTGAGGGAAAAGTGGATGGAGCAATGGATGCGATGCGTACCTTTGTACACAAGGCTACCTCTGAATTATGCCAAAATCTTCGGTTTTAGCGCCACAAAATAACATACCCCCCTTCATCCAGGCAAGCAAGAGACACGGGCACTTTCTAGCCAGGCAAAAACACTTGAGGCGGGTGTGGGGCATAAATGGTGAGGGGCGTGGCCTGGGGAATGTCCCAAGGGGCAGATAGACAGGCCCCTGGGCCTGAGGTTCCCCACCACTTATTTACACTCTTGATGGGGTTCTCTCAGGGCCAAACTAGACATGACGGGGAAGACATCTTTTTTTATTCTGAGGCCAAGCTCAAAAATGGGGGTTGCAGGAGGCAAACGTTTCTCTGAAGCGACTACCCCCAGGTTCCTTTACGTCATTGCCGCCACCTCTTTTGAGGTCCTGGCAGTGGTGCTTCTTGCGGTCACAGTGGGCTGTAGGAAGCTGTCGATCCACTTGGTTCATCTAGCTCAGTACTGTCTACAGTGACTGGCAGCAGCTCTCCAGGATTTCAGACAGGGGCCGTTCCCAGCCCTACCTGTAGATTTCATGGGTTGAATCCGAGACATTCTGCATGCAGGTGACATGTTCTTATCATTGAGCTATGGCCTTTCCCACATCACAGCAGTAGGAAGCCAGTGTATAGCTTTTACCCAACAGTTCCCCAGAGCAGGGATGGGGGAGAAATTCGATTCAGGTCACATTTAAAGGCAAACTTACTGAATTCACATGTTCCAAAAACAGTATGTGAAACTGAAACACAGTCCATCTTTCAAAAATGTTCACTTCTTCAAATTTTGCAGTGCAATTCTCCAGCCAAGGAATATGTACAAAAATGCATCTACTGGGGCAACATGTGCATGCAAATGCATATATTCGAGGTCCCTGGTTCTCGCCAGACCTCCCCTCTGTGAGACCAAGGTGGCAGACTGCATGTACTGGAGGTTGGGCCCAAAGGGCAGTCTAGGGATTCTGCTCGTGTACCGCCCACCCCACTGCACGACAGACTCCCTGGCTGAGGTACTGGAGGTGGTCTCGGCTGTGCGTGTACAGTCCCCAAACCTGTTGGTATTGGGGGACTTCAATGTACATTCAGAGGCCATCCTTACCGGGGCGCCTCGGGACTTCATGGAAACCATGGCTTCCTGGGAGCTGCACCTTATTAAAATGGGGCCCACCCATGTAGCCGGTCATGCACTCGACCTTGTGTTTCTCTCGGGAGAGGAGGGGAGTGATCTGAAAATTGGGGGTACATCCATTACCCCCTTGTCATGGTCAGACCACTACTTGGTGAGGATGGACTTTTCGGTGCCACAAACCCTCCGTGGGGGTGGAGGACCTATTAAAATGGTCCGCCCCAGGTGTCTGATGGATCCTGATGGATTCCTGAATGCGCTTGGGGACTCTTTGGAGCATGCACACAGCCGCTCGGCTGAGACCCTGGTGGAGGGGTGGAATGCCGCAATCGCCAGGGCATTAGACTGGGTGGCTCCGAAACGCCCTCTCCCCCTGAATAGAGCTCAGACGGCACCGTGGTTCACCCCACGGTTGCGAACTCTGAGGCGGGAGGTGAGACGGCTAGAGCGCCGGTGGCAGAAATCTCGCTCTGACGACGATCGGACACATGTTAGAGCGGCTGCGGCAGCCTATCATGTGGCAATAAGGGCAGCAAAAAAAAGACTTTTATGCTGCCTCTATTGCATCTGCAGAGTGCTGTCCCAGGAGACTGTTCCAAGTGGTCCGGAGCCTGGTCGGTCCAGTTGCTCCGGAACCAACGGAACATGCTAAGGTCTCCTGTGATGAGTTTGCTAAACACTTTGCGGAGAAAATCGATCGTATTAAGAGTGTTATTCCGTGTGCTGTGGACACAGTGAGCGAGCCAGAGGTGACCAGTGGTGCTCTGGTGGTGTGGGATTGGTTCCAGCTTCTTCCATCTGAAGAAGTGGACAAGGTGCTTTCAACCTTAAAGCCAACCACTTGCTTACTCGATCCTTGCCCATCGTGGCTCATTATGAGCTGCAAAGATAGACTGGGTGAGGGGATCAAGATGGTGGTAAATGCATCCCTCGAAGAGGGAGTAATGCCATCACTGCTCAAGGAGGCAGTAATAAAACCAATCTTAAAGAAGCCCTCCTTGGATCCCCAAGATCTGAACAACTTTCGCCCAGTCTCAAATTTGCCATTCTTAGGCAAGGCGATTGAGCGGGTGGTGGCAAAACAGTTGCAAGCGCACTTGGAGGAAGTGGATTATCTGGATCCATTTCGTGGGATAGGGGCGAATGCACCTTCCTTGTCTTCCTTGATCTCTCAGTGGCTTTCGATACCGTTGACCACGTTATCCTCCTGGACCGCCTGGAGAGGTTAGGCATGGGGAGCACTGTATTGCAGTGGTTCCATTCCTTCCTCTCTGGTAGGTACCAAAGAGTGGCATTGGAGGATGAGGTTTCGGATCCTTGGCCACTCACTTGTGGGGTGCCACAGGGTTCCATCCTCTCCCCGATGCTGTTCAACATCTATATAAAGCCGCTGGGGGCAATCATCAGGAGATTTGGGCTACATCATCAGTATGCGGATGACACGCAGCTCTATCTCTCATTTAAATCTGCACCGAGGTTGGCTGTAGAAACCCTGTCCAAGTGCCTGGAGTCGGTGAGTGGCTGGATGGGAAGGAATAAGCTGAAGCTGAACCCTGACAAAACCGAGGTACTGTTTGTGGGAGACAAGGGAAGGTTGGGGGATGTTGACCTGGTGCTCAATGGGGTACGATTGCCCCTGAAAGACCAGGTCCGCAGCCTGGGGGTCATTCTTGACTTCCAGCTGAACATGGAGGCTCAAGTCTCGGCTGTGAGCCGGGCAGCGCTGTATCAACTCCATCTGATACGGAGGCTGCGCCCCTACCTTCTCAACCATCTGCTCCCACCGGTAGTAAATGCCCTGGTCACCTCTCGCCTAGATTACTGTAATGCGCTCTACGTGAGGTTACCCTTGAAAATGGTCCGGAAGCTGCAACTGGTACAGAATGCAGCGGCTTGTCTGATTAAAGGCAGCCGCCGGCAAGATCACATCACTCCAGTGCTGAAGGAGTTGCACTGGCTACCGGTTGTTTACCGGGCCCAATTCAAGGTGTTGGTTTTGACCTTTAAAACCCTATACGGTTTTAGCCCAGTCTATCTGAAGGAGCGCCTCCAGCATCGTCAGGGATGCCGCTCAACAAGATCAGCCTCAGAAGACCTTCTCTCGATCCCACCGGTTAAAACAGCTAGACTGGTGAGGACTAGAGAGAGGGCTTTTTCAATAGTGGCCCCCACCCTGTGGAACTCTTTCCCAAATGATCTCCGCCATGCCCCTTCTATGATGAGCTTCCGCCAGGCCTTGAAGGCCTGGCTCTTCAGGCAGGCTTTTGCGGTGGGTTAGGTTTTTATTGTTATGGTTTTAAATGTTAACGTTTTAATGTATTGTTTTTATCTTGTACGTCGCCCAGAGTGGCTGGACAACCAGCCAGATGGGCGACTAATAAATTTAATAAATAATAATAAATAATAAAATAAGTTATACAGATATTTTGAATTTGGGGAAATCACTTTGTGAAAGATGTGTGTATTAGGCCAAAAATGTGTACATTAGGACAAATGGATTTTTCATGAGGCCTTTTAAAAATTGTTGTTGTTGTTATATGCCTTCAATTCGACTGCGACTTATGGCGACCCTATGAATCAGCGACCTCCAAGAGCATCCGTCATGAACCACCTTCTTCAGATCCTGTAAGTTCGGATCTGTTGCTTCCTTTGTGGAATCAATCCATCTCTTGTTTGGCCTTCCTCTTTTTCTACTCCCTTCTGTTTTTCCCACCGTTATTGTCTTTTCTACTGAATCATGTCTTCTCATTATCTGTCCAAAGTATGATAACCTTAGTTTCATCATTTTAGCTTCTAGTGACAGTTCTGGTTTCATTTTTCTAACACCCAATTATTTGTCTTTTTCGCAGTCCATGGTATCCACAAATAAAATAAAAAATTGCGAACTGGTTGAGAAATGTGGAGAATGGAATTTAAGACTGGAAAAACGAGAAACTGAGAGAAAGCAGAATGGGCATATTCCCCCACCTCTATCGTGACTCCAAGACGCACACCCTCACTCTAGTTGGCTTCAGGATGACACTGTCCCATCGCTAGGGATAGGTGAGAATTTCAATTCGGTTCGCATTTCAAGCAGAATTGATCAAATTCGCACTTTCCAAAACAATATGAGAACCGAAACACAGCCATCCTTCAAAATTCACATTTATTAGAATTGTGGAATGCAGTTCGCCAACTAAACAATATTTATAAAAATGCATATAGTAGGTGAAAATGTGCATAAAAATGAATATATGTGAAAATAATATGCAAAAAGGCATTATGTGATGAGAAATGGTTTGCAAAAATGTGTACCTTCGTCAAAACTGCCTACAAAATGTGTTTATTTTGAGAAATTCACACTAAAAGGGTGGCGAATGTTCATGTGGATTTTAAAAAAAAATTGCAGATTGCTGCAGAAATGTAGAGAATGGAATTTAACATTAGAACAGTGAGAAACTGAGAGAACTGAAATTGACAGATCTTTCCATCCCTACCCATCGCACAGCCTAACTCAAGACCTACAGCCAAAAATCTTGGTTCTCCACTCGGTTCCAGCTTTCTACAACCACCCAGATTTCTCTGGGTCAGGGCCAAGAAATTCAGGCGCATTACCTCATATTCTCTCTGCTGTTCCTGCAGTTTCTCTAGCGTGCCGCCCACATTCTCCATCAAGCCCTCTTTCATTTTCTCTAGGAACTGCACCCAGTTTTGACATTTTTGAAGAAACTTTTCATCGGACTGAACATCCTGCAATTCACTGAAATTAAAAACAAAATCGAAATCAGCTCTGCGGCTGGGCACTTTTTTCCAGTTACAATTTTAATAGACACAATTGTGACCCCACTGGAGAAGCTCAGTGGGGGAAGAAAACATGTTCCCCAGTACAGTGAGACAGAGTCCCATTCCTAGAAGATGGAAATGTGGCCTCCTCAAGTCAAAGCCCCCCTCAGAAGCAAGTGCTATTTCATACAATGCATAATGACCATGTGGATCTCAATGCTGAAAGATGTTACCTTAGATGACCTCCAAGATCCCTTCCAACTCTAACATGTTATGATTCTACTCAGATTCTTAGGATGGATCTATCAATGGACACTAATCATGATGGCTTAAAATGCTTTTGGCCTACAATTCCCATCATCCCTGACCATTGGCCATGCTGGCTGGGGCTGGTGGGTGTTTGAGTCCAACAACATCTGACGGGCCACAAGCTCTTCCTACCCCTGACATACATCATGAGGGGAACCATGGTGTGAACTAAAGCCCAATGAGCTATATCATCCTACGGCTACGTGCTCACAGCGAATACACCCTGCTAGTGATGGAAGGATAGTTGGCCAAGGCTGACGGGTTCAGTGCACCAGAAATGAGTGACATCACAGTGCCTGGAACTTCTAACATGTGAAGACTTTCAAACGTTACAGGTGAGCTGTGGGTAGGGCAAACCCTAAGGAGGAGGGCAGGATCCAAAGCAAACTGCACTTGCTGGGGGGCTTTCCAGAGTTCCTGCTGCACGGGGCCTGCTGTTGCTACCACTGCTTCCTCCTCCTCCTCTCCCTCCTCCTCTCCTTCCCCTCCCCCTCCTGTTTCAAAATGGTTTTGCCATTGCTTATGCGCCAACAGTGCCAGCACTCTTTCTCCCCCTCACTCTGAAGAAGGGATCCTTCCTCAGAGCGAGGCACTCTGGGTGAGCTGTATGAAAGCAATTTTAGTTTTAAAAGAATATTAGCAATTTAATTTTAAAAGGACAAGGAGGAGGGGGGGCAGAGGCAGCACAGGGCTGGGCCTCCCAAGGAGGGGGGCCTGGGGACTTGCCCTAATTTGCTGTACCCTCAGAACGGTAATGGCTGCAGGAGCCACTTTTCTGTGGGTACATCCTGTGGTACCCTCTGGAACCATGTGGATGGGGCACCTGCATGGGAACAACCCCACTGTATTCAGAGCCTGGTGAGCTCTGTGCAGATAGTGTCTGCTGTTGTAAGTAGGGATGGCTGAGAATTCCGATACAGTTCGCATTTTAAGCAGAATTTATCAAATTTGCACTTTCTGAATCAGTATGAGAACCGAAACACAGCCATCCTTATTCGCATTTATTAGAATTTTGTGATGCAGTTCGCCAATACTGCAATATTTTACAAAAATGCATATATGAGGGGAAAGTGTGCATAAAAATGAATACATGAGTGAAAATAACATGCAGAAATGCATTAGATAATGAGAAGTGGCTTGCAAAAAATGTGTACCTTTGTTAAAACTGCTTACAAAAATGTGTTTATTAGGAGAAATTCGCACTAAAATGTTGGAGAATTTTCATGATTTTTATTTAAAAAATGCAAATTGCTGCAGAAATGGGGAGAACTGAATTTAAGATTGGGAAAATGAGAAACAGAGAGAACCGAAATTGACAGATCCTTCCATCCCTAGTTGTAGCAACTTGATGGAAAAGAATGTTGGCCAGAATGTTGCCAGGGGAGGGTCTTTTCAGAGCTTGCAAAAGTTACTTTTTTGAACTACAACTCCCATCAGCCTAATCCAGTGGCCACATTGGCTGGGGCTGTTGGGAGTTGAAGTTCAAAAATGTAACTTTTCCAAGCTCTGGGTCTTTTTACCTGCATCGCTCCAGAGCCATAGCTGTCTTCTGGGTCCACTGCCAGTTCAGGCTCTGCAGTTTCTTTGCAGTGAAGTCACTGAGTGGCAACCTCAAGCTGACTTCACTCAGGCTCTCCATCTCAGGAGACAAAGCCGTGAGACTCAACATTTGTTTCTGAAAAGGACAAGACAATCGGTTATGGGTTAGAAAAATCACTTGTTTTATTTATTTGTTTATTTATGTATTAATTATTTGATTTATATCCCACCCTTCCTCCTAGCAGGAGCCCAGGGCGGCAAACAAAAGTACTAAAAACTTTAAAACTTCATAAAAAAACACATTAAAATAAAACATCTTTCAAAAGCTTTCAAAACATCATCTAAGATTAAAAACATTTTAAAAAAGGTTTAAGAACATATTAAAAAAGAAATTCCAACACAGACGCACACTGGGATAAGTCTCAACTTAAAAGGCTTGTTGAAAGAGGAACACTTGTTGTTACTTATTTCATTTGTTAGTCACCTCATACCCGACGGTCTCTAGGCGACTTACAACAGATTTAAAAACATGCAATATAAAACAGGTTTAAAAACATACAATATAAAAACTTGAAACTAATTAAGGATTAATTAAGACAGCACGCATCAAGGGCCACAGGCCAGAGTGAAAAGGGAGGTCTCTGCCTGGCACCTAAAGATGGATAATGGATTCCGTAGCGGGGGGGCCACCACTGAAAAAGGCTGTTCTCGTGTTGCCATCCTCCGAGCCTCCTGCGGAGTGGGAGGGCCTCTGATGACAAACACAGGGTTCGGGTTGGTTCATATGGGAAGAGGTTGTCCTTGAGGTATTATTGTTGTTTGCAAACCTCTCCTATGCTGTAGGTGGAAAACAAGAGCAGAACCTCTACTCCGCTAGGTGCAGGTGGGCAGAGCAGACTAACAGATCTGTCTACTCAATGTGCAAAACAGGGCATTCCAGGAAAGCCAAAGGAGCAAGAGCCATCAACTGCTATTCAAGTGAGGACACCAACAAGGGAAGATCAGCCTGGCCTGAACTAGATTAGAATGCCTGCTTATAGTTCACCACTTTGTTCTTGAAGAACTGATTTCCTTCCACTACTTTTGCTTTCTCCTAGCAGCAACTGGCGTGTGTGGGGTGGAGCCGTCCTCCTGACCCCAGACTCGCTTCAACTTACCTGGACTGGGCTTGAGTGGGGCAGGGAGGCGACGAGGTTGGGGATGAACGGACTGGCTCCGCTGGTATGTCCACACAATCCCAACCTTGCCTGCACTCTAACTCAACCAAGCACTGTCCACATAAGGTGCAGCAATGCCAGAGTTGGAGGGCAGCGCTGTGGCTTTTGACCACTCCTTTCCTTGTGTGTCTTGCCTTTTTAGTTTGCCAGCCTGACGGCAGGGCCCATCTCTCTCTCTTTCTCTTTGGAAAACAATGGGCGGCAATAATTGTGCAAGCAGAACAACTTCCACTTGTGCAAAGGGACTCCCCCTCATGCACCTTGTGCCATCCCAAAATCTGTTCTGTAGGGTTGGGAAACCCCAAGAGCAGATATAGGGGGCATGTGGGGGGAGGAAAGTTCCATTTCACAAGCAGAAGTAATTCACCTTGCACAATTATTTCGTTGAATATCGCCCAATATTTGTTAAAAAGCAGGCTAAAAAGACAGTAAATAAATAAATAAATAACTGATCCAACCCTAACCTAATACAGGGACTAACAGCAATGACAAGTACTCATATTCATATCCTGTCTAGCATGGATTTCCCAGTGTATTTTGACACCAGAGCTTGGAAAAGTTAATTTTTAAAACTACAACTCCCATCAGCCCCAGCCAGCATGGTCACTGGATTGGGCTGATGGGAGTTATAGTTCAAAAAAAGTAACTTTTCCAAGCTCTGCTTGACACCAACCCTGTAATGCAGGTTACTCTTAGAGATAGTGACAGACCCAAGGTTGCATATTGAGTTTCGTGCCTGAAGGGGGATTTGAACCTACGACTCCTTAGTCCAAATCCAACTCTCTAACCGCTATACCACAGTGTTTCTCTTAACAGAGCCATCCTATATACGTGTACTCAGAAGTAAGTCCTATTGAGTTCTGTGGGGCTTACTCCTAGGTAAGTGGGTATACCATTGCAGACTAATATGTCTCCATATGAAATTATCATTCTCAAAACACTGCCCATGACAGTGATGGCATGCAACTGGTGTTTCTGGATCAAGGCTAATTGCTAGTTAAAATAAATAAATAAATAAATATGGAAAGTCATGATCATGTCAAAAATAATGCATTTCCGTAAGATGAAGAGAATGGCATGGATAATAGGAGTTTAGTATTTATCATTTACATGGAGAGCAACATTCTTTAAAAAGAATAGCAGTTGCTGGAAATAATGATGTCAAAGTGTATTATTATAGTAAAGTGATCTGTGCTCTTAATATAATGATACTGTTTCAGGGGTAGTCAACCTGGTGCCCTCCAGATGTTGTTGGACTACAACTCCCATCACCCCTGGCCATTGGCCATGCTGGCTGAGGCTGATGGGAGTTCTAGTGCAGCAATATAAGGAGGACACCAGGTTGGCTCCCCCTGTACTGTATTAACCGAAATATTAATAAAAGCGTATCTGTTTTTTTTTTAAAAAAATAACAACTGAGGCGTGCTACAAATAGGCTCTGAGTCCTAGCAGGTTGCAGCCAATCACACTAATTTCTAAATAAATAAGTGACTGACAAAACTGAGAAGGGCATAAAATAATTTAGTTAAAGGTTTTGGCTTCTGTTTTAATCAGCGGCGGAGCTGGATCAAACTGTGTTACTGATTAGGGAAAGGCTGAAATCTTTATCTAAGTAATTTTACCCCTATCTGGGCATCAGCCACCACTGGCTATACGATATGGCAGAAGAAGCACACCACTGCCATGACAAATATGCCAGTATACCATCTCTGACTTGCCAGCAGAAAGCTCCACTGATGCAGTCATTCTGCCAATGAAGATTCACTGGCAGATAGCTAAAATAGTTGTGGGTGGCACAGAGGTGGAAACACACGTATGCCAAATGGAGCACAAACTTACACCAGCTTTAAACCCGGCACGACGAATTTCCCTCCCATTGGGGGAGAAACGAGAAAACAGCCACTGCTGCGATGACGGCCATCCAACCCACATTGCTGTGACAGAGTGTAGGATACGGCGCAAGTCAACAGCAAATCACTCCACCACCAATGGCAGCAACACATAAACCCCACCCAGGAAGATCACAGCTCAGGTGATCGCGTTTGCAGCATGGAGTCGTGAGCTCCGTGGAGAACTCTTGGCAGGACTGGTTGGCAGAGGAGGAGATTTGGGATCCAGGGTCTGGGAGTGTTGGAAGAGGAATCTGGGACCTAGTGATCTGCCAGCCAATCATGCCAACCCAGAGGCATCAAGCAGCATGGACGACAGTGAACTGTCTCTCCACCCACAAACCCTGCCTTCATTGGTTGAGCCTCCTCCCAGAGGGGGAACTGGGGAATGAACCGCCAAGTTGTCTCTGCCCCTGTCGCCATTTGCAAGAGAATGGGCAGATGTGAACAGGCTGAGCCCACTAACCAGCCTGCTTGTAGGAATGTCCTCTTACTTGCCCATCCCCAAGTCGGTAGACATGTCCTGCGCAAGTAATCGTTATCTGCCTTGCCTCTTTATTAGGGGTGCTCAGGGGTGGGTCAAGGGTTTCAACAACGTGTTGAATAGCCATGCCTAGTGGTGCCTTGCTGTGATCCGAATGCTGTGTGATCTGCACCCTGATCTCTGTTCCAGGCCCGGGCTAAACTGTGGATTAAAGCCATTGGGATAACAGAGCTGAGAGTTCTTAGTCTGAATCTGTCGGTGGGAGCCAGGACAATGGGGCTATATCCCTTTGTCCTCATGTTGTGCACACACAGGGTTCACAAGGGGGGTGGGGAGACTCTGGTGATGGGAAAGAGGAAGAAAAAGCACTCTGCACAAAAAATCATTGATCAAAACACAAATGGGGCTGAATCCATAAGAACATAAGAAGAGCCTGCTGGATCAGGCCAGTGGCCCATCTAGTCCAGCATCCTGTTCTCACAGTGGCCAACCAGGTGCCTAGGGAAAGCCCGCAAGCAGGACCCGAGTGCAAGAACACTCTCCCCTCCTGAGACTTCCGGCAACTGGTTTTCAGAAGCATGCTGCCTCTGACTAGGATGGCAGAGCACAGCCATCACGGCTAGTAGCCATTGATAGCCCTGTCCTCCATGAATTTGTCTAATCTTCTTTTAAAGCCATCCAAGCTGGTGGCCATTACTGCATCTTGTGGGAGCAAATTCCATAGTTTAACTATGCGCTGAGTAAAGAAGTATTTCCTTTTGTCTGTCCTGAATCTTCCAACATTCAGCTTCTTTGAATGTCCACGAGTTCTAGTATTATGAGAGAGGGAGAAGAACTTTTCTCTATCCACTTTCTCAATGCCATGCATAATTTTATACACTTCTATCATGTCTCCTCTGACCCACCTTTTCTCTAAACTAAAAAGCCTCAAATGCTGCAACCTTTCCTTGTAAGGGAGTCGCTCCATCCCCTTGATCATTCTGGTTGCCCTCTTCTGAACCTTTTCCAACTCTGTAATATCCTTTTTGAGATGAGGCGACCAGAACTGTACACAGTATTCCAAATGCGGCCGCACCATAGATTTATACAACGGCATTATGATATCGGCTGTTTTATTTTCCATACCTTTCCTAATTATCCCTAGCATGGAATTTGCCTTTTTCACAGCTGCTGCACACTGGGTTGACATTTTCATCGTGCTGTCCACTACAACCCCGAGGTCTCTCTTCTGGTCGGTCACCGCCAGTTCAGACCCCATGAGCGTATATGTGAAATTCAGATTTTTTGCTCCAATATGCATAATTTTACACTTATTTATATTGAATTGCATTTGCCATTTTTCCGCCCATTCACTCAGTTTGGAGAGGTCTTTTTGGAGCTCTTCGCAATCCTTCTTTGTTTTAACAACCCTGAACAATTTAGTGTCGTCAGCAAACTTGGCCACTTCACTGCTCACTCCTAATTCCAGGTCATTAATGAACAAGTTGAAAAGTACAGGTCCCAATACCGATCCTTGAGGGACTCCACTTTCTACAGCCCTCCATTGGGAGAACTGTCCGTTGATTCCTACTCTCTGCTTTCTGCTTCTTAACCAATTCCTTATCCACAAGAGGACCTCTCCTCTTATTCCATGACTGCTAAGCTTCCTCAGAAGTCTTTGGTGAGGTACCTTGTCAAACGCTTTTTGAAAGTCTAAGTACACTATGTCCACTGGATCGCCTCTATCTATATGCTTGTTGACACTCTCAAAGAATTCTAATAGGTTACTGAGACAGGACTTTCCCTTGCAGAAGCCATGCTGGCTCTGCTTCAGCAAGGCTTGTTCTTCTATGTGCTTAGTTAATCTAGCTTTAATAATACTTTCTACCAGTTTTCCAGGGACAGAAGTTAAGCTAACTGGCCTGTAATTTCCGGGATCCCCTCTGGATCCCTTTTTGAAGATTGGCGTTACATTTGCCACTTTCCAGTCCTCAGGCACGGAGGAGGACCCGAGGGACAAGTTACATATTTTAGTTAGCAGATCAGCAATTTCACATTTGAGTTCTTTGAGAACTCTCGGGTGGATGCCATCCGGGCCCGGTGATTTGTCAGTTTTTATATTGTCCATTAAGCCTAGAACTTCCTCTCTCGTTACCACTATTTGTCTCAGTTCCTCAGAATCCCTTCCTGCAAATGTTAGTTCAGGTTCACGGATCTGCCCTATATCTTCCACTGTGAAGACAGATGCAAAGAATTCATTTAGCTTCTCTGCAATCTCCTTATCGTTCTTTAGTATACCTTTGATTCCCTTATCATCCAAGGGTCCAATCGCCTCCCTAGATGGTCTCCTGCTTTGAATGTATTTATAGATCTTTTTGTTGTTGGTTTTTATGTTCTTAGCAATGTGCTCCTCAAATTCTTTTTTAGCATCCCTTATTGTCTTCTTGCATTTCTTTTGCCAGAGTTTGTGTTCTTTTTTATTTTCGTCATTCGGACAAGACTTCCATTTTCTGAAGGAAGACCTTCTGCCTCTAAGAGCTTCCTTGACTTTGCTCGTTAACCATGCTGGCATCTTCTTGGCCCTGGCGGTACCTTTTCTGATCTGCGGTATGCACTCCAGTTGAGCTTCTAATATAGTGTTTTTAAACAACTTCCAAGCATTTTCGAGTGATGTGACCCTCTGGACTTTGTTTTTCAGCTTTCTTTTTACCAATCCCCTCATTTTTGTGAAGTTTCCTCTTTTGAAGTCAAATGTGACCGTGTAGGATTTTCTTGGCAATTGGCCAGTTACATGTATGTTTAATTTAATAGCACTGTGGTCACTGCTCCCAATCGGTTCAACAACACTTACATCTCGCACCAGGTCCCGGTCCCCACTGAGGATTAAGTCCAGGGTTGCTGTCCCTCTGGTCGGTTCCATGACCAACTGGTCTAGGGAATAGTTATTTAGAATATCTAGAAATTTTGCTTCTTTGTCATGACTGGAACACATATGCAGCCAGTCTATGTCCGGGTAGTTGAAGTCACCCATTACTACCACATTTCCTGGTTTGGATGCTTCCTCAATTTCATATCTCATCTCAAGGTCTCCCTGAGCATTTTGATCAGGGGGACGATAGATCGTTCCCAGTATTAAGTCCCTCCTGGGGCATGGTATCACCACCCACAATGATTCTGTGGAGGGGTCTGCCTCTTTTGGGGTTTCGAGCTTGCTGGATTCAATGCCTTCCTTCACGTATAGAGCGACTCCGCCACCAATACGTCCTTCCCTGTCCTTCCGATATAGTTTATATCCAGGGATAACCGTATCCCACTGGTTTTCTCCATTCCACCAGGTCTCCGTTATGCTCACTATATCAATGCTCTCCTCCAAGACCAAGCACTCTAGTTCTCCCATCTTGGTTCGGAAGCTCCTAGCATTAGCGTACAGGCACTTGTAAGCAGTGTCTCTCTTCAAGTGTCTTTGGCACTTGTGGTTTGGCCTGTGGTAATTTTGCTCTTCTGAATTTACATCCTGTGCCCCTGCTCTCACAATGCCTACTTCTAGGCCTACCCCTTTTAAAATTTCATCATTTCTTTGGTTTTTATCCCAGGGGGGAGGTTTATTCTGAACCGGACCTTCCTCAGCTCCTGTCGGGTTTCCCCCCTCAGTCAGTTTAAAAGCTGCTCTGCTACCTTTTTAATTTTAAGTGCCAGCAGTCTGGTTCCATTCTGGTTCAAGTGGAGCCCGTCCCTTTTGTACAGGCCCGGCTTGTCCCAAAATGTTCCCCAGTGCCTAACAAATCCAAACCCTTCCACCCGACACCATCGTCTCATCCACGCATTGAGACTGCAAAGCTGGGCCTGGCTGGCTGGTCCTGCGCGTGGAACCGGTAGCATTTCAGAGAAAGCCACCTTGGAGGTCCTGGCTTTCAGCATCCTACCTAGCAACCTAAATTTTGCTTCCAGGACCTCACGGCTGCATTTCCCCATGTCGGTGGTGCCAACGTGTACCACGACCACTGACTCCTCCCCAGCACTGTCTACCAAACTATCTAAAGGACGGGCGATATCCGCAACCTTCGCACCAGGCAGGCAAAACACCTTGCGGTCTACACGCCCATCACACACCCCACTGTCTATGTTCCTAATGATCGAATCACCCACTACAAGGATCCCTCCACCCCCTGGAAATATATCCTCGGCATGAGAGGATAGCTGCTCATCCCCCAAGGAATGGGTCCCTTCTAAGAGATCGTTTCCCTCTTCCTCAGCTGGATGCTCTCCTTCCCCGAGACCATCGTTGTCCATGATAGCAGGAGAGCTATCATCGCTGGAGTGGGACACAGCTATAACGTCCCTGAAGGCCTCCTCCACACACCTCTCTGCCTCTCTCAGCTTTTCCAGGTCCGCCACCTTGGCCTCAAGAAAATGAAGTTGTTCCCGGAGAGCCAGGAGCTCATTGCACCGAGAGCACACCCACGACTTCTGTCCAACAGGCAGATAGTCGTACATGCTGCAGGCGGTGCAAAACACTGGAAAGCCCCCACACGCCTGCTGGCTTCTTACCTGCATAGTTTTGTTTAAGGTTTATTACGTCAATGGGTTGGAGACTGCAGTTTAGTTGAGGTTACGGAACGGACGGGCAGAGTGGGGGGCCCTGGCCTCCTTGCCCTGCTGCCGAACTCGCTCTGCTGCTGAACTCGCCTTGACGCTTTGTCAGCTGGGGCTCCCTCTAGCTCGTGGAGCAGGCTCCCTCGCTAGGGTGCTCTGACTTTATATGTGTGGCTGGTTCCTCCCAGCTACTGCTGCCAGCCAATGATGTGTTACTTGAGGCTGATGGCTCAACTATCAGCTGGGGCTTAACTCTTTAGTATTATTTCAGGGTTCCTTCCTTTGAAGGCAGGAAGGCAGGCTTCCTTCCTGAGTGAGGGGCGGGGCTGTTTAAGCTTTTGGCTGCTTTTAATCTCAGCAAGGGGCTGCGACTTCCAGGCAAGTCTTTTGTGTTTGTTGTTTTCCCACCTAGGACAGCTTGACCTTTCTTTAACCTAAACAGAGCTTGTGGTTGTGTTTCAGGAAGGCTGAAGCTGCCCTTTTTAGCAAGGACTGAGCTGACTCTCTCCCTGTATGTATCGGTGGAGTTTCCTTTTCCCCCTTCTCTCCGGCTGGAATTTAGTCTTGTTTACAGTGTCCCCTGAAGCTTTCCTGCTAGGGTGGTGTTGAAAACTAGCTTTCTATAGGCTTCCTTCTCCTAGGATCTGTCTCCTAAGATATAGGTTCTTTCAGGATTTGGCTCCTAGCTCAGGGTGACCTTGGGCTGCCCTTATTACTTATTGCTCTGAGCTGTTTTACTTCAATTAAATAATGGAATAAATGGGAGCTACTTACCCTCTTTTCACTCTGCTGCTTAACTCGCCTTGATGCTTTGTCAGCTGGGGCTCCCTCTAGCTCCAGCTGCGTTATTGCATGAGCAGAACAACCTCTGCTCCCTCAAAGCAGATTTGGGGGCTGTGCAGGAGGCACACAGGGGGAGGATAGGAAGGGGAAGTTCCACTGCATGAGCGGAAGTTGTTCCGCTTGCGCAATGACTTCACTGGAAACAAGCCATGGACACTTCAGGACATTGCCAGCATTTCATAGAATCATAGAATAGTAGAGTTGGAAGGGGCCTGTAAGGTCATCAAGTCCAACCCCCTGCTCAATTCTCTGCCTCGAATTCTTTCAGGTACCTTGCTTTGGGACTCAAGACACAAACTCCGCTCCAATAACAGGACTTGCCAAGAGAGAGCCCCCACACAGGTAAGCAAGGGAAGGGGGCAACCATGCTTCCAAGTATAACTGGTGCAACTCTCTCCAATGTCTCCCCCCAAAAAACACATACACACCACCTTTGCCACAGGTGAAATACTGCATTGTGTCTGAATGTATTACATTCTTTTCCCACAACAGTGGGGAGCAGCGTCTCCCTGACACAGCGCTTGGATGCAAGTAAGCTCTCTGTTGGCTAAGGCCAGGCATTCCACTCCAACCATTGCCATGCTGGACACACACTCAGGAGCACTTTTGCACTGCAGGGTCACAGCCGAGATACATGGGGCAGAGAGTCCATCTGTAATCCCCAAGGGGGAAGGAAGTGCATAATGAACACAATCACTGCCGCCTCCTCTTGCCCCCATGGACTGGGGAGGCGTAGGTGAGACCACTGGCTGCACACTCAAGGGGCACCACTCGATCTTCTCTATCACTTAACACCATAAGGAGAGCCTGCTGGATCAGGCCAGTGGCCCATCTAGTCCAGCACCCAGCTCTCACAGCAGCCAACTAGATGCCCATGGGAAGCCCACAAGCAGGACCTGAGCGCAAGTGCACTCTCCTCTTCTGTGGCTACAGGCAACTGGTTTTCAGAAGCATACTGCCTCTGACTATGGTAGCAGAGCACAGCCATCATGGTTAGGAGCCATTGATAGCCTTATCCTCTGTGAGTTTGTCTAATCTTATTTTAAAGCCATCCAAGTTGGTGGCCATCACTGCCTCTCTTCTTCACATATACATACTATGAGTCCAGGTTCAGGGACTATGTGGAAACAAAACTTTAGCTACTGCAGTTTTCCCTACATTTTGGAGAGTACAGAGATGTTCAGTGTCTATTCAGTGTTATCTTAATTGTTTAGAGTTCTAGCTGTTCCATACAAACCAAAACAGTTAGGGAAGACAGCTCCAAGAAGAAAATGGTCCTGACTGGCTACTAAACTTATCAAATGTTAAACTAAACTATTAAAATGTTATAAACCTTTATAGCTTTATAAAAGAATATATTTTGCTTATTGTTTGTATATAAAGATTTCCCCCAACATTTCAGCTGCTGGCTATTGCTTGTTACTCCATCTCTCCTTGCTTTCCCATAGGTATAGGATCTATCCTACACTGCATTCCATGTGAACCACAATGGAGGTCCACCCCATAACCAGCAACACTTCTTCTAGGCAGGTTTCTGCTCCCTTGCAAACTTAAGGGATTCTGCCAGTGCAGGTACATCACAATCCTGTTGCTCTAACGCAGTTTCTCCCAATTTGGTGTTCTTTATGTGCTGCTGCTGGACTATACCCCCCAACAGCCCCAGCCAGCATGGCCAAAGGTCAGGGATGATGGGAGCTGTAGTTCAAAACATCTGGTAGGCACCAGGTTGGGGAAGGATGCTATATCAGCTTTCATAGTTGTATGGAGGTAGGCTTACCATGTGTGGATCCAAGTCTTTGTCTTCTTGCTTGAGATTGTCCAGTACTTCTGTGGATCCTTTAACATAGTTTTCCAGTTTTTCCAAGCAAGTCTCAAAACCCTCCAGTTGTGAAAGGCCAAACTGAGGGGAGAAATTAATATTCTGATAAGGTCTGGAGTACAAATTCAAACTTAAGAAAACAGAACACAAATAAAGAGCTCAGTGGGCAACAGGCATTCACCAGAGTTGAAAGAGCTGAGGATGTTTAACTGGGAGAAGCGGGAATTAAGGGGAGATATATGTCTTCATATATCAAAAGGGCTGTCATGAAGAAGCAAACTTATCCCTGTTGCTCCAGAGGGCAAGGTTAGCACCTATTGTGCTGAACAACTTGGGTCTAGGATACCTTAAGGACTGCCTGAGCCATCCCAGCTTGATCACTGAGATCATCCAGAGGAGTGCTGGCTATTGTCCCCTGCATTACAGAGGCCTGACTAGCCTCAGCCAGAAGGCATTCATGGTGTTGTCAGGGCCCATTCTGTGGAACACTCTTAAGAACATAAGAAGAGCCTGCTGGATCAGGCCAGTGGCCCATCTAGTCCAGCATCCTGTTCTCACAGTGGCCAACCAGGTGCCTGGGGGAAGCCCGCAAGCAGGACCTGAGTACAAGAACACTCTCCCCTCCTGAGGCTTCCAGCAACTGGTTTTCAGAAGCATGCTGCCTCTGACGAGGGTGGCACAGCACAGCCATCACGGCTAGTAGCCATTGATAGCCCTGTCCTCCATGAATTTGTCTAATCTTCTTTTAAAGCCGTCCAAGCTGGTGGCCATTACTGCATCTTGTGGGAGCAAATTCCATAGTTTAACTATGCGCTGAGTAAAGAAGTATTTCCTTTTGTCTGTCCTGAATCTTCCAACGTTCAGCTTCTTTGGATGTCCACGAGTTCTAGTATTATGAGAGAGGGAGAAGAAATTTTCTCGATCCCCTTTCTCAATGCCATGCATAATTTTATACACTTCTATCATGTCTCCTCTGACCCGCCTTTTCTCTAAACTAAAAAGTCCCAAATGCTGCAACCTTTCCTCGTAAGGGAGTCGCTCCATCCCCTTGATCATTCTGGTTGCCCTCTTCTGAACCTTTTCCAACTCTATAATATCCTTTTTGAGATGAGGCGACCAGAACCGTACACAGTATTCCAAATGCGGCCACACCATAGATTTATACAACGGCATTATGATATCGGCTGTTTTATTTTCAATAACCACAGTGCTATTAAATTAAACATACATGTAACTGGCCAATTGCCAAGAAAATCCAACACGGTCACATTTGACTTCAAAAGAGGAAACTTCACAAAAATGAGGGGATTGGTAAAAAGAAAGCTGAAAAACAAAGTCCAGAGGGTCACATCACTCGAAAATGCTTGGAAGTTGTTTAAAAACACTATATTAGAAGCTCAACTGGAGTGCATACCGCAGATCAGAAAAGGTACCGCCAGGGCCAAGAAGATGCCAGCATGGTTAACGAGCAAAGTCAAGGAAGCTCTTAGAGGCAAAAAGTCTTCCTTCAGAAAATGGAAGTCTTGTCCAAATGAAGAAAATAAAAAGGAACACAAACTCTGGCAAAAGAAATGCAAGAAGACAATAAGGGATGCTGAAAAAGAATTTGAGGAGCACATTGCTAAGAACATAAAAACCAACAACAAAAAATTCTATAAATACATTCAAAGCAGGAGACCATCTAGGGAGACAATTGGACCCTTGGATGATAAGGGAGTCAAAGGTGTACTAAAGAACGATAAGGCGATTGCAGAGAAGCTAAATGAATTCTTTGCATCTGTCTTCACAGTGGAAGATATAGGGCAGATCCCTGAACCTGAACTAACATTTGCAGGAAGGGATTCTGAGGAACTAAGACAAATAGTGGTAACGAGAGAGGAAGTTCTAAGCTTAATGGACAATATAAAAACTGACAAATCACCGGGCCCGGATGGCATCCACCCAAGAGTTCTCAAAGACCTCAAATGTGAAATTGCTGATCTGCTAACTAAAATATGTAACTTGTCCCTTGGGTCCTCCTCCGTGCCTGAGGACTGGAAAGTGGCAAATGTAACGCCAATCTTCAAAAAGGGATCCAGAGGGGATCCCGGAAATTACAGGCCAGTTAGCTTAACTTCTGTCCCTGGAAAACTGGTAGAAAGTATTATTAAAGCTAGATTAACTAAGCACATAGAAGAACAAGCCTTGCTGAAGCAGAGCCAGCATGGCTTCTGCAAGGGAAAGTCCTGTCTCAGTAACCTATTAGAATTCTTTGAGAGTGTCAACAAGCATATAGATAGAGGCGATCCAGTGGACATAGTGTACTTAGACTTTCAAAAAGCGTTTGACAAGGTACCTCACCAAAGGCTTCTGAGGAAGCTTAGCAGTCATGGAATAAGAGGAGAGGTCCTCTTGTGGATAAGGAATTGGTTAAGAAGCAGAAAGCAGAGAGTAGGAATAAACAGACAGTTCTCCCAATGGAGGGCTGTAGAAAGTGGAGTCCCTCAAGGATCGGTATTGGGACCTGTACTTTTCAACTTGTTCATTAATGACCTAGAATTAGGAGTGAGCAGTGAAGTGGCCAAGTTTGCTGACGACACTAAATTGTTCAGGGTTGTTAAAACAAAAAGGGATTGCGAAGAGCTCCAAAAACATCTCTCCAAACTGAGTGAATGGGCGGAAAAATGGCAAATGCAATTCAATATAAACAAGTGTAAAATTATGCATATTGGAGCAAAAAATCTGAATTTCACATATACGCTCATGGGTCTGAACTGGCGGTGACCGACCAGGAGAGAGACCTCGGGGTTGTAGTGGACAGCATGATGAAAGTGTCGACCCAGTGTGCGGCAGCTGTGAAAAAGGCAAATTCCATGCTAGGGATAATTAGGAAAGGTATGGAAAATAAAACAGCCGATATCATAATGCCGTTGTATAAATCTATGGTGCGGCCGCATTTGGAATACTGTGTACAGTTTTGGTCGCCTCATCTCAAAAAGGATATTACAGAGTTGGAAAAGGTTCAGAAGAGGGCAACCAGAATGATCAAGGGGATGGAGCGACTCCCTTACGAGGAAAGGTTGCAGCATTTGGGGCTTTTTAGTTTAGAGAAAAGGCGGCTCAGAGGAGACATGATAGAAGTGTATAAAATTATGCATGGCATTGAGAAAGTGGATAGAGAAAAGTTCTTCTCCCTCTCTCATAATACTAGAACTCGTGGACATTCAAAGAAGCTGAATGTTGGAAGATTCAGGACAGACAAAAGGAAGTACTTCTTTACTCAGCACATAGTTAAACTATGGAATTTGCTCCCACAAGATGCAGTAATGGCCACCAGCTTGGATGGCTTTAAAAGAAGATTAGACAAATTCATGGAGGACAGGGCTATCAATGGCTACTAGCCATGATGGCTGTGCTCTGCCACCCTAGTCAGAGGCAGCATGCTTCTGAAAACCAGTTGCCGGAAGCCTCAGGAGGGGAGAGTGTTCTTGTACTCGGGTCCTGCTTGCGGGCTTCCCCCAGGCACCTGGTTGGCCACTGTGAGAACAGGATGCTGGACTAGATGGGCCACTGGCCTGATCCAGCAGGCTCTTCTTATGTTCTTATGTTCTTAATACCTTTCCTAATTATCGCTAGCATGGAATTTGCCTTTTTCATAGCTGTCGCACACTGGGTCGACATTTTCATCGTGCTGTCAACTACAGCCCCGAGGTCTCCTCCTGGTCGGTCACCGCCAGTTCAGACCCCATGAGCGTATATGCGAAATTCAGATTTTTTGCTCCAACATGCATAATTTTTCACTTCCGGCAGAGATTCCCCAGGCATCCTTGCTTTTGACCTTCAGGCATCTCTTAAAGACTTTTTTTTAAAGCCAACAGGTCTATACAGTAGTTTAAACTTTTCCTGAGTAGGGATGGGAGGGAATTTTTGCCATTTTGTATTTAAAGCCAAATCTATCAAAGTCACACTTTCTGAAACAATAAGAGACCTGAAATGCAGCCATCCTTTGAAATTCACGCTTGTCCAAATTTTGCAATACAGTTCTTCAATCAAGCAGTGTTTACAAAATTGGATACATTAGGGGAACATGCACACAAAAATATTAGTGAAAACAATATACAAAAGATGTGCTTATTAAGAGAAAATTGCACTGAAATGCTGAAGAATTTTCATGAGGTATGGCTGGGAGCGTACCCAGTTTGGAATCCTGGAGAGCAGCTGCCAGTCAGTGTAGACAATAGTGAGCTCGATGGACCAATTGTCTGAATCGATACAAGGCAGCTTTCTATGACCCTATCTGGTGAGAGTCAAGCCAAAATCTGGGAGGAGATAGCAAACATTCAAATGAAGTGCTGTAGAGGTTAGCAGGTTGAAGCAAAGGTCTGCTGTGAGCAAGAAGCGTAACAATGGCTGACTTGCCATCTCTGGAAACAGAAAAACTGGCTATTGCTCATTTCTACTTCCATCCTTAGCCAAGACACACAGAATCGTTGATGGGTGAAAAAAGGGAATAAGAAACTAGGCAGTCCTCGTGCTGGAAATAGGGATGGAAAGATCTGTCAATTTCGGTACTCTCAGTTTCTCATTTTTCCTTCAGTTCTCTGCAGCAATCTGAGAATTTTTTTTAGGCAGTTTTGACAACGGTACACATTTTCCAAGCCTTTTCTCATCACATCATGCCTTTTTGCCTGTTATTTTCACTCATATATACATTGTTATGCACACTTTCCCCTAATATATGAATTTTTGTAAATATTGTTTAGTTGGCGAACTGCATCCCAACATTCTAATAAATGTGAATTTTGAAGGATGGTTGTGTTTTGGTTCTCATATTGTTTTGGAAAGTGCAAATGTGATCAATTCTGCTTGAAATGCGAACTGAATCAAAATTCTCACCCACCCCCAGTTGGCAAAGGTGGAAATAAATTTGGCACCTGTCTCCGGCTGGTGGCCCTTGGAGTTATAGTAAAAAGTAAAGTGGAGCCTGCCAGCCTGCCAATCCTTACTGCATAGTACCTGCTGCTTACAAATTTATATGGAGAACAGAATTTTCCAACAACTGCGTTTGGGGAAAAAATCAAGCATTCTTTTTCTCTCTCTCCATCCCTGAACTTGCTGACATCCAGGAGTTAACAGCAAGGTGATCTCAGAAGTACCTGAAACTCGTTTTCTTTCATCTGCAACATCTTCTCTAAACCGGAGATCCTTTGAAGTGGCTGGAGTTTCTCTGGAAGAAGTGGCTGTGCTGCTGGCTCAGTCAGCTGAGCTATTTTATCAGCCAGCTCAGAAGCCTGAAGAAAGTTTCCTTTGATATTCTGAAGGCCCAGTTGCAGTTTCTAGAAAGAAAGGAAGTTTTGTCAAGGGAAAGAAACAAAGGCTCCTAGGTTAGGATGTTGGCTGCAGGCTGACAGCGGGGAATCTCCAGAGCAGGCTGAACATCTAATTCATGCTGCCCATTTTGTGTGCTCAAGCTCAGCCCCAGATGTTTCCCTGGCATTGGCATTGTAGTTTCTCACAAACCATATACCAGCTTCAGGACACAGGCAATTTGGAACCAGGATACCTGAAAGATCATCTTACCCCTTATATACCCAGTCAGTCACTGCACTCCACAGGTGAGGGCTCCTGCAGATACCATCTCATCAGGAGGTCTGTTCTGCACAACATAGGAAGCGGGCCTTTAGTGCTGTGGCACCGACACTTTGGAATTTCCTCCCCTTAAATGTTAGGCAGGTGCCATCTCTGTTATCTTTTCTACGCCTACTGAAGACCTTCCTCTTTCAAAAAGCCTTTTAAGTACAGACCTTATCACAGTCTGTGTTGGAATTACTTTTTTAAATGTTAAAGCTTTTTTTTTTTTAAAAAAAGATGTTTTAAAGATGTTTTGTTTTAATATGTTTTTAAAGATGTTTTGTTTTTAACATGTTTTAGGGTGCTCTTAAGTGTTTTTGTTTGCCACCCTGGGCTCCTTCTGGGAGGAAGGGTGGGATATAAATTAATTAAATTAATTAAACTTCCAGTGCTGAAAATTGGATGTAAATTGGATGATTTATTTTAAAAATGTAACCCTACTTTACTACCCTTAGAAGATTACAGCACATAACCATAGGCCCCAGGGCGGGCCACCACAATATAAAATATGTTATTAAAAATAGTTTAAAATGAATTACACTCCCAGCTAGAGAGGGTCCAAAAGTATACATCTCAAGTGTCAAAAGTCAGGGTGAAGAGGTGTGTCTTCAGCATATGATGAAAGCTGTACATTGAAGATGCCAGACACAGCTCTATGAGGAGGGAGTTCCACAGTTTAGGGGCTGCAAGAGAAAATGCCCTCTCCCAAGCCATCTCCCCCCCAAACTTCTGAGGGTGGAGTAAATACCAAGAGGGCCTCTTCTGCTGATCACGACACCTCAGAGGGTCTGTAGGGAAAGAGGCAGTCTTTTATTTATTTATTTATTTATTTATTTATTTATATCCCGCCCTTCCTTTCAGCAGGAGGCTTACATTTGGGGCTTGCATTGTCTAGGCTTTAAACACAACCGTGAGCACCTTGAACTGGGCCCAGAAATGAACTTAAACTGGGCCCGGAAATAATCTTTGTAACTTAAACGCATTAGAGAGCAATCCTTGCCTCCCAGCGTGGAGGAGACAGGATGTGGCAGAGGTACCTCTCTGCCAGAATTGTAAGGAGAAAAAAAAGCAAAAAAAAAAGCATCCTAACACCTGCCCTGGGCTTTGGAAGTGACAGATGTTGAAGAACAGCCTTAAATGTAGGAGAGGACGGGTCAGGGTGAGTACCTGAGATCTCACGGGCTGCAATCCTGCACACCATTAGGCTGTTTAACTCTCTTTGACTACCTATGTACAGATGATTAACAATACCAAGGGAATTAAGATATTCATCATAGCTTAGTAGTTCTTTATCTGGAGGAGTGGAGAGAAGATTGGGGAACATCTCTTCTGAAGTGTATAATTTAATACAATTTTCACGTAACATCAGCTACCTATAAAATCGTGCTTTTTGGATGAGAATCATAGCTGTGCTGTTAATGGGCATAAAGTACGTCTAACATGCTAATTTACTGCCATTAAGGATGAATTTCGCCAATGTGACTAATGCATGCCTGGCGTCCAAAGGCCTTTTCTCTTTGCAAGGATGCTCTTTAAGGCCAAATGAGTTTGTTCCTTCAAAGCAGTCCATTTTAATTTATTCCCATTAGGGTTTGCATGCAATTTATTAAGGCCACAAACACATTTCTCTATCCATTTGCAAAAAAGCAGAGAAGTTTACCGCAACTCTTCAATCTCACCTAAAACTGTTAGTACAGGAAAAGGATTAGACTTAAAAGCACATCAAGTGCCCAAACAGATTTCTAGCAGTCATTTACAACTGACAGGGGGTGTAAAATACCTCCCTATCCATTAGGGCTCTTTCTTTGGTATTATTCTTTACAAAGGAAGAAGAATAGTTTGGCTCTCCACCACTGATATTGGCAAGGGATTATTAGTACCAGGTGGATTTAATAGCGGCTTCGTGTCCAACAAAATCATCCTGTGTTTTCTTTGCTGGCCAGAGACACAAAACTGCATTATGAAAAGCCACTTCCATAGTAGAAGAAAGCAAAAACAATTTACAGCTCATCTACTCTGGAGATGAAGGCACTGAAATACTTTCCTTGTGCTATGCAGTGTTGGTCAATTCACTTAATGCAAAGCAAGGTCCCAATCCTGCAAACTGCTGCCACATCCCCATTTCTCTGCTCCCAAGGCCAAGAAACGTATCATGGCTGGTGGTGGCTAGTGGCTCCATGTCAGTGGGGCAGTGGAATCCGCTCTGGGTTTTAGTCTGTATGTTCAGACCTATAAGGTTCAGCACCTTGGATAGCTCCTTGAACGTTTGGACTAAAACCGGAGTGGATTCTACTGCCCCACTGATATGGAGCCACCAGCTGTCGAGCAGGGGCAGGGGTAAGCAGAGGTGGGCATTCCCATAACCTGGCACGGCATCTTTTTACTGGGGACTGGGACTACAATTACAAATCCCAGAAAATCCAGCAGGAAACTGTTGGTTTTCTCTGCCAAATCCTAGGGATGCTTGAGAAATTCAGTTTTTGTCTATTCCAGTGTGAACTGACATGATCTGTACCCCATGGACTAATCTGTGAATTGGAATGTAGCTTTCCTTCTAATTTAGCACTGCTACCAATTTTGCAAGACAGCTTCTCGGCTTAAGGAACATACTCAAAATGCATAAGAAATTAGTATTTTAAGAGAAACTACATCTAGAAACGCTTACAGTGAGATAAAATATTTAAATATGTGTTTTGTGATAAAATATGCATTTAAATGCAAATTTAAAAATAAATGGTCATTCATTCATTTATTCATATATATATATATATATCAGGTTAATGCAGAAATGTGACAGGACAGACTTATCAGGGGCCATAGCTCAGTGGTACAGCATTCGCTTTGCACACAGAAGGTCCCAGGGTTAATCCCTGGCATCTCCAGGTAGGTCTGGGAATATTCCCTGCCTGAAACCCTGGCAAGCCATTGCCAGTCAGTGTAGACTATATTAAGCTAGACAGACCAAAGATGACTCAGTATAAGGCAGCTTCCTGTGAGTGAGCATCCCTGGTGAAGGCTCCCTGAGACTTTCTCCTTGATAAGAACAGCAGGTGCAGCACGTTTCCCACGGAGGTTCTGGGATTTACCGTCTCTGGTGTAAAAAGACAATCCTGGGAGCAGCCACTGCCGCCTCTTCCCAGAGATTAATGTTGTGGCCTTGGCTCATATTTTTGGAGGTTAGGAAAATCAGATGGTGATTTTATATGTGAGCTGGTAGAGAGGCAGGATATAAAAAAGTAAACAGAGCAGAATGGGGAGTCTTTTTCAGCCTGAGGGCCACATAGCCATCTAGGCAATCTTCTGAGGGCCACATGTCAGTGGCGGGTGGCGCCAGAGGCAAGTTGGCAGAGGAACTAATGTAAATTTCACCTTTGTACAGTAGGCTATTTTCTACACACACTTGCACGTCTCTTCCTATCCTGCATCTAGGCAAGCAAAAAGTATAATCAGAGTTAAGGGACATATTCTAGCACTCGAGGGTGTGATATAGGGCTAGTGAGGGGTGTGGCCTGGGAAGAGTTCAGAGGGCCGGATACAAAGGGCCGGAAGACCACATTTGGCCCCTGAGGTTCCCTATCCCCCAAATAGGGGGTGAAGTGTGCTCCAACCTTCCCTACTCATTCTCCACCCCACCTTCTTGGCAACCTGTGATGTCCCTGTATATAGATATTACTGTAAATATGGTAAGTGTAGGTTTATTAAAGTATATATGGTAAGTGGACTGAGTGGGGGGGGAGTACATGGGCTAGATTGCTGGAGAATGCTGTATGATGACTGGCTGAGTGTTTGAGTGGCTGAAGGTATAAATGAGAGGATGACAGTTCAGAGGGGGTGGAGTTTGGGCGTTCGGTCGGTGGTTGTGGGTTGGAGTTGGTTGTGGGTTGGATTGTATTAGGCTATTATTGAGGCAGATTATATATGACTAGAAACATAAAGAGTAACGCAATATATGAAACCATACGTTTGTTAAATATACCTTAAGTAATCTTGTTATTTCCTGGTGTTTATAAATAAATATTTTCTTGGTTTACCAAAAGCCTGATCCTTGGCTGGGGCTTTCACAGACCAGAAGGGTGGGCAGGGTATTTACCAAGGTGGAGAAACAGTATCAAATGGTGGCAGCAGTGAAGAGATAGTGTAACATCATCAAGTATCCAGAGCAACCCAGGGCTGTATGCTTTATAGACACAAAGATACAGGGGGGTTGTGGCCTGCAAGTGCACCCAGACACAAAGTAACAATAAGCCAGAAGGCGACTAAGGCAAAGTCCCAAGGCAATATTGTGAAATAGGGAGCGGCTGGTGGTGCTGCCTAGCAGTGGGATCTTGCGAGATCTGTGCTAGAGCCGGTGAGAGAACAAATAAAAACCAGGATCCTGACTGGTGGTGACCAGAGCTGGGGTACACAAGGTGGGACCTGACAGGTGGCGGCAGCAGGAGGGATCCTGACACAACCACATTACAGAAATGCTGACAACCTACTTTCACATCCTGTATCTTCTGCTTAAGGAAGTCTCTGGTAGGGCTTGCAGGCATGGCAGCCACCAAAAGGGAATTGTATTGTTCTTCATGCTTATCTAGCTTTCCCATCGCTTCCGCATGTAAACTGGTGTAAGATTCCCAAAGCTGTAAAGATGTTTGTGCTTTCTGTAGCTGATCTTCAATGTCTTTGTTTACCAATGTCCACCTATAATAAATTACATTAAATTAAATGCAACATCATAGCAAACACTTCAACCAGCTTGCATTTTTCCTTAAGATCCCTGAGCCTCCTTTACCTGGCTGCAACTTTTGGGCATGCAGTACTAGTCAATATAGACAATTCTGGGCCGTTTGGATCAATGGTCTGAGTATCTTCGGCTTCATAAATACATGCGCGCCATATATTACCCATTGTCCCAAAGCTGTTAAGAGATACTGTGTGTTTTGCCAAAGGATGGAGATGGACCTAACAACTGGATTTTATATTCCCAAAGAAAGGGCATCAACAACTGAATGCTCCTTTCTCCCAGCAATTTTTGTTACAACTTGAAATCTGCATGGCACCTAAAAGAGCTCCATTTGAATATCTGCTACCTCCTCCCACATCCTATCTGGAGACTGGTACCAGAATGTAGACTCCACGGCTTCATCATCAGCCAACTTTTACCTCCACTTTCCCCTGACCCACTGTGTTTGCTATCCAGCCTGATTAAAGATTTCTGAAGAACTCAAAAGCCTGCATGCTATTTTGTGAGATGTTGGTTGGCCTAATAAAGGCATTGCTTAATTTGGATTTTGCATGATGGTTGATACTTCCCTGAGACTGATTACCACTGGGTTTTTAAAGCAAGGATCAACCATCTTAATAGCATTCACCAGTGAGCCAGGTATCCACACAACAACCACTCTGATCCTGGAGAATAAGAAAGCAATCCAAACCCAAGATCTGCCAGGATAAGCAGAGTTTGGAATATGAGTGTCTGGCTGAGCTTACTGAGCCTGGGCTTAGATAGAGCTATGCTGGGCAAAGATCTACCAGTAATGCATCCCCACTCAGCTGGCTCAGCCAAAGCAGGTGTTCCAAGAGAGTGGCAGGGGCGGGGTGGGTGGGTGGGTGGGTCAGGACAGTGGGAGATTTACCCCTATTCCAAGCTTGCTTCTGCTCAGTCATGTGAGCTAGCAACCCAGCAGAAATTACATTGGCAAAAAGGTTAGTGTAAGTCAAACTCTAATTAATTAATTAATATCCTGCTCTTCCTCCCAGAAGGAGCCTAGGATGGCAAACAAAAACACTAAAAGCACTTTAAAACATCTTAAAAACAAAAGACTTTAAAGCATCTGAAAACATAATGTATTTAAAAACTTATTAAAACAAAACATCTTTAGAAAACAAGTTCAAAAAAATCTTTAAAATTCCAGCATAGATGCAGACTGGGAAAAGACAACAGAGATGGTGCTGTCTAATATTTAAGGGGAGGGAATTCTGAAGTGTCGGTGCCACAACACTAAAGGTCTGTTTTCTATGTTGCGCGGAGCAGACCTCCTGGTATGATGGCTGATTTTCCCTGTGCCAGACTTGGGCTGCCCACTCCTGAATGGAGTTTGGAACAGGGGTAAGTTACATAGGCAATATTTGTTGTTGTTATATGCCTTCAAGTCAATTACGACTTACGGCGACCCTACAAATCTTTTTTTGATATATTCATAGGGTTTTCACGGTAAGAGGTATTCAGAAGTGGTTTACCACTGCCTTCCTCTAAGCCTACGGCACCCGGTATTCCCAGGCGGTCTCCCATCCAAGTACTAACCAGGCCTGACCCTGCTTAGCTTGAGATCAGATGAGATTGGGCATGTTCAGGGTAGTATGGCCATAGAGGCAATATTTACTCCGGCATAAATTACACTGGCCTCCTATAGTTTGCATAGCTCTGTAACGGTGACATCAGTAGAGCTGTTCTGCTCAACTCTAAGTTAAGCATTACTGTCTGACTTGTGTAACAATTGCCGTTGCCTCTGAAAGCAATGACTTGCTGGGGCCAGACATCAGAACGGTTAACAAAGGGGGGACGGACCCCTCATTGTACCTCGTGCGTGCCTCCTTGTATTTCTGCTCAATAATCTTTGAAAATGAGGGATCGCACAGCTTCTTTAGGTTACCAGCAGCCATTTGGAGTTTAGCCCAGATTTCTTCATTATTCTCTGCTTTATCTTGAAGGGACTATGGAAAAGAAATGCCACATTGTTAGTCACGAATGCAAAGAAGTTTGAGGAGGTGCTTATTGATATGCTAACCTGCACCTATCCCCCCCCAAGGCAGCACATTTTAAAGCTCTTACCCCTTACTGAAAATACATAGCAACACAAAGACATTAAAAAGTGCATAATTAAAATATATAATTCACTAATACGCAAAAAACCTTGCGGTTTAAGAATGTACCTACAGCCCACAGCTATTTCTATCAAACTTTAAAAAGCAGGGAAATTGGGCAGCTATAGTGAATGCACCAGGGGAGCAGGAGACCTGACCTCCTCTCTGAGATATTGGACTGCCCTACAAATTGGTCAAAATGCAAACACCATTTGGGTTGGTCTTTCACAGTCCAATCCACTTTCTGTGTAGCTTGAAAGAATTTGGTAACATGTGCCTCCGAGCATATGGTGAGTGGTGGCAACACCTGCCATCTCCAAAGATGGAGAATTATATTTTTGTATGTTTGTTGGTGTTCTTCTTACTTTGCTTCTTTCCTGTCTTACTAATGTTTCTACAGACAAAGCAATGGTGAGATAGACATATGCACCCTGGTCCTTCTCCAGGTTTAGGAGGAGGATGGGGGGAATCTCATCCACTTTGTGCTGAGACTTAAGAGAAGGTGCAAAAAGCAGCAAGTTGTCTTGCTACTTTTAAAGTCTCCCCAAGGAGTCTGGTTAGCTGCTGTGAGAAGAGAATGCTGGACTAGGCGGGACACTGGCCTGATCCCGCAGACTGTTCTTATGTTAATGCCACAGGGATGAGCTCTTGTCCTGCCTGCTTGGAGATGGGGAAGTGTACAAGGGCTTGGCCCTTCAGTTGCAATGGGCATCAAAGTGTTCAGAGGAACTCCAAAGAGCAGCATGTAGCGATGCGGTAGAAATTTGACCCAGTTCACATTTAAAGGCAGGTAGACCACCTGCCTTGCATGCAAAAGGTCCAAGGTCAAATCACAAGCACCTCCAGGTAGGACTAGGGGAGAACCCTGTCTGAAATCCTGGAGAGTAGCTGCCAGTCAGTGTAGACAATACTGAGCTAGATGGATCAATCGTCTGACTCAGTATAACGCAGCTTCCTATCTTCCTATATAAAGGGGAAACAACTTAATTCACACTCTGCAATAATGTGAGAACTGAAACAATTATCCTTGGAAATTCACACTTCTTCTAATTCTGAGATGCGGCTCTCCAACCGAACAAGATTTACGGAAATGCACGTGTTGGGGGAAAAGGGGCATAAAGATGAATATATTTATGAGAACAACATAGAAAAATGCATTATATTAGGGGAACTTGCTTGGAAAAATATGTACATCAGTCAAAACTGCACACAAAAATGTAATAGGAGAAATTAGCGCCAAAATGCTGACCAATTTTAATGAGGTTTTTTAAAAAAATAAATAATAATTCACAAATTGCTGTAGAAATATGGTCAAACTGACTTTCAGGGTGGTAAGTGAGAAACATGAGAAATGAGAACCGAAACTGACAGATCTATCCATCCCTACGAGTGTGTCATCGCAATCAAAGCCGAAGCTCTGCTCACGGCCGGAGTTTGATTCCAACGGAAGGAGGAAGTCGAATCTCCAGTAAAAGGGGTCGAGGTCCACTCAGCCTTCCATCCATCCGTGGTGGGTAAAATGAGTACCCGGCATATGCTGGGGGGTAAAGAAAGGCCGGGGAAGGAACTGGCAATCCCACCCCACATATACGGTCTGCCTAGTAAACATTGCAAGACGTCACCCGAAGACTCGGAAACGACTCACACTATAAGAGTGGGGACACCTTTACCTTTACCAAGGCCAGACAAACTTTGTGGGCCCTAACTAATCCACATTTTCAAAGATGTCATAGCCCAGTGCTGGGCTTTCTCTCACCTTTGAGGTGGCAGACTGGGCTGCCTAAAAGTCAACCCAGTCTGTGTTTTTACAGATGTCCCTCAAGGTAAACTCCTAAATGACTAGAATTTGATCATCCCCTGAAAGTAGCTAGATACACCCCATACTTTTGTAGAGCACTGATGGCCCTGTGAAATGGGGGTGAGGATTGTCAGCATGGTTCTAATAAAAACCACCTTCTGACAGAAACAAAGATCTGAAAATTGGGAGAGAACTTGAGCTATTTTTCCTTTCTGCCCCGCAAGATGTCTCACAGAAATAATATGGGTAAATGTGGGCAAGTGGACCATTGTAAAGGTGTTTGTGGACTGAGTACAGATTTGCACGGATTGTTCTGACAGCACGTCTGGATGGCTCTAACTGCTATTTCAACATAGCCTGTGGATAGAATCCTAGAAGAAAGACAAGCATAATTCTCACATTCCCATTGGGAGTCTATAGCAACGGGCCTCTTTGCTCTTCAAATACATTTTAATTGCATTCTGATGTCAGGTGCACTCTGGAAAGACAAGGGGTCACTGTCAGTCTTCCTCTTGAACAGATCTTTCAGAAAACATATTCATCCCTCAGCATCAACCCACACGATATGATCTCGGCTGCATGCACGCCATACATTTAAAGAACACGGCTTCCCCCAAAGAATCCTGGGAACTGTAGTTGGTTAAGGATGCTGGGAATTGTAGCTCTGTGAGGGGTAAACTATAGTTCCCAGGATTCCTTGGGGGAACTCATGCTTTAAATGTGTTTAAGTGCATGGTGGGTATGCAGCCCTCATATTTCCAGAGTGCACCTATTACTTTTGTTCCTGTGATTTTACTTGTGGTGGAGTTTTAACTCCCCTCATCTATATCTCGGAAAGTATATGCATGGCTAATAAAGGAACAGAAATCTACCAGCGTTATTCCTTTAGAACTGTTAGCGTCTGATCGCTTACTCGGCCCCTGAAGGGCTCCAAATGTTATAGAATTCTTACAAGGGAAGTGTATCTATATAGGAAATATATATGTGGGCTCCAGGGTGCTGCCAGGTACTTAAAAGGCTTGAGACACAAGCCCACGGCACAAATGTGCTTAAAATATGCATTTGCTAATTTGTATTTTAAAAATGCATAATTAGGCTGACTTTCAGCAGGTGGGGGGGTAGAAATTGGTTCTTTATGCCAGAGCTTCATTTAATTTGGGGCAAATTATTATTTATATTTATAAACTATCCTTCAACAAAAGTTCTCAATGTGGTGAACATGGCAGGTGGTACAATACATTGCAGCACGTCCATCCACCATGTCAGCAAAGTTGTTTTAAAAAAAGTTTTTAAGGGGGGGGAGGAGAAGGCGATCTAAGGCCCAGCACAAAAGACCTGGGGCTTGGGCCATCCACTAACAAGGCCCCTGGGGGGGGGCATGTATGTTATCCCGTGTAATAATCAACCATGCAGGCATATATATGCTTGTGCATACAAGTAGTGCAATGTTTTCCATTATTTGTAGTGTGCCTTGGCATGCCCATACAGGGTCCAGGGTTAATTTGCTTATATCTTAAGGGATACAGAAGGCATCTTTTTTGTTTATTTTGGAGAAAACTAAAATCAGCAAGCTGCAACAGGTCAATTCATCAAATTCTGATTGCAAGACATAGTATTTTGTATGAAGTAACCCACCTTGACTTTGCATAAACAATGGTCTGATGCTCTGTGAATGAGCCTTGAAGGACATATGGATGCTCCCTCTCCTTGCACACTGTTCCCCCCCCCCGTTTCTGCTTTGATACAAACCACAGCTTTGATACCTGAACTGGTCAAACCATGGTTTATGGTTTTCATATAAGCCAGATGCAGAGATAAAGTTTTGATCTTGGTTTCCAATCCGGTTTTGCAGGGCCCATGGAAAACATAAGTTTGCCACCTGATCTGAACCATTTGCCTTTGGCAGGATGAGAATTGTAGTCTGTGAATTCATAATTTGCCTTAGATAGGAAGGGAATTATGGCGCGTGGGAGGAAGAAGGAATGTGTGAGTCAAAAACTCACAAGGCTCATTTGTGCACCACTACACCATGGCTTGGTATTACGTCTGAACACCTTTGTCTTTTGACAAGGAATATTTCGGAACTCTGAAATTCATTACATTGGCCTTTGTGAAACATACCTGGAGATTTTCCACCTGGTTTTTCAGTGTGACAAGTGTCATCACAGGAGGCTTGCTACATTCCATGAGATACAAAACACTTGCAAGCATCAGCCTAACTTCACCCCAAGCTGCATCATAAATCCGCCACTGCTCTAGAGCAGACTGTGTCAAGATCTTCAGCTGTGCAACCTGCAAACACAAGGGCCATCCTTAGAAATGCAGCTGCCATTTCTATTTTACAAAAGTACACTTACAAGATTACTTAGCAGGACACTTGGAAACTGTCTGAGAAGACACCCCACTGTTAAACACTAAGAGACACCTACTGTTCAAAGTTTTATTTTAATACTTCCTTCCCAAAGCATGCTGGACAAAAAAAAACCCCAACCTCTCTAAGTATCTAACAAATTAATATATAACTGATTTCAGAGGCAATGGTACATGCTTTCAACTAGATGTTAAAAGAGGGAAAAACATATTTGTGTATGAGATTGAAGTATCATAATTATTTTCATTATCAACCTAATGTAAGGCCAAAACTCTTGACAGAGCTCATTCCAGGACACCTGGTTAGAGCATGATGTACAGAAATAAATGCACCGGTTTTATACTTGCGGCAGACATCCCAGCAGGAAAACTGACAGATTCTACAGCTCCTGAAGGGCTTTAAATTGCAAAAGGAACAGACAGCTCGACTATGAGCTCGCATTTCCTGACAGCTTAAAGTTGCTAAAAACTGTTTTCCATTGTAGTTTTTGGAGATTTGGTATAGCCTAGCTTGCTAGAACCAAGCAAGATCCTTGGAACCATGACAGTTAGTGGAATTCACCAGATGAATGGCTGGGCTTGGAGGCAGAATCTTGGGTTCGAGTCTCACTATTGCCATGGAACCACCAGAGAGTTCAATGGCAGAGCACATGCAATGTCAGCTCCAGGTTTTGCAGGGCCCTTGGGTAAGACACCCCACTGCCGCATGGGCCCCCCTCTCCCAGAGAGTCTACTTCCTCAGTGTAGCAGCCCCAGGGAGCTCTTGTCAGTGGGCCCTTTGCTGTGGTGTGGGAGCTTGGCAGATGCCCAATTATACCAACCCTTCACGCTGGCCCTGAGCACATGCTTGGCAGGCAGAAGGTCCCCAGTTCAAGCCTTGGCAACTCTGGTTGAAAGGATCAAGTAGCAGCTAATGGGGAAGACCTCTCTCTGCCTGAAACCCTGGAGAGATGCTGCCAGTCAGAGTGAACAATACTGGGCTAGCTGGACCAACGTTTGGATCTGGTTTAAGGCAGCTCCCTATCTTCTGCTACATGGCATTGGACAAACTGACTGCCTCTTGACCTTTCCACTTCACTTTTCCATCTACAGGATGGCAACAGTAGGGCTGACTCTACTGCTACAGAAACAAGAAGAAAGCTGCTGGAGACAATGACATCACCACCACTTCCCCAGTCGCCTCGGTGACGTATCGAAAACTGTCACGCTGTTGATTGTAGGCCTGGGATAGACCTCTTTTCAGGGGGATGGATAGGGTTATAGGATTCAGGTTCTAGTCTAGTCTGGGTGTCATTTTCGGGGTCTCCTCCAAGTGTATTGGCATATCCAGAAGACAGGTCTGTATTTCAAGGAGGCTTAGTTATTGGTTAATCAAACTTGCTCCTTGCATGCCTAGGGAACCTTCTGGGCCAAAGGCATATCACTAGTTAATGCCTGCTTATAATATTATTTTGTAAAATATTCTCTGAGTAGTACGTCCCACATGGGAATGTTGACAATTTAGCTCTTTCACAGAGATAAGCTCATCAGATTCACATCCCAGTCTCTCCACCTGCTACTAAAATCATTAGTCAGCTATATATCTTAGCTACTTCTCACAAGTTCAGCCCTTTCAGCCTTGAGATAACATAAACATTGTGACAAGCGCTAAGAAATAATCCAAATAGCAGATGTGTTTCATTAGCATTTAACAGTATGAAAAGGCCTGCAAAACTATCCCGTATCAGAACTCAGCGTAGACTACTGATCACGGCGCTATGTGCTGGTCAGCTCCTACAGAGGTCTGTTTGCTGTCACTCTGAGGGTTCCCAGGCAGCAGAAGGAACGTAAGATTGACTGCTTTGCTTTCTGTTTCTGCATGTTTTGCTTAGTATTTAATAAAACTTGCACCTTTCACTTCATTGGTGTTGTTATTGTCTCCTGATCCATAAAGAACCTTGCCCTTCGATATTACAAATGGGCTTGGGCAAAACACCAAGCCTATAGTTTTATACCTGTAATATGGGATTCTGTAGAAAAAGAGATGAACTAAAGTAGTCAAACCCATCTCTTTGTCAAGTTAATGGCTCTAGCCAAGTCTGTTAAGTATCTCTTTGCATGACTAAAGAGTACAGGGGACTGGCTGCCACACAAACTACTAGCTGGAGATATTTCCAGATGGCAATCTAAAGGGGATGGAGGCTTCCTCCCCTTTGCAAGTGAGTGTAAAAGAACAATAGACCATAGGGCCAACATCTTCTTGGACTGTGCTGGGACACACAGGAAGTTTAATGCTGTCTTATGGCTTTGCTCCCTCTGAAAGCTAATGGGGGAGCAAAACTGGTTGAAGCGTTAATGCTGTGAGCCCTTCCACTTTATGCTCACTCTCTAGATATATATCACTACTGTGTCCAGTGACCTCCATTCTAAAGAAACCAAACCCAAGCTATGTACTGACACCCCTGAAATCTCTCAGTGCTTGTAGATTGGGATGCATGTCATCAGAGCTTGGAAAAGTTACTTTTTTGAACTACAACTCCCATCAGCCCCAGCCAGCATGGCCACTGGAATGGGCTGATGGGAGTTGTAGTTCAAAAAAGTAACTTTTTCAAGCTCTGCATGTCATAGTACCAAGCTCTGAATCACGTTGTGTTATAAAGAACACTGATAAAAATCATGAAGTGGTTCTCCTTGGTAACATGAGAATTGAGACATAGCTAACAGTCTCGCGGGGCATTGCAAGAATATACATAATTAAAATTATATGGTGCTTTTCAAATGGAAAATGCTATGTAAAGGACAAACAAGCGGGTCTAAAGATAATTATTTTTCCTCATTTATAAATCCTGCACGGTGTGCAGAAAGTAGTTTTCTCCCTTCGTCACAGTAGTGGAACTTGAGATCATCCAGTGACACTGATTGGCAGGAGATTCAGGTCAGACAAAAGGAAGGCCTTCTTCACATAGAAGGCTAGGACTGGGGAGGGCAGTTATGAGAGAACTAGAGAAGTCCCCAAATGCAAAGATGTATCACTGAACACTAAAATCATTCAGACCATGGTATTCCCAATCTCTATGTATGGATGTGAAAGTTGGACAGTCAAAAAAGAGGATAAGAGAAAAATCAATTCATTTGAAATGTGGTGTTGGAGGAGAGCTCTGTGGATACCATGGACCGTGAAAAAGACAAATAATTGGGTGTTAGAACAAATTAAACCAGAACTATCACTAGAAACTAAAATGATGAAACTGAGGTTATCATACTTTGGACACATCATGAGAAGACCTGATTCACTAGAAAAGACAATAATGCTGGGGAAAACATAAGGGAGTAGAAAAAGAGGAAAGCCAAACAAGAGATGGATTGATTCCATAAAGGAAGCCACACACCTGAACTTACAAGATCTGAACAGGGTGGTTCACGACAGATGCTCTTGGAGGTCGCTGATTCATAGGGTCACCATAAGTCGTAATCGACTTGAAGGCACATAACAGCAACAAAGACAAATTCATGGAGGATATAAATGGCTGCTAGGCATAGTAGCTATATGATGCCTCCCATTTCAGAGTGGGGATGGGAAAGAATCCACTAAATCGGACTTAGTACCAGATTTCTGCTGAATCTGACAGTCTGCTGTTTTTTCAGACCGGTACTGATTTCTTGCAGCAAGCCATGGCTGTAATTGGCACATATTTTCCCCCCACCAAAACTTTTCCTGATTTTATATAATTATCTTTGCAATTGCATTTCCTCTAAGTACACATGTAATGGCTGTGTAGGTGTGATAATGATTGCCATTAACATTCATTAACCCGAGGCAAGAGACAGACTCAAAGGCGGTTATCTGCCTCACTGATATGTAAATGGGGGGGGGGAACTCAAGTGGAACATTGTGATAGTTTACATAAGCATTTATGTTAAAAATTACGCAACTGTTTTTCACCATCCCAACAAAAAAATAACGAGTGGATCAAACAAGAGCGAAAGCAAGCAGGAACAAAAAAAAGGGCGTATTGGGATCAGATGACGGATTATCGGAATACAAGAGGATCAGAACTAGGCAGCAAACCCCATCCCTATTTCAGAGGCAGTATGCTGGGGAGGCAACAGCAAGGGAGGGCTATTGCCTTCCAGCCCTGCTTGTGGGCTTCATGGAAACATCTGGATGGCCACTGTGGCCAGGATCTCAGACTAGATGTAGCTTTCGTTTGATCCAGGACTTTTATGTTAGTTCAGCTGGGCATTCTTCCTTGCTCATCTGGCACTAAATGTGGGAGGGGCCATAGCTTGGGGGAGGGGCAGAATGCATGATGCCAGAGGATATGTTTTCCAAGTAAAGCAGGGGTTCCCATACTTCCCCCCCCAAAGACCATGTAAAAATTGCTGAGGGTCTTGGTAGACCACTTAATGATTGTCATGTGCCATGTGTGATGCCCCTGTAAATGTTGTACAGTAATTATGGTAAGTGTCGGTTTTGTAGGGTAATTGTGGTAAGTAGAGTGAGTGAGAGGGGGGAGTACATGTGTTGGAATGTGGAAGAATGCTGAGTTGTGATTGGATGAGCGTATGGGCAGTTGAAGGTATAAATGAGAGAATGACAATTGTTGGTTGTTGTTGGTTCTGGGTTTTGGAGGGGTGGATTTCTGTTTAGGAGGGTAGTCAGGCAGGTTTTAGGACTAAGATATATAAAGAGAAAACTATTATATGTAACCACACGCATGTTGACTGAACTTAAAGTAATCTCGTTTATTCCTTAAATAAATAGTTTTGGTTTAACACCACACCTGATCCTTGGCTGGGATATTACAGACCAGGAGGGTGGGCAGAGCAAATACCAAAGCTGGGAACAGTATCAATGGTGGCAGTGACAGTAACAGGTATCCAAAGCAACCCAGAGTTGTAATTTTTAAAGGCAGAAAGATACAGGGGGGTTGTGGCCTGTAAGTGCACCCAGACACTAGGTAGCAATCTGAGGGGGAGACTAAGGCACAGTCTCATGGCAGTACTGCATTACAGAGTGTCAGGTGGTGGTGCCTAGTGGTGGGATCATGAGAGACCTGTGCTGGGGCCAGTGTGAGAGATCCATTACGAGACCAGATCCTGAGGAGGGGTCTGACACCATGCCGCATGGTTTTTCATTGTATGTTAATGCAATTTGCATTCCATAGAATTCAAACTGTAATACAATAAAATACAAAGTAAGAAACAAAAGAATCAATAAAAATATAGTTAAAAAGCAGCATGAATTTTTAATATGGACATGCCGCAGACCACCTGAATGAAGCTTGTGGACCACCAGTGGTCCATGGACCACAATTTGGCAACCTCTGATGTAAAGGATGCCAAGTTCAATCCCCAGCAGCTAAAAAGGAAGACCCTCCCCCACAATTCCTAATGTGTGTGGACTCACTGGTGCCACTCACTGGTTTGAACGCACACTGCTGCTTTCCAGAGCAAAATACTCAGCCAAACAGATGCACATGCAGTCATCAAGAATGACAACTTAACACTCGCTTTTCATACTCTTCCCCTATGCAAAAGTTCTTTTCACACATATTTCTTTCCTGTAATGTTTGAAGCAGTGGCGGCTGGTGGGTCCATGTCAGTGGGGCAATGGAACCCGCTTCAGGCTTTCGTCTGAACTTTCAAGGAGCTGTCCAGATTCCACTGCCCCACTGACATGGATCCACAGCTGCTACTGGTGAGAAGCACCCTAGATGTTATAAGGTGACAAAAGTGTTGTGGTACCTTAGAAAATAACTCAGTAGTTGTGACATGAGCTCTCAGAAGGAACAGCCTACTTCATCAGTTGCCTAGGCTGGGCATGAAGACCTGGAAGCTTTAGACTGTATTAAGAGGATAGCTCTTCAGACACTTAAAGATGTTATACCAGAGCAGGAATGGGGAACCTGTGGCTCAACAGAAGTTGTTGGGCTATAACTCTTTTATCATCCCTGACCTCCGGCCATAGGAGCCAGAGTTGGTGGGAGTTTGAGTCTAAGAGATTCCGAAGGGCCACGGGATCCCCATTCCTGTGCTAGAGCCTTCATTGGCTGAAATACATATAATACTTTTCTTGGTCAAGCAGTAGAATCTGGTGAAACAGGTTTTGTAGGGTGTTTTTGGGGAGGAGGGGGTTGTTTTGATAATACTTCAAACCTGCAAAACTGGTTTGTCCACAGATCTTAGAAGACATGGAGATATGTATTTTGTGGGCAATGACCGCTCTCCATCATGCTACCTTCAGGCTCCTCCAGATGATCTATTTGTTGAGCATTCATCCTGATTTACTTGCATAAGACTTCTGTGGAGGTTAGACTATGGCTGTAAACACACTCGCCAGATCAAAGTGTTTCCATTAGCCAGACCTGGAGGGGGAATGCGTTAATCTGCCAATCAGGACGAAATGTGTTTGAAGCTGAATTTTAATAAATGCACTCCAACAGATGCCACCAGTAAAAAGGAGCGGGGTTTGACTAGCATTGTATGCCCCCATTTTCAGAAGACAGAAGTGGAGACATGCTGGAACCGGCAGAACAGTAAGTGTGTTTCCACCCCGTGTCAGGTCTTAATTAAGCATTTGTTCTGATTTGTTTGTGGGAAGGTTATGTGACAATGAGCATTCATCCTGATTTGCTTGCAGGGTGTTTGTATGCCTTCCTTTTGATCATTCGTTCATCCTGTGATTTCCAATGCGTTTCTCCATCACTATCCTAACCACAAAAAGTCAGTTTCTTTTTAAAAGGAGATTTGTTGCACTGGGACAACAGAGACCTTCAGTCCACTTTAACTGTGCAAAGCCAGGGCCCCTCCAGACATCTTGATACTGTCATGGTGGTCATACATGATCCTGCTTTTTATACTATTTGCACTTCATTTTCAATCAGTGCATATCCTGCAACGTCCTGATGAAATCCAGTCACTTTTCACATCACAAATGTTCTGGGTTGTTTTGTGGGGTTTTTTGGTCCTGCTTTTGTCGTGCTACAACCGCTCCAGGTAGCAATAACATGATAGTATTGTGGAAAAATCGCAGAACAATTAATAAAGCAGAATAAACCCAACACTAATGCACTATTAAGAACATATTGCAGAATACCCCCACAATAAAACACCAGTCTGGAGGGGCCCATAAATTTATGGTATACTTTGCATCCCTTCCACAAAACAGTGACACCCTCTTAAGGAAGAAAAATAAAAAGAATTTCTGTGCAAAGCCTACTTTCAAATCCTAGCTTGGCAAGAGTCCACTGGGTGATCTTTAGGAACTCACTAACTCTTACAAGTATCCAAAAAATAATTAAAAAGGCATCAACCTGGCTGACGACTCTGGTCCTCATTTCTTCCAAATTGTTGATTCTCGACACTGACTCCAGATTCTCAGCACAGTCTCCTAAACCTGTGTAATCCTGCTGCAGCTGATCCACCACCTTAGCTTTAACCGCAAGCTGATTTTCTAGTTTCTAAAAAAAGGGAACAAGTAGAAGAGGAGAATGAGAACTCCTCTCTCTCTTTTAAAAATCATCTTTATTTAGGAAAAGAAAAATACAGAGAGAAAAAAAATTAAATGAAAAGAGAAGGGAAAAGAAGTTTTACACAGATATAACTCATTCATCTTGCATGTGTGTATATATGTGTGTGTGTGTATATATATGTGTATATATATATATACACATGTAATTGTTATTAACAAAACAGAGGCTTTTATTGTATTAACAAAACATTTCAGCTTCCGCCTTCATCAGCTGCTAACATACAAATGCTGCTACCAAGGTGGCAGTTATAGAGCTTTGAGGATGGAATGCTCAGAGGGGCTTCATTTGCAGAAGCTAAGTAGTGGTGGTACTGTCCTCCAGGTTCAGGCCATGTGGTGCCAATGTGTCCAGAGAGTATATACAAAAGTTCTCCCTCTTAGTCAATGCTGCTGCATCTGGTGGCATCTCTATACCTGTTATACATTACTCCAACAGTGTTAAAATGTTTTGCAACTGGTTGCTCCACTTTTTTTGTCAAGATTACTCTCTGGACACTTTGGCACCACATGGCCTTAACCTGGAAGACAGTACAAACTTTACTTGTCTTGTCGAAATGAAGCCCCTCTCAGCATTCCATCCTCAAAGCTCTCTAACTGCCACCTTGGTAACAGCATTTGTATGTTAGCAGCTGATGAAGGCAGAAGCTGAAACGTTTTGTTAATACAATAAAAACCTCTGTTTGTTAATCATAATTACATTTATATATATTTTAGGTGATTAACAGAATCCTTATAGGGATCCAGAGTAAGCTTGAGCGAAGTTCTGTTTGTTGCTTTCAAAACTGTCTTATATATAAAAATATAAATACACACACACACATATATATTACTGAACATGAGAACTCTTCTTTGTGCATAATTCAAAACATATTTATTTTCAGGACCAGACCTGAGTGCTGCTACTTCTTAGCAATTAATGCTAGCCAGTCTGTTTAGCTGTGAGGGGAAAAGAGGGTTTAAAAAACATATTTAAAGTAAAAATACAAAAAACCAAGGTCATGCAGAAATCACAAATGTGGGCTGGGGGATGTTTTGGTTTTGGAATATAATTTGGGACTATGGATAACATAATTTGGGACTATAATAACAGGAAGGGCACCCCCTCTTTCATTGTGGACAACCCACAGCCACTTTCCAGGTCCAGGGCTGGCAAAGCTGTCCAATTCAGTTCCTCTATGTTTCATCTTTTTTCCATTCTTAAGTTCTGTTCTCCACATTTCCATATGAGTTTGATTTTTTTTTAATAAAAAGAATCTTCATGAAAATTCACCAGCATTTGGGTACGCATTTCTACATGTACACATTATTTTGTATGCAATTTTGTCTAGCATAAACATTTTTGCAAAACAATTTCCTCTAATATAATGCATTTTTGGATGTTATTTTCACTAATACATGCATTTATATGCACACTTAACTTTAGTATATGCATTTTTGTACACATTGCTTGACTGGAAAACTGCACTGCAAAATTCAGAAAAGTGCAAATTTCGAAGGAAGGCTATGTTTCTGTTTGCACATTGTTTCAGAAAGTGCAAATTAGGCAAGTTTGCCTTTAAATGCACCCTATTACCTTGTGATCAGCCATCACTTGGGTAGTTGGGAAAAGGCAACTGTTTGTGTACAGCTAAAAGAATGCAGGGACAGTGCTTTTGGCTGCATCAGGCTTGCCGAGGAAGGTTAAAGCCTCAACTCTCCAGTGATCCTGATGTTCAAATGATCACTGTCCCTGTACACAAGGACAGTAATCCTGACTATATTGGGATCTCTAAAGAGGTTTAATATCTGCAGCAGCTGGAACTCACCCAAGCTCCGGATTCCTTTTGGGATTATTCTGCAATAAATATGGAATCCATAGATGTTTCCAGATGGGACTTAATACAGTAAATGGGTTGTGGAGATACTGGCTGCACACACACTGTACATGTAAAGCACATTATATCCCCCAAAGAATCCTGGGAACTGTGATTTGTTAAGAGTGCTGGGAACTGCAGCTCTGTGAAGGATAGACAACAGTTCCTATGATTCCTTGGAAGACACAATGTAATCTAAATATATGGTATGTACTCAGCCACTGCAAATAGATCATTGGCAACAGGTTGTGGGGTTTTTTTAATTAACAGATTTTTCTATGGAAAGGGTAAATCTGGATTAAAAGGAGGAGGGAATATAGGCTAGCATTCTGATGCCAAAGACATTGTGTGGTCACTGCAAAAATGTTACATGTATGCATGGGGATTACCCATCCCATGACAAAAACTTGTCTGGAAGCATCCCATCCAGGGCAGATGCAAGTGATTTTCTTGGCAAAGCTGCACAAGTTTCAATGGGAAATATGTAAAGCTTGGTGGCATTTGGTCAGGCGGAAGGGTTAGCATTTTAGGACCCTCCATGATTCCTTGGCAATGGTAAACCACCTCTGAATACCTCTTACTATGAAAACCCTATGAACAGAGTATCCAAAATTACTGAGACTGAATCTGTCAAAACTTTGATAAAAAATTGTCAACAAATATGGAAAAGAAAGCAATGGTCCACAGACTGGAAGTGTTCAATATACATCTCAATTCCAAAGGGGATCCCAGGGAATGCATTAATTATCGAACTATTGCCTTCATATCCTATGCAAGTAAAGTAATGCTCAAGATTCTACAACAAAGGCTCTTACCATATATGGAGCGAGAAATGCCAATGTCCAAGCTGGATTTAGAAAGGGAAGAGGCACCAGAGATCATATCGCAAACATACGTTGGATAATGGAATGGACCAAGGAATTTCAGAAGAAAATCACCCTGTGCTTTATAGATTATAGCATACTGTGTCAATCATGAAAAACTATGGAATGCTTTAAAAGAAATGGGGATGCCACAGCATCTGATTGTCCTGAAGCGCAACCTATATACTGTAAGGACAGAATATGGAGAAATCAATTGGTTCCCAATCTGAAAGGGTGGGAGACAGGGGTGTATTTTATCACCCTATTTGTTTAATCTATATGCAGAAAGTATCATATGGAAAGTGGGAATGGACCAAGATGAAGGAGGTGTGAAAATTGGAGGGAGAAATATCAATAATTTAAGATATGCAGACGATACCATACTACTAGCAGAAACTAGTAATGATTTGAAATGAATGCTGTTTAAAGTTAAAGAGGGAAGCACAAAAGCAGGTCTACAGCTGAACATCAAGAAGACTACAATAATGACAACAGAAGATTTATGTAACTTGACAACGGACATCAACGTTGACAACGAGGACATTGAACTTGTCAAGGATTATCAAGACCTCGGCACAGTCATTAACCAAAATGGAGACAATAGTTAAGAAATCAGAAGAAGGCTAGGACTGGGGAGGGCAGCTATGAGAGAACTAGAAAAGGTCCTGAAATGCAAAGGTGTATCACTGAACACTAAAGTCAGGATCATTCAGACCATTGTATTTCCAATGTTTATGTATGGATGCAAAAGTTGGACAGTCAAAAAAATGGATAAGAGAAAAATCAACTCCTTTGAAATGTGGTGCTGGAGGAGAGATTTGTGGATACCATGGACCGAGAAAAAGACAAATAACTGGGTGTTAGAACAAATTAAACCAGAACTGTCACTAGAATGATGAAACTGAGGTTATCATACTTTGGACACATAATGAGAAAAATTATTCACTAGAAAAAACAATAATGCTGGAGAAAACAGGAGTAGAAAAAGAGGAAGGCCAAACAAGAGATAGATTGATTCCATAAAGGAAGCTACAGACCTGAACTTACAAGATCTGAACAGGGTGGTTTATAACAGATGCTACTGGAGGTCACTGATTCACAGGGTCGCCCTAAGTCAAAATCGACTTGAAGGCACATAACAACAGTGATTCCTTAGTCCTTCCTATAATCAGAAGCAGCAGCATAAATCATGCAGATAACATGCTTAATTTGAATAACTGATACAAGCCACAGCCTTAAGTATACAAGGGAATGGATATCGGAAAACCTTAATTCGCAGCAAATATATACAAATGTGTGAGATTAAAAGTCAGTCTTTTTTTCATGTTTAAGTTGTCTTCAAGGATCTTGAAAAATTCCTCCTGGCTTTATTTAACTTTCCTCTTCCCTTTCCTCTCTCCCCTAGGGAGTGTACCTGCTCACTAAGAGAGTTTCAATCTGTCCTTTATTTATTCACCAAGCTTCTTGCTAGCTAGTTGGAATGAATCCCTCTTGCCCCCCAGCTAGGAAAACAACGAAGACGCTCCAGAGGGCTTTAAAGAAAACATTGTGGGGAATAAATAGCAAAACTACCCACTACTTTGCAACGTGAGAGAAAGGGGGTAACCATGGCAATAAAACAAAAACAAAAGACTGCACCTTGGAGGAAGGATAAAATGTCATAGCAAATATGGTTTACCAAGATTGACTTGAAAATAAAGGTGAGCCAGCTGTTCAGTCCAAAATGTGCATTTTAGCCTTTGCAGAAGAATCCCAGAACCATAGAGCTGGAAGGGGCCTATAAGGCCATGAAGTCCAACCCCCTGCTCAAAGCAGGAATCCAAATCCTCCAGATCCTGATTCAAAAGCAGTCCCATGCCATGCAATCTATATATTGTAGATTATATGAGTTTTTGGGCTGAGGGTGGCCCTGCTTTTGTGTATACATTATGGAATGGCTGTAGCTCAGAGGTTGAGCATCTGCTTTGCAGGCAGAAGGTCCCAGGTTCAGTCCCTGGAATCTCCAGGAAGAACTGGGCATGCCCACCTCCTGAAACCTTGGAGAACAGCTGCCAGCCTGTGTAGACAATACTGAGCTAGATGGACTGACTTGGTATAAGGCAGCTTCCTAGGCTCATATATGGTTCTGCTTTAACTTTATTCATCTAATTTTATCGTTGTCACTGGGCTGATTTTGTTTTTCGCAATTAGCTTTATTACTGGTTCTTGTTATGTATTAACTCCATTGCTGTGTTATTATTTTAAGAGTTTTAAAAATTTGTTTCAGAGTATGCTGTATATATTGGGAGTTTTTATGTTGGAAGCCAATGTATGAGAGAGTCCGACTCTAAAAGACAGCCTATAAATAGTTTTATTAATTTGAGACTCTTTCTTCCGTATGGAGCAACGGACAAATTTAATAATCAATTAATTAATGGTAGGGATATGTTGAATTTTGAGAGTCACTTTGGTGGAGTGGTTAGAGCAGGGGTGGGGGACCTTTTTTGGCCTGAGGGCCGCATTCCACCACGGGAAACTTTCGAGGGGTGGGAGCACATGTCAGCTGCGGCTGAGGTCAGAGGCAAAAAAAATGTGTGGGGCAAGGGAAGAAGTGGCCAGGGCAAGAAACGCGACTCTTACATTTGCTCCGTTCCAGCCAGATGTGGTTTTTTTACCCCCATCACTTCCACATCTCTCCCTCCAGGCAAGCAAGAGGCATTATCCCAGTTTACTGACACATTCCAGCCTGACACACCACAGTTTACTGACGCATTCCAGTCAGTCAGAGGTACTTGAGGTGGGAGTCAATCAGGGCCAGGGAGGGGTGTGGCCTGGGCAGAGTCCCAAGGGCCAGAGAGAGAGAATAATAATAATAAATAATAATTTAATTTGTGGGTCGCCTATCTGGCCAATGGCCACTCTAGGCGACGTATAATTTAACAACAATACATTACATCATAATAAAATACATCATAAAATACAATATAACAATAAAACAATAAAACAATTTCAGTACAGAGTAGTAGGCTATTCGTCGTAAAAATTTAACCCTCCCCGGAAGACCCAAAGGCCTGTCTGAAGAGCCAGGTCTTCAAAGCTTGGCGGAATACATTCAGGGAAGGGGCATGTCAAAGGTCATACGGGAGGGAGTTCCAGAGAGTGGGGGCCGCCACTGAAAATGCCCTCTCTCTTGTCCCCGCCAACCTAGCTGTTTTAGTTGGCGGGATTGAGAGAAGGTCCTGTGTGGCTGATCTTGTTGGGTGGCATGGTCGGTGGCGCTGGAGGCGCTCCATCAGGTAAACTGGGCCGAGACCGTATAGAGATTTAAAGGTTAATACCAACACCTTGAATTGGGCCCGGAAAATTGGAGAGAGAGGCCTGGAGGGCTACGTTTGGCCCTGGGATACAGGGAGTGGCAAGTCAGCAAGACCCCCTCCATCAGCCTGGCTCCTCCTCACCCAGAAGAGCATCTCTCAGCTCAGAAGCCATTCTTCTTGGCTGTATCAAAGGAAGAGGTGAGACAGCTAGGCCCACACATCTGCTTGACTGGGACCAACTGCCACATGACTCCTCTCTTCTCAGAATGGCCTCCCTCTGTGGCTGTTCCAGTGGGTCAGTATGACAGTTATGTAAGCTCATGTGAGAATGAGTCCCCGAGTTTAGCCTGTTCTCCTCTTCCCTCCCCATCCCTTTTCCCCTCTTGTATCATGCCTATGAAATTCTAATTCTGTGGCTAGGGCCCATATTGAAAACAGACAAGAAGAAAGACACCATCACCACCAATATCAATTGACTGTTTTGGATGAGGCTATACTCTCCCTGAAGGAGCTCCAGGACCCATCTCTGCAGTTAGAGGCCAAAGTGACCTCAGTGGCTAGGAGTGCCTGTTACCACCTTTGGTTAGTTAGATAGCTGCAGCCGTTTCCAGATTGGGATAGCCTGACCACTATCATCCATGTGCTGATAACTTCCACGCTGGATTACTGCAGTGTGTTCTATTGTGGAGCAGCCCTTGACAGTGACCCGAAAGCTGCAACTTGTGCAAAATGTGGTATCTTGACTGCTCACTGGGGCAGAATATTGACATTATATTACGCCACTGTTGAAAGAATTGCACTGCCTGCCAATTAGCTACCGGGCTAGGTTCAAGGTGTACAAAGCCCTATATGGCTTTAGACCAAAGATTACCACATCCTCTATGTACCCAACTGACCACTGTGTTCTGCAGGAGAGGGCATCCTTCAGATACCATCCTATCAGGAGATCTGTTCCACTAATGTCGGAATCAGGGCTTCAGCGTGGCAGCACCTACCCTTCAGAACTCCCTCCCACTGCATATCAGACAGCTGCCTTCTCTATTGTCTTTTCAGTTGTGTGCCAAAAACGTTCCTCTTTCAGCAAGCCTTCTAAAATCTTGATCCCAGCTGGTATCTGTCTTGGAACCAAATTGATTTTATGTATGTACTGTTGTTTTAAACTGTTTTTATATTTATAATTGTTTTTAAAATGGTAAATGGCTTCAGGTTGCCTCAGGGGAAATGATTTATAAATGAAATAAAAAACACTATTATTATTATTACAGCAGCAACAGCAACAATATTTATTTATAAACTACCTTTCTGGGCCACGTCCACACAAGGTGGTTTGGGCGAGGAATGGAGAGGCCTGATTTTGCATCCCCACTCAGCCATGAAACCCATTAGGAACATAAGAAGCTATCTTAGACCATCGGTCCATCTTGCTTAGTATTGTCTGCTCTGACCGGCAGCAGCTCTCCAGTGTTTCAGGCAGTGGTCTCTCCCAGACTTACCTGGAAATGCTGGGGATTGAACCTGTGGCCTTATGCATGCAAAGCCAATGCTCTACTGCTGAGCCAGGGCCCTTCCCCCAATGACTTTTGGCTTGTCAGTGTTATCTCAGCCCAACCTACCTCACAGGACTTTTATAAGTATAAAATGGGCTCTGGGCAGTTTGGAACCCTGAGCAGTTTGGAAGACAGTTTTTTTTAAAAAAAGGAGCTGTCATGAGTAACGTGAATCTTAAATCCTCAAATGCAATAAAAATCAAGAACAACTTTTTACCGTGCAATCTTCTGCTATGTCCTGCGCAAGGATGGAACTTGCCGGTTTCTCTGCTCGTTTCAGCCTTCTGCTTTGTGCTTCCAGCCAGGTGCCCAAGGACTGGGATCTGCTTTCGTTTTCAGCAGCAGATTCCAAAATGCATTCCAGCTCCTTTACCTGCAAGATTGCAGTGGGGAAGTTTCAGTATGACTGGATTCCTGGAGGGCAGATTTGCATTTTGGGTTGTACCCAATATTGTCCCTCTCCACTGATGGGAGGTTCTTTGATTCAGTGGAGCCTTCTGCCATGGAATGAAGAGGAATCCCCCCTCCAATTCCCCTCCCCCGGTAGCCTCTTGCACTACCTCCCACACTGCAGAAGCTTTGGAGGGGTGCAGAGGGCTGCAGGAGGAATTGGCAGGGGGGGAAATTACCCCTCTCGCCATTCCGCTGGATCAAAGTGCAGTCCATCAGCAGGGGAGGGCAGAACTGGACACAACCCTTTAAAATTTCCTCTAATGGGGAAAACCCCCAAAGGAGGAAATCTACCGCTTTTGCAGCCCACACTCTTACAGCACTGTTCTTTAACTTTGGGTCCCCAGATGTTCTTGGACTACAACTTCCATCATCCCAAGCCAGCTTAGCCATTTAGAATTTAGAATCAAAAGCAGCAAAAGAAATCCTAAGAGTTTCCCACTCTTCCTGTTTGGGACAGATGTTCTAAACTGGATGCAGGAAGCCAGCAATTAGGAATCTTCTAAATAATAATAATAATAACAACAACCTTCCATGCACATCTCAAGGCGATATAAAAACAACTAAATCACAGCTTAAAGAAAAGCAGCAGATACAAATCAAAACCAAGTACACGCCCTCGGCAGAGACCTGGGGTAGAAACACACTCATTGTTCTGCCGGTTCCAGTGTGTCTCCACTTCTCTCTTCTGAAAACGAGGACACAAGACGCTAGTGTAACCCCACCCCTTTTTACTATAAAACCTGGTAGGATCAGCTTAAGTTTTTTTAAAATAGAAAATTAGCTTCAAAGAGATTTCACAACTGATCGGCAGATCAACCTCTTCCCCCTTCAGATGTGGCTAAAGGAAATGTTTTGCTGTAGGCAACTAGTGTGCAAAGTCCTATTCATTTAGCTGGGAAGGCTTGTTGAAACAAAAATGTCTTCAGTTTTTTCAAAAAGCACAGATAGTGGGAGCCTGCCGTTATCTCAACAGGAATGTTGTTCCACAGAAGAGGGGCAGCCACACTGAAAGCCCTGCTGAGTTACTGAGATATCACATTGTTACATAGAGGGGCCTGGTGAAAGAACGGTCAGGGCTTCTACACCTTTAATAGTTATGTGGACATGTAGCTTTTCATATGCTTGCTGAAATTCCCTCTTGTTGTTTTTATGTGCCGTCATCACCACACTTACACCAAAGAGCCACCAAAAGGCCTGGCGTGGTGTTGGTGGAAGAACCAGGTGCTTATCTGCTCTCCCCCTTTTTCAAAAATTGGTGTCTCCGTATCTCCTTTTTAAACCTAGTTTCTAGCTTTCATGGTTGAAGCTGAAATGAAACTTAACTTTCTGCCAATTGTTAGCAAAGCCTCGAGCTGCCATTAGGTCTTGCAGTTGGGACTTGAAGAGAGTCAAGCAAGGACTGAGTGCAGGGGGCTGCAGCTGAGGGGAGGGAGAGTGGAATCAGAAATCGGGTGGAGGCACCTTGGAGGGGCAGCTCTGCCCAATTTCTGCCCATTCCTCTCCTTCCATTTCAACCTCTTGTGCACCATCTCATGATATTCTGGAGGCCTCCTGACCTGGGGTCCACCCAAGGTATTTTGCTGCTTGAGATGGAGAAGCAACTGGCATCCCTTGTCCCCACTTCATCCAGGTGCCTAATATCCCAGGCCAACCAAGTGATTTTGGCATGAGGCAGAAAATCCTACAAGCATCTTTCCTAATCTCAGGCAGTAAGACACAAAAACTGCAACACATTAAATAACCAACAGCTTGCTGCCCTTTCACGACAATCCAAAACTCTGCTGCCAGAGGCAGCCATCTGGTTCTGCCTAACGGTAGGGTTGGCCCCGCTCTGCCCATCAGGAGTAGTTTTTCAGTGGGTTGTAGCGGGGAGGAAGTTGTGCGAGACTCTACTCGCGACACTTTGGACCATCTGACTCATTCACAGTGCAAAAGGATGGTAAAGGACCATCAAACCTTTCCATTCAGAGAGCCTTGCAACCGGTGCCACTGCAGATTCATTTCCCCAAGGCGTTCTGCAAACGCCGTCCTCTCGTAACGCTTGCTTTCAACGTCACAAGTCGTCATCTGTAGCAGTGACTGGTTGACATAATCAACTATCCCCTGTTTGAAGTTCATTTCCATCAGGTATTCCTGGAAAAGTAAATACAAACCTGTCAACAAAAAGAATTTCCCACACAGAAAACACCTTTTTACCGCTTAGTTTTCTGGCATTCAGAATGGTGCTAATGCATGGAAGAGCTATGACCTGTAATCTCTGTCAATGTTCAGTCAAGTCCTTTGCAAATGGTTAAAGAGCGTGGGCTCATAGGTTAATGCATTTGAAAGCTCATTAAGCCATATAGGTAATGGTGATATTTTCTCCTTGACTTTCGTATTCAATAAGAACCTATCTTATCATAAGCTTAATAGTCATTCAGGACTGTTCTGCTGAGGTGGAACTGTATGGCTACCAAGCGAGTCCACAGATGGTAGACAGCTGGAGAGCATGAGATGGAGTCTGTGGAGCAAATGGGGGAAGACCCAATGCACAAGCATTTGTGGGGGGAAAGAGGCACCAGATGGAAGAGGTGTAGCTCAGTAGCAGAGCATAAGCTTTTGCATGTCAAAGTCCCCAGATTCAATCCCTGGCATCTGCAGATAGGACAGGGAAGGATTCCTGCCTGAATCCCTGGTGAGACCCTGCTAGTCAATGCGAACAAGAGTAAGCTAGATGGACTAGTGGTCTGACTCAGTAAAAGGCAGACCCCTCTGTCCCCAAGGATGAGGTTAAGTGAGATAGGTGGCAATTCATGAATGAACTGCCCAATCCCAGGATGGCACTGTGACATGGCCAGTTCAGGCCACTGTCAAGAAGCCTGTTGCACCCCTGCGCCCCACCACCAAAGTCCTTGTGGATGAATCTCAAACATAAAAGTAGCTAAGACAGGTCATGCATGCCCCAAAATAAGACTGGAATGGAAGTCTGCATGGACAGTCCATACCCATGGCACGTACCTCCAACCAAGCTTATTTCTGAAAGTAGATGACTGGCAGACCCATCCTACTTGCTTCCTGTTTGGGGGTGGGGTGGGGAGATGTGGTGGGATTTGGGGAAAGGGGATCAGGGAGATGCCACTGGTGGAAGACAGCAAGGCACCCATGTACAGGACTTCATTCGTGATGCAAGGCACCTCTTTGCCCAGGGGTATAGCAAAACTCTCCTTGTGCTCTATCCCATGGTAGGGATTAGACTCCAGTTTTGCATGACTGAAACTGGCCACACCAGGCAAATGCTCCTTCATCATGAGACCCTGTTCCGATTCTTGTATTCTTGTCTGGCAAAGTAGTGGTGAATCGGCTTCTAGAAGTCTCATGCTTCTGGTGTCCTACTCACCTTGTGCTTCTTGAGAAGGCCTTTCACTTGGCACGCAGGACTCTGAACATTCACGGCAGCCTTGTCTCTTCTTTTACGTTCAACATGATTCATCCAGGCAGTTAATTCTGCGATGGCCTCATGGGATGGCAACTTTGCCATCTGAAGCTGGTAAGAAATTATGCAGTTGTGTGTGTATGTATATTGCGGGGAAAATGGATCCTTAAATTGCAGAATGCTCTCAACAAAACCTCAAACAAAATGAAATGGATTGGTTTTGAGGTAACAAGGTCTACTTATAATGGGGAGCAGTTAAGGGAGGATAGGACAGGAAACAGAGGTGCATGGATATGCGAACACCCGGGGGGGGGGGATTGACGTCCTTTAATCAGAAGCTGCAGATGAGGACATAAACCTGCTTCTCGTCTGTACTGTTTCAAGCTGCAAGGAGGGTCCCATAACAGAATGCTTAAAAAAAAGGAACTTTAAAAATTCTTTGCACATAGAAACCTAGCATTTCAGGGAAACAGATTCTAGTGTAGCCTTCTCCCAATCATGCTAGCCTTCTATGTGCAGGGATATTTTTTTTTTACTGATACAGGATAGGGGACCAGCCTTGGGTGATCAGGAAAACTATGACTCTTAAATGTTCATCAGAAGCATCCAAAACAGCCAGCTCAGGCAAAACAAGGGATGGGCGAATATGTCAGTTTTGGTTTATCTGTTTCTTATTTTTCTAATCTTAAGCTCAGTTCTCCATATTTCCACACCAGTTTGCATTATTTTTTTAAAAAAGTCTTTGTGAAAATTTGCCAGCATTTTTTCTCCTGTTGTACACATAATTTTGCCAAATAAGCACATTTTGGCAAGCAGTTGCCCATAATATAATACATTTTTGTATGTTATTTTCACTAAGATAAGCATTTTTATGCACACTTTAATATATACATTTTTGTACACATTACTCGGCTAGAGAACTGTATTGCAAAAATCTGGGTAAGTGTGAATTTTGGAGGATGGCTGCATTTCAGTCCACACATGGTTACGGAAAGGGTGAATAATGTACATTTGCCTTTAAATGAGAATTAAATCAAATTTCTCCCTCACCCTTAGACACAGCCTTTGTGAAAAGCTGAGATTTTTAAAGATCCAGCTATCAAGAGAGTGTTTCGAGGGCTGGCGCCAGGCATGACTGGGCTCTTGGGCACCAACCTGCCCCAGGCCTGCAGTTCCCCCCCGTCCTACCTACCCGTCCTGTCACTTCATGTCAATGCCCTGCATGCTGCGCACGCATTGCTGCCATCAGCCAAGATTGCGACGGGGGCTTCCCTAAGGGGCTGATGCACCTGCCGCCAACTTGGTTGATGGCATGCATGCGCGCTACACTATGTGCACGCGTGCCTCTCATAAACCAAGATGGCGCCCCTTAGGGAAGCCTCTGCTGCCATCTTGGTTGATGCAGGCATACGTGTGCATAGCATAGCGCGTGTGTGCCATCAACCAACATTTTGGCGGGGGCATCAGCCCCTTAGGGAAGCCCCCAATGCAATCCTGGTTGATGCAGGTATGTGTGCAAAGTGCGCACAGCACTCATGGCAACGGGAACGGTAGGTGGGGCGTACAGATGGGTGTTGCGGGCTTGAACGGTCTGTATAGGGGGGAGTCTGGGAGCTCCCTCTATGCGATCTGCGGCAGGGTCGGGAGTTGATGCTGCCACGGAACGGAAGTGTTATCCTCCCACCCTAAGGAGGGGTCCCAGGAGGGGTCCTTCAGGGGCCCTTAGACAGGGCCCAACCTGGCTGCCCTCTGGCACCAGCCCTAGGTGTTCCCCACAGGTCTTTTGTACGTGGAAAGCCAGAGAGGGTGTGGACTGGGACAACTCAATGCTGATTCCACTTTTTAATTCTACTGTGGTGCACAGCATGATGATAGATTTTAGCAGTGACTTCATGCCACTGACATCAACCTGGATGTAAACAAACCAGCCAGTGTAGACAAACATAAATATAGTGCTTAGGTCCCCATATAGCGTACTGTGTACTATACCACAAACATCTACCAATTGGACTCTTGTAGCTTTTCCCAACTCGCTTCTAGCTTGTGGTACAGATATGCCTTAAGATGCAGGAAACCCACAGCCTTTCCCAACCTTTGGGTCCCCAGACGTTGCTAGACTACAATTCCCATCATTCCTGACTATTGGCTATGCTGGCTGGGGCTGATAGGAGTTGTAGTCCAACAACATCTGGTGACCCAAAGGTTAAGAAACGCTGCTCTACCACATAGAATACATGGCGCAAAAGCATAAAATTGCCCCTACTTAAATGTGGCTTTTGAGCTATTGAGGGTCAGCAACTCCTGAATAAAGTTTGCATTGCATTGGGAATTCTGGGACATTTTCACACCAACTTTTAAAGAAATTGATTCCTTGCACAGGCTAGATTTGCTTTTGTGCTGAGTGGAGCAAACTTCTTTCTGACCAGGTTGTAGACACGGTCTTTCAGATTGCCAATCCCTGTCCTCAGTGAACAATCCTAATGCTCACGAATTTAGAAGGAGGCACAAATTGGTAAGCTGACAAAAGTGTAAGAGAATGTAATTTTTTAACTTCTGGGGCAAGATTACTACTGCATGTCAAGGCTGAAGGACAGATATTGGGCACTTCCTGGTATGATTTCAGTAGGACTTTAGGACACATGCCTGTTTGCTAGATTGCATCCTTGAGTTTGATATAAATGCTTGCAATCAGTGACACACACAGAAGGTTACTGAGGTGGCAATAACAGCAGTATTTAACACCTGGATTTTGCTTTGGTAAGATGGATAGCTAAGAAGGCCTTGAATATAGAAATGATTGGGCTTCACAATACTGCATTTTACAATGAATGCCCACAGTAGCCTATCGAGGTAGTTTTGATTTACTTTTTACCTGGTGAAACTTTTCTTGGATGCTTGACAACGGAGCAATCAGGTCAGCCCATTTCTGCTCATACGCCGCCAAAACCGACCGCAGCATGGCAGCATCTGATTCCTTAATAAGCAAGAGCTGATTGCCAGTGCTTATGACCAATGACTTCAAGGAAGATTTCTCATCAACTTCTTTAGAAAATGCCTAGGAGTAGGAAAAACAATTTCAAATAGGCATGACTTTAAAAAGTCTATTATGGGGAGGGGAAAGGAGTTGCTTGAATGGCAATGTGTTGGCTGCATTGCATCAGAAAACCCAATTTAATTGAGAGAAGTTATTCCCCCTCTTTCTCTCAAAGTACTAGAGTAAACTGATGGAGTGCACAGTGTCAAAACTGGACTAGGGAGACCACTCCTCACCCAGCCACTGCTCTTGCTAAGTGATCTTCAGCCGGTCACCATCTCTCTGTCTGATCTACCACACAGGGGCATTGTACAGAGAAAATAGGGGAAGCTATGTGCCATGGAGCCTCTTCTTCCTTCACTTTTCAAAGGTCCATTCCAATCCCTTCTTACCTTAGAGGACAACTGGGATTCCCCCTTTGGTCTTTCTTCAGATACAAGAAGGCCCCTGCTCATCGGGGGGGGGGTAGGAGAAGAGCAACCCTCCCCATCTCCCCCACAGAGCCCCAAACATCTTTTTGCCTTCCAAGGCCCAGGGACTGACAGCCTGTCAGCTCCCCGGCATTCCTTTCCAGCTCTTTGAGCCAAAAGCCCTTCCGCAACTCCTTCTCTACATCACACTCTGGGCTGTTGATCTGATGGCCATAGAAATGCAGAAGTGGACCTCCTTCTGGCTTCCCTGGCCCTTTTAGCTGTGACCTTGTTTTGTTGATGTCCTGCATGGATGGAGGCATTAGGGATCCCAGCTGCCCCCACTCCTTCACCTCACACATCACACCATGCAAGTTTCCCTGAGCAACTTAGAGAGACAGTAGGGTACAAACTTGACTTAAACAGAGAATTCAGTATCAGTCAATGAGATTGGCCATGCTTGCTCCTCCCTTTACATTAAGCAAAAGACAGGAAGTCTTTACATTAACAATAGTTTCCTGTTATGTCTGAACTGGGAAACTATGGTTAATGGCTTTGAGACAAGCCAAGATATACAGCCACCCAGCTGTAATATCCTGACTTGTTCTGAAGCTGTTAACCATAGTTTCCCAGTTTAGACATAATGAGAAATGACTTCCTGGCTTATTTGTTTGCTTGCTCGTGCAAAGAGAGAAGTGAAGCAGCTACATGCAGGGGTACTAGCCTCATTCATATCTTGACTATATGATTATCTGAATGCGACTACTGAATGAACGGTAGTAGAAAAAAAGAAAAAGTTGTGTGTTTGAAGATGATTTGAAAAAACAAGCACTGATAACATTCCACAGATAATATGTCGATTAATGGCTATTAGCCAGGATAACATTTTAATTTATTTTTAAATGCATGTTTATGAAAGAAAAGGTTTGTTAAAAAATGTATTAGTCACAATAACCTAAAATGAAACCTTCATGTTCAGAGGCAGTATACCTCCGAGTCCTAGATGTGGGGGGAAAAACCAGTAAGGGAAGTATATCTCCTTCATGCTGGGCTTGTGAGCTCTTCAGGGGTAGGTTGGCTACTATTGAAATCAATGAACATGGAACTATATGGAACGCTGGAACGTTTCAAGGCAGTTCTTGTGTTTTTAATAGAGCAATCCCACGCATATCTACTCAGAAGTAAGCCCTACTGAGTTCAGTGGGACTTGCTCTTAGGTAAGTGTATGCAGGATTGCAGCCTAAATGGCTATTTGCCACGTAAACATTGTTTGACTTACAAGTAAGTTGCATATATTGTTTCTGACAGTGTTCAGATCCTGGGAGGCATTCAGAGACTGCTCCTTCCAGTCATTAACACGCTGCTGAGCAGACTCTAGCCAGCTATCCAGCTCCTTTGCATCTCTGTTGTAGCTGCAGAAACAAATCAAAGCTGCAACCGGTTATCAACAAAAGACTGTGGCTACATTTGCAAGTCACACTAAGCAAGCCTTCCCCAACCTGGTGCCTTCCAGACGTTTTACAGTATAACTCCCAATAGCCCCAGCCAGCACAGGACCTGTAGTTCAAACCATCTAGAGGGCACTGGGTTGGAGAAGGCTGCTCTAAGCCATAAATTAAACCAGTTACTGAAGCCAGCTTGTTTAGCCATAGTTAAAATTAACCATAGTTCCAGGTAGGGATGTTGGAGTTTTTCATTCACTCTGTATTTTAGAATCAACTTTACTGATTTGCTCCTCCGTAACCAGTGCCTGAGTTGCAATGTAAATACACAGATTATTCTGCAATTCTGGAAACCTTTGGGCTGCATGTTTCATCTATTTACCATTTCCAAGGAGGTCCAAGGGCTGCCTTTATTTTTTTTCTCCTTTTACAAACAGCAACATTTTTTCGTCACTTGGAGCAGCTATACCCTATTCCTACCCGGGGAACTGCACAGAAAGAAAAGATGACCCCCACCCCAAAACACAATCACCTAGGAAGGGACAGAATGTCATGTTGCACTGCTGCTGCCAGAACCATATTCAGATGCATTTTCAAAGCTTGTAGAAAGCATGCACTTTGTAGCTGCTCAAAGTGGCTATTATTTAAACTCATCCCTCAGACAATCTCACGAAGGCCAGATTATTATCTACCCCCAACTCCACGGACCAACTTTTGACAGGTGGGCAGGATCGCTCACCTGTGGCGGGCAGGGTGTCCCACCCACCTGCTGAAGTTGGCCCCTGGGGGTGACAGCCAGACCAAGCAGGCTTCAGCTCCCCTCCCACCAGCTGATGGATGTGGGGCTTCAGTCCTGCTTTCTGCATGGATTGGCTCCGCATGTGAGTTCCCCATGGAGAATTTGCCCACGCAGCTGGACCAAGCAGGGTTCTACCCTGCCCAGCGGCTGACGTCACCTGATTGACAGGTGGCCATAGTTCCAGAAAAGCAGGCTCACAGGCCAGAGGGTTCCCACGCCTGCTTTAGAGGTGACTGCTGCTCAAAACTGGCCCTAAAACACTGGACTGTGGAAAGTGGTAAATGTCACACCTACCTGGACAAGAGTTTGAGCAAGGTCTCAAGCCTCTGGAGCTCATGGTCAACTTTTTTGGAAAGAGATGCCCACTGGTCTTCTAGCTTCCCAACCTGGCTTTGCAATTCAGGACAGCTCACAAGCCCCATCAGATTCTTTCCTTCTTTCACTATCTGATGATACCTGAACTGTTCTCCTTCAATATTCATTTTGATTTGCTAAGAAAGAACATAAAGATTACGTGGAGTAAGTTGAGAGGTAGAGTTATAGACTGTTGATTTAGTGTCAGACATGCCATTTGTTTTACTAAGGAATAGCAGCATGTCTGGAACAAATGCTATTTATCATCCAGTGATCATTTTATAGTTCTGATTAACCAATTGTCCCCTATTAGCTTCCATGTTAATGAAGGAAAGGGCCACAGGTTAGTGGTGGAGCATCTGCTTTGTATGCAGAAGGTCCCAGGTTCAATCCCCGTATCTGCAGGCTAGGCTGGGAGAAACTCCTGCCTGAAATCTTAGAGAGCCTCTACCAGTCAGTGCAGACCAGGGACAGCCAATGTGGTGCCCTCCAGATGTCGTTGGACATACTCCCATAACCCTTGACCATTGGCCATGGTAGCTGGAGCAGATGGGAGCTGATGCCCAACAATATCTGGAGGGCATCACACTGGCTAACTCTGGTCTAGGCAATACTGAGCTAGATGCAGTGGCTCCATGTCTCTGGAGCACTGGAATCTGCTCCGGGTTTTCGTTCAAACTTTCAAAGAGCTGTCCAAGGTGCTTTCACCAAGGTGCCATCCAAGGTGCTTTTAGTCCAAACTGTCAAGGAGCTGTCCAAGGTGCTTTCAGCACTTTGTTCAACTCCTTGAAAGTACGCACTAAAACCCAGAGGGGATTCCACTGCTTCACTGACATGGAGCCATCAGCCACCACTGGCTAGATGGATGAATGGTCTGGCTTGGAGTAAGGCAGCTTCCTATGTTCCTAATGGGAGAGGGGTTTGATTCCTTCCCATATCGTATACCCCCCTCCTGTTTAAACCTCTTTAGCTTTCTCAGAGTTAATTGATAAGTTAGCTCAGGGTCTTTTCTTCCTTTATGTCCAACTCCCCGCCTCAGATGCTTAATTTTCTTGGAAAAGCTTCTGAATACTGTCCATGCTGTCCACAGCTGAAACCTCTTTCATTCCAGCTTCCTGTGGGACATCTGGCAGTTGAATCTCCCTGAACATATTGGGCTGACAACAGGTGTGTTCATTGTGGCTGAGTATGCGAACAATGAACTTACAAGATCTGAACAGGGTGGCTCATGACAGACGCTACTGGAGGTCACTGATTCATAGGGTCACCATAAGTCATAATCAACTTGAAGGCACATCACAACAACAATGCCCACAATACGTTGGTTAGTCTACTTCTGGAGTTTTCCATAGACATCCCTTCCACACCACCACCACCAGGCCTCACCCCCAAATCCCAATGAGCTTCTACTTTTAAGGCACTTCAGGTAGCTGAATGTGGCCCACCCGGTGCTTCCTGTCCTTCAGATTAGATTCGTGCTGAAGGCCACCTGCGGCAATGAGTGGATGGTCTGGGCCTGGGTGCCAGTGGGTGTGGTCAGAGCTGCTGGTGGGGGTGCTTGGACTGATAGTGGGTGGGACTATTCACACATACACAAACACACATTCATTCACACACATGGTGGAGGGAAAGGATTAGCCTTCCCCTATCGGCAAGCATCCTCCCCATCACAATAATCCTCCCCAGCCTGCCCAACATCATGACTGACATGGAGAGAATGGCACGTGTGAGCTTGGGACAACTCAGCAGAGAGGCAGCAAAATTCAGTAGCAGTGGGAATTTGGCAGTGCAAGGGGGCAGCCTGGCCACCTGCATGGGCCACACTGAAGGTCTCCAAGGGCCAGACGTGGTCCACAGGTTGCCCACATGCGGGTTAAGTGACAGCTTTGGCCATGTGTTTGAAATGACAACAGGTACACTGTGAATTACAGGTTCTAGGGGCAGGTAAATACCTGGAGAAGCTGAGTCCTTTCTGTTAACCTTTCTTCTGTCTCTTCCACCAAACTCACAGAAGGCAAAGTGGACGAGAGGGCCTCCAGTTTTTGGTAGAAAGACATGTAACTTTTGTCAAATTCTATCCAGTCCTAAGAAAGCAAATGCATTTTTTAGCAGAGCACACTAGAATTAGGTGCTCACTACACAATTGTACATGTACAGGGGAACCAAACGTACAGGAAGAGTTTGGTTGCTCCATCACTGACATGCCCCTGAATGTCAGTAAGGTGGCAGATCCATAATGGAACATAAACCACAAGTGATATAGAAATGTTCCCCCGCCTCCTTTCTATTCACCCATAGGAAATATGAACAGCTGTGCTAGATCAGACCAAAAGTCCATCTATTCTCGTATCCTGTTTCCAACAGTGTCAAGCCAGATGTTTCCAGGAATCCTACAAGATCTAGTTTGCCCCCCAACACCTGGTACACAGAGGTACACTGAACTTGGACAGGATACACTGGAGAAAGGCTGTAACATCTGTGGTGGAGTGTCTGCTTTGCATGCAAAAAGTCCCAGGTTTAATCCTCAGTATCTCCAGGTAGGGCTGGGAAAGACCACTGGAACCCTGGAGAGCCGCTGCCAGTCAGTGTAGACAACGCTAAGCTAAATGGCCTGTGGTTGTGATTCAGTGGAAGGCTACTCCTATGTTCCTGGATTAACTACAGTTTATTGTGTCATCCAAACCTGTGGTTAATCTTAACTACAGTTTGTTGAAAAAAGATAACTTCAAACCATACTTTGTAAATCTGGCTTGTTCCAACTCACCCCAGTTATGATTAACCACAGTATAGGGTTTAGCAATACACTTAACCGTGGTTAATCTACGGCTGAAGCCAAAGCTTCAAATCTCATCCTGTTGGCTGCGGGGTCAGGGAATGTATGACCCAAGACTCATGGTGGTTTGTTCTCGTAATGCTAAGGCACCCTTTTTAGAATTATGTCTCAATGCCATCACTGTGGTAAAGGTAGTACTTAAGGAGGTACCATTATTGTAAAATTTGCCTCCTGTTGAAATACTAAAAATTAAAAAAGAACCATATTGGTTCAAATGGCCATTTGAAATCTTAAGGGGCATGGCTGTTAAGGTTTGGTTGCTCTTTGTTTCGTGGGGTGCTGAGAAAGGTAAAACATAATTAGGTAGATAGTGGACAAACTCCTCATTCCAATATTTGCTAAAAATAGAAAATAAATCCATGGCTACTGCAGACGTAGGGTTGTATTCAACTGTCCTACAGCGAGAAGAATCACTGAAATGAAACCTAAGTTAGTCATGTCCATTAACTGCAATGGGTCTACCCTGAGTAGGACTCAAATGCCACCCAAATTCCTACATTTCCTACTCCCGCCCTTTTATTCCCTTACCTGTAACAGTCTTTCCAAATGGGCTCCGTGTTGGATTGCTTGCTGTTCCAAAGATTTGACCTCCTCTACCAGCCCGTTCCAGGATTTCTCTCTCTTTTGTAAAAGAGAAGGTGCCACTTTTTTGGAACACATTTGCACCAGCAGCATGTGGGTTTTAAGGTTACAGAAAAAGCTCTGGATTTAAAACAGAAAAATGGCGTCAAGAATAGATTACTGAATTCACGTTAAAAAGCAACAACACAATTTCCTTATAGGTGACCTCTCCCTCCCTTCCATTCCTGCTGGAGAAGCAGCCAGATAATCAGGTGGGGGGGGCTGGAGGCTTATGGGTAGTTGAGCAGTGGGAGGAAGTCTGGATGTTTGCAGCAAGTGTTAGGGGTGGAACTGGACCCCGTTGTGCTTTCTCAGTTTTGAAAGGTTAAAAAACAACAACACAGTTTGGTTTGCTGAGGCCAATTACAAGATAAAGTGGGAAGGGACGATCTGGCCACGACTCATTAAAGATAACCTCCATATATATATTGGCAAGTCTCTCATCCACTGATCAGGCAGACTAAACATACCAACTGAGCAAAGATGAGGAATTGCTAGCTTAGCAACACAAGCCCCTTTTCAGGCCCCAGATTTAATTGTTTGGGAACGGAGGAAGCTGCCTTAAATGAAGTCAGACCACTGGCCCATCAAACTCAGTGTTACCTGCCACAGGGATACGGAACATGTGGTCCTCCAGGTGTTATTGGACTCCAATTCTCATCTGCCCCAGCGAGCATGGCCAATGATCAGGGATGATGGGAACTGCAGTCCAACAACACCCGGAGGGCCAGAGGTTCCCTGTCCCTGGTCTACAATGACTGGGGGTGCTTCTCTGGTTTCAGACAGGAGTCTTTCCTTTCGCAGCCCTACCTAAAGACTGAACACAGGACCGTCTGCATACAAAGTAACTGCTCTACCCCTGAGCTACAGGCCTTCCCGCTGTCTGATCAGCGTAGAGAAGCATTTTTATCTTAATGCCTTAAACAAGCAGCATTTCAAGATATAATACGCTTCCCTCTTCTACTCTGTCCACTTGTATCATTTTCTACTTTGAAGAGGGAAAATTGCAGCCTCTTTCATCTGATGGAAACAGAAGTGACTAACTGCTTCTCTTAAGTTAACATTCTAAACAGCTAAGTAGGAATCATTTCATGTTTATGCAATCTTTCTCCTGTGCAGTTTGTAAACATTAATCTTCATTAGCAGGGCTGTATTGTACTTCTGGCAAAGTAATTATAGCTCCGGATGGGTTTCCTGATTATCTATATGGCAAAACCTTCTCCCCCCCCTCCGCAAAATATTGTTGCTCATTTGTGATGAAAATTGTGCTAAAAGCTCTGAGTGGGAAATAAACATATGACACGCTAATCTGTCCCTTGTTTTATTGATCTATGGCAAGTGCTTCATGTACTTATTTCATTTCATAGCTTGCCTTACTTCCAAAAACTCAGGGACTGTGCACACACCATACATTTAAAGCACATCACTTTCCCCAAAGAATCCTGGGAACTGTAGTTTACCCCTCACTGAGCTACAATGGCCATCACCCTTAAACAAACTATAGTTGCCAGGATTCTGTGGGGGAAGTCATGTGCTCTAAATATATAGTGTATATGCAGCCAGGGTGTTGTACATAAGCGAGTCCCAGGCAATCTCCTCTCTAGATACTGACTAGACCTGGCCTGCTTCATTTCAGCAAGGTTGCTGTATTATGTGCTTTCAGACCATACCCTGGGATGGAATAAACATGCACCTCTCCTAGAAAAATATCATATTCTGCTGCTTAATTGTAAGCCATAATTTTACATCCATTCAGTAATACTATGAGAGCTGGTGTAACATAGTGGTTAACAACCTATGAGTCAGGAAGTCCTGTAATCGAATCATGTCTCTGCCTTGGACAAACCAGTCCCCCCATCTGCAACGTTGGAGATAATATTAGTGACTTGGCTTACACGGCTGTTGTATGGATTGCCACCTGACAGTGTGGCCTAGTTAAGAGTTCTTCAGCCTTGAGTCACCAGATGTTGTTGGACTACAATCCCCAACCAATTTAGCCAATGATCATGGATTATGAGAGTTGTAGTCCAACAACATCTGGGGGCTCAAGGTTGAAGAAGGCTGGTGTAGCATCAGATTATGACACTGGGTTGACCTGGATTCAAATCCCCACTTGGCCATGAAGGTAATTGGGTGACCTTGGATCAATCTATATCTCTCAGCCTAACCTACCTCTTAAGGCTATTGTGAGGATAAAATGGGGAGGAGGGACATGGATGTTATCTTGAGTTCCTTGGCAGAATGTTGCATGGCAATGCTCACACGCAGCTTTCCAGGTCTGCAAGAAGATCCATGAACACTGCCATGCAACACAATAGTGGCATTTAGCTATTAGAGGAGCTGGGGTTGGCCACAGATGTGACTCTCTGAGATCCCAGGCACACGTTCCCCTTTTAAACTAGAAATGCCAGGGATGGAACCTGGCATCCCATATGCGCAAAGTCTCTGCTTCACCATGGAACTAATGCCCAGGGGGAATCATTTTAAAGAGGGCTGTTCCCACCCTCTGCCCCATGTCCCAGACCACCTGTGATTACTTCTTTGAGCTACAAGGAAATAACCACAACTGCTCTTAAAATACACTGGGTTTCGCTTGGTTTTGTTTACAGTTCATCCAAGAGCTGGCTTTTGGACCTTGCTGTAAATCTTGTTGTCTCCCCGTTTTGCCCTCCCCCATCACTAAAACCTGAAATGATGCTCCTGATGTAGCCCCTCCCCAAGAAAACCCCAAAGGCTTTTTTGCTGCTTACTGGGCATGACCTATGTTTCTTCCGGTGGCTCTGAAATGGAACCAGAGGATTGCATCCCGTGAAGTTGTTCTGTTTGCACAAGAACTTCTGCCTGCGCAACAGGACTTCCTCTTCCTGCACCCTATACCCCAATCCGTTCCAGAGGGCTGGGGAAAGCCCAGAACGGATTGGAAGGCGTGGGGAGAGGAGAGAGAGATGTTCCACTGCACAGGTAGAAGTTCTTGTGTTAATGGGATGACTGTTGAACGTAACTCATATGGACGCCATTTGCACATCATGGAGTATAGAGGAGAATCAGCAATCTTTGCACATTTGGGTTTGAACTGTGCTCATTCCCCGTTTCGAAAACATGCCCAACGCTTTGCTTCAAGCTCTGCAGATTTTTGTTTGTTATTAACCATAAGCAGTGATCAAAGTTAATCAGTGCCATCCTGAAGGGGAGAGGGGAACAGAGGAAGCTGCCTTATATTGAGTCAGACCATTGGTCCATTTTGCTCAATATTGTCTACACTGACTGGCAGCAGCTCTCCAGGGCTTCAGGCAGGGAGTCTCTCCCAGCCCTACGTGGAGATACCAGGGACTGAACCTGGGACCGTCTACATGCAAAGCAGGTGCTCCACCACTGAGCTACAGCCCTTCCAAAAAATACAGCTCTAAAGTTATTTGAGCAGAAATCCAGTACCTTGTGATTTTGTAGATGAAACTGTAAATTAGGTCGGCTGATAGTTTTTAGCTTTGACACGTGAGCAACTTTCTCTCGCCCAAGATCTACGAGCTCAGCTAGCCCCTGTAACAAAGCTTCATATTGTTGCTCGTTAATAAATGGAGAGGTTAGCTCCCGCTGTTTGGCTCGTAGGATCTCCCAGAGGTCATCCAGCACATCCTAAAAACGAAATAAATCCTAATTCATGTTTCTTTCACTTTTTTTGCATTGACAAGACTTGACCAGCAATCAAGAGCCCAGTATATGTAATTATATATTTACTAAGGGTCAATAATCTTTTGTTAGCCCGGTTGATCAAGCCAAAATTTGTCATCACCACCCCCAAGCCTGCGCCCTCCCTGGACAAGCACCCCTGATCTTCATAGGAACAGATATTCCCATCCCTATTGGTATTCTCACCCAGACCCCATTGAACTCGCTGGTGTAGATCTACAGTCACCAGTTGCTGGATCAGGGCCAGGCTGTTTATAAACTTTCTTGTTTTGTTTGCATTTTGGGGCTTGCATCCAGGACATTTTGGAACATCTTATGTTCTAAGACAATTATTTTTCAGGTAATTGCATTTGATCACATTCATTTTTAGGAACTGTCTTTTCTGACCTTCCCCCTTGGTTGGTTGACTGATTGATTGATTAATTAATTATTGCATTCTCTAAATGTTGGGAATGGGTTATTTAATGTTGTCCACCCCCACAGATGTTGCACTATAAGGCATACTATTTATTCAACATCTTTACCTCTAGTTTATACACTTCATGGATTAGGGCAACGGGCAAATTAAGTTTTTCTCCATGGTCTCTTAGTTTAGCTGTCTGCATCTCAAAGTTTTGCAGCTCCAACTCATAGGTGTCCATTTTCTGAATGAAAGATGAAAAGATTGGAGTTTAAGGCAAGCGTCATTAGCAGCAGTTATATTTCTAGCCAGCTGAAGGACCCAACAGTGTTTATAAACCTCATGAATTATATCTGCCAACCAAGGAAATGAAACTGTAGCCCAATAAGCAAGAAAGAAAGAAAAAAAGGGAGGGGTGAACAAACAGAAAAATATACAAGAAAAATTATATGCACCAAATCAAACTGGCATCACCGGAGCAGGGTTTTGTCTATAAAAAGGAATAACCTATTAGTAATTCACTAGTGGTCCCTGCAACAAAATGTTGCAACGTGGAGTGTTTCTGATCAGTGTTCCAAGAAATGCCCTCTTCTTGCATACTCCATTCCATTTCCCCTTCTCCCTCCACAATTAGTATTCTGTAGCTGCTGAGAATGTTCATTCTTCATTGGGGTATTTTGGAGGTGGTTGCCTCCTTAGTTTCCCTTCCCCAAGCTTTTCTAGTACTTCTGCAAACCTTGAGGATCCCCTGAGCATGCCAGTTCCTTCCCTCCTTGTTTCTAAAGCTTTTTTGTGCTTATGAAAGCCTTGGAGTTCCTGTGGGCCCGCTGACACTGCTCCCTGTTGCTTCTTGCTTACAGGTTTTGGCTTCAATCTTGTCAGCACTCACCACTCAAGTTCACTATTAGGAGCAATGCTTATGTGATATAGCACAGAAAGGCACCTTCTGTTAATACTTTTTGCTGGGAAAGGATCCATCTACTGCGCCTTTATCACAAGTCCAAGTAATTTATTATCTTTAGAGAAATTTGGGGCCAGATTTCTACATTACACTATAATGATTATTGTAAAGCAGCCATATATTTGGATCCTTTATAAAATGGAATACAATTTACCAAAAATAAATAAATAAATAACTGTAGGTAGGTAGATAGATAGATAGATAGATATTAACGTTCTGCCAAGAGTCCCATGGCTGTTTGTTCTGTTTTATTGTTATGTGCCTTCAAGATGATTACAACTTATGGCGACCGTATGAATCAGCGACTTCCAATAGTATCTGTCATGAACCACCCTGTTCAGATCTTGTAAGTTCAGGTCTGTAGCTTCCTTGATGGAATCAATCCATCTCTTGTTTGGTTTTCCTCTTTTTCTGCTCCCTTCTGTTTTCCCCAGCATTATTCTCTTTTCTAGCGAATCATGTCTTCTCATGATGTATCCAAAGTATGATAACCTCAGTTTCATCATTTTAGCTTCTAGTGATAGTTCTGGTTTAATTTGCTCTAACACCCAATTGTTTGTCTTTTTCGCGGTCCAAGGTATGAGCAAAGCTCTCATCGAACACCAGATTTGAAATGACTTGATTTTTCTCTTATCTGCTTTTTTCACTGTCCAACTTTCACATCCATACATAGAGATCGGGAATACCATGGTCTGAATGATCCTGACTTTAGTGTTCAGTGAGACATCTTTGCATTTGAAGACCTTTTCTAGTTCTCTCACAGCTGCCCTCCCCAGTCCTAGGCTTCTTCTGATTTCTTGACTAGGGTCTCCATTTTGGTTAAGGACTGTGCCGAGGTATTGATAATCCTTGACAAGTTCAATGTCCTCATTGTCAACTTTAAAGTTACAGAAATCTTCTGTTGTCATTTCTTTAGTCTTTTTGATGTTCAGCTACAGTCCTGCTTTTGCGCTTTCCTCTTTAACTTTCATCAGCATTCGTTTCAAATCATTACTGGTTTCTGCTAGTAGTATGGTATCGTCTGCATATCTTAAATTATTGATATTTCTCCCTCCAATTTCCATACCCTGTGGAATTCCCTACCCTTAAATATTAGACAGGCACCATCTCTGTTACCTTCCTCTTTCAACAAGCCTTTTAAGTTGAGACCTTAGCCCAATCTGTGCCTGCGTTGGAATTGCTTTTTAATATGTTTTTTAAACCTTTTTAAAAAAACAGTATGTTTTTAACCTTTTTTTAAAGATGTCTTCAAAGCTTTTTTAAAATGTTTTTAAAGATGTTTTGTTTTAATGTATTTTAAAGTCTGTTTTTATGATGTTTTAAAGTGTTCTTAGTGCTTTTGTTTGCTGCCCTGGGCTCCTGCTGGGAGGAAGGGTAGGATATAAATCAAATAATAAGCAAGCAAGCAAGCAAGCTAGCTAGCTAGCTAGCTACACCACAGGCTCTGCCAGCCAAACATGGTATTATACAGATATGCAATTCTTTTGTTAGATCAGCCTTTCCCAACCAGTGTGCCTCCAGATGTTGTTGGACCACAACTCCCATCTTCCTGACCATTGGCAATGCTGGCTGAGGCTGATGGGAGTTGTGGTGCAACAACATCTGGAGGCACACTGGTTGGGAAAGGCTGTTAGATGAAGATCCTAGGATTACCACAGATGGCTCAAGAGCAGATTCTCAGAGTTATCCCAGAGATAGGACAGTCTTAATAAGAATGCATAAGGAGCCCTGCTGGATCAGGCCAAAGGTCTCTCTAGCTCAACATCCTGTCCTTAAGAGTGGCCAACCAGATGCTTCTAGGAAGCCCAAAAGCATCACATGAAGATGACAGCCCAACCACGTTTTATATCCACCCCACCCCCACCCCCACCTACACAGAAATATTCAGAAACTGGTCTGAATACAAAGCCTTTTGGAAGCATGGTCATCAGTGCAGCATTAAGCTCAGGGGGGAAACAAAATTGTTGCTCCAGTTTTGGAAAACAAAGCTACAAAAAAGAGAAATTAGGTAAAAATTGTTGAGTGCTGGGCAACTGATGGCGCCTCATCTTCCTATGTCTCATTTAATTACCTGGAGCTGCTTGGAGATACTGTGTTCGCTCAATTCACTGAAGGACTGTTGCAGTGACGATCTTTTCTCAATCAACCTATCATACAATCGCCTGATTTCATCCTGTGACAGGGACAAGCGAAAAACCAAAGTGAATGTTCAGAGGGACATTATACAGAATGAAGGGACAATTAAACTGCAATTCAACTGGACTATTTAATCAGCATCATTCTTATGTACACAACATATGTTTTGAGAGAGTGAGAGAGTGTCCTGGAATTACTTGTTCTTGCAATAAAATAAAATAAAAGTAAAATGAGGCCCACATTTGTAATCACCAACTAATTTAAGTTAGGCATGGGCCCATTACTGAAGTCAAGGATTAAATCATCGCCATAGGAGATATGATTTGGCTCAGATGTAATGAAGGAGATTCTCAAACACAGGGCTGATCCAGACACATTTCTCTGTGAACAGGGTCTCTCTCTTTGTCTGTGTATATATTATATATACACAGAGAGAGAGAGAGGCGTACGGCCATACTACCCTGAACACGCCACATCTCGGAAGCTAAGAGGGTCAGGCCTGGTTAGTAGTTGGATGGGCGGCCGCCTGGGAATACCGGGTGCCGTAGGCTTAGAGGAAGGCAATAGTAAACCACCTCTGAATACCTCTTACCATGAAAACCCTGTCAATATATCCAAAAAAGATTCATAGGCTCGCCATAATTGACTTGAAGGCATATAACAACCAAGAGAAAAAAAATTGTATTTTCCTGATCTATCTACCAGACATATCTGTCCTGTCTCTATGCCTGCTGGACGTCCACATAAGAGAGTCATGTTCATGTAAGTAAGGCCTATATCCATGAAGCCTAATATAAGTACACCTGAATGTCCCAGGCTATAATCTGAAGGAACACGAGGCCACCACCTAGCTGAAGCTAAGCAGGGTTGGGTCTGGGCAGTGCCTGGATGGGAGACAGCCTGGGAACATGTATGCCGTCTTGGGTTCCATGATGAAAGAGAGGCGGGGTATAAATGTAATAAATAAATAATTACAGGATGGCCGTGATTTCCCCAAAAGCTCCAAAATGTTAAAATTTGAACATACATAAAATGAGTTGATGTGACATCATTTTTAATTATTATTATTATGATGTGATGTACAAAATATAATATACACCATTAAAAACAGTTAAAAAAACCATGACATTTAAAAACCAAAATACAAATTGGACACCCATGGTAGAGATCTATTAATCCAGCTGGAAAGGCTTTACAGGACAGAAATGTATCCAGTTATTTCCAGAAAGTGTATGGTAGCAGGTGCCTGTCAAACCTCAACAGGTATGCTATTCCACAGAACAACGGCAACCACACTTGAAGTTGAGCCCCAGCTCTCTCACAAGGCCCCGGGAGGGGGAAGGCATGAGTTTCAGGTTCCCCAGCAGTCAGAAGGCGCAGAGGATCCAACAGTTGTTGAGTCTCCTCAAGACCGTGGGGAAGGGCGTGGGTTTATCTTCGTGCCAATTCCCATGGACAGCGCTGCCTCCGAAGAGGACAGCGCACAGCCCCCAGACGTGCCAGAAAAGCAGTTCGGCGATGTTTCGGAGCGTGCGTTGACTCCCCCTTTACCAAGCGGCACTCGGGATGCTTCAAACGCATCGCCGCCCCCTGACCTCGAGCCTGTTGCTAAGGAGCCGGTTCTTTCGGATGAGCCGTTGGAAGCACGCCCCCCTTCACCCCGCTCTCGATGCCGAGAAATGGACAGGGCAGAGGCAGGGCTTGCGAAGGAGTCAGAGATTACGATCCCAGGCTTTTCCTACTTAAGACTGCAGCTCTCAGGTTTGGGTGCTGAGTCAACTTACTCCATACGCTGCAGAGCATGCATACAGTTTAGTTAGGGAATTGTAGTGAGTTAGCACAGGAACTTCTATGAAGCGAACTGCCTTTGATGTATCCATTACTTTAATAAAACAAGAATTGCATTCACCTTCGTCTCTGACTTGCGGCTCTCGCCCTGAGCAGGACATTTTAACAGGGAAAATGCAAAAAAGTGGCACGTGGCTCTCTTGTGAGAGGCGGCACAAATGGACACCCAAAAATGAAATGAAATACAGTTCAGCGGTACCTGATAATTACTGTAATGGTCCAACTCAGATTTCATAGACTTGCTCCTTGAAGCAGCAGCTGCTTGTGTCAACTGCAGCCATGCCTGCAAGTTGCAAAAACACTGGGAGAACTTATCAGGGTTACCACCAGCAGCGGCAATGGACCTCAGAAGGTCATCCTTTTTCTTGCCAATATCTGCATGAAGGTTTTGGAGCTCTGCAGAGAGAGTCTGAAATGAGATTCAAAAAGAAAGTGAAAGAGGCCAGTAGCTGCAGTTTTGCTAAAGGCATGATAGGAATTCACAAAGTTCTTATAAGTCTCATAAGCAGGGCCGGTTCCAGGAATGCCGGGGCCCTTGGGCATCAGCTTGCCCTGGGCCCCGGCATGTGCCCTTAACGAAGATGGTGGCTGCGGTTTCCCTAAGGGGATGAAGCCTCTGCCACCATTTTTGTTGATGGCAGGCATGCGTGCTACGCGCGCGCATCTCTGCCATCAACTAAGATGGAGGCAGGGGCTTCAGTACCTTAGGGAAACCGCGGCCGCCATCTTCGTTAAGGGCAACGGTAAAAGACAGCAGACAGGTAAGTGGGGAGACGTGGGGGGATGTGGATCACAGAAGGGGAGCGGAGGGGCGGCTGAGGGGCCCCCTGTAGCTCCAGGGGCCGTCGGGCCAGTGCCCAACCTGGCCGCCCTTTAGAACTGGCCCTGCTCATAAAAATACAACTATCCTCCACTTTTTGGCCATTGGATGGGAGTTATAGTGCAAAGCACGAGGTTGGTGAAGGCTGCTTTATAACTTTTTAAAACTGGCCCAACCAGTGGGTAGAGTGGTAAGGCGTAGTGTGAATAATTTGTATGTGTGTGCCAGCAGAGCAGAATGCTGCATAAATCAAGCAAATTTCAGTAATTCCTTTTACTCTGATTAACTTGTTTTGCAGTTTCCACTATTTTGCATAAATCATTCTGCTATTGCCAACTACAGAGAAGATGAAGGAGCTATATGGGACACTGACCCTGTTATCCTGCAGATAGCCTATCCAGCACCTTCCAAGATTATGTGGCGTTCTCCAGATTTTCAAGCATACCTTTACAGTCTTAAGGGCTTTGAGGCTTGCTTTTCTTTCTTTTTTTAAAAAAAATGAAAGCCAGCATTTTCAGGAAGCTGAACGATGCGCTTTTTCTGTGTTTATGCAGAACTGTAGAGCATATACAGCTTTGCACTTGATGAAGCCATAGATCACAGCCTTTGCCAACCTGGTGCCCTCCAGATGTTTGGGACTCCATCAGCCCAGACATTCCCTTCTGTGCTTACCTCATAAAGCATCTGTTGCCCGGGAGCTTCTTCACTGGTGAGCACGCAGGTGTTTAACATCTGCTCCATGTTGTTCAGGCAGCGGCTGATTGCCAAAAACAGCTCAAAGAGTTTCTGATCCAAGTTTAAGGAAACTTCTCCAGCCACATTTTCCTGGAAGGTGAGGAGATGCAGTGTTTCAGTTCCATCTGAACGCCTTGCGAGTTATATGGAAGTATTGTATGAACCAGTGAAAACATTCATGCTGGAAGCATTTGCTACATAGAATCATAGAAGTGTAGAGTTGCAAGGGGCCTATAAGGCCATCCAGCCCACCCCCCCTGCTCAATGCAGGAATCCAGTGCATCTCATACTTAGTTGCTGTGCAGTGACTACAGGGCTGGGTCTTGATTCTTAACATTTGTTAGGAATACAGGGACCGACTCAGATCATTCCGCTAAGGCAGTGTCATGGCCCCGTCAGAGGACTCCTCAGATGAGGACGACTCGGGAGCAACAGCAGCAGACCCAGGAGCAGCAGGAGACACGGAGGAGCCTCCTGAGAATCCAGCTCCTTCTGCCCCTCAGCTGCAGAGCACCCCAGGGACAGCAGAGGCCCTGCAGCCAGACACAGACAGTGAACAGGATACTCCCCCCTCACCTGCAGAACGTAGACAGCAGAAGGTCAGGCAGAAGAGAGGCAGGCCTGTCTCCTTAAGGCCCAAACGCTGAGGGCTCACACCTGCTGTCCATCCTGCTCTTTATAAGGCACACCTTGGCTGCAGCTTGTTGCTGACTGCAACGTCAGGCGTGGCTTTGTGTAGACCTAGTTTTCCTGCAGCATCTCTTTGACTGACCTCCTTGGCAATTGATCCCGGACCTCTACTGACCTCGCTTCTGGACTTCTGACTCGGCAAGTACGCTTCGGATAGGCCTGGCAGATTTACAACCCGACTGCTGGCTAAGGACTTTCCTTCCCTGCCAAAGACCCAGGAATTTCCAGCCCCCCCTGACACTGCTGATGCAGTGTAGAGCTGACAGGCACTTCCCTTAAAAATAACAATAAGATTCTGAAGAAAGGGCTGATTTAAATAGAAACACATGAAGCTGCTTTATACTGAGCCAGACCATCTAGCTCAGCAGAGTCTACAATGGCAGAAGCTCTTGCTCTCTAAAATTTCAGGCAGGAGTCTCTCCCCACCCTAACTGCGAGATGCCAGACCTGCTATGTGCAAGGCAGATGCTCTACCACTGATCTACGTCCCTTCCCCCTATGGTCTTACACAAGTGCACGCTTTGTTAGGAACACAGGAGGCTACCTTATACCAAGGTAGCCCATTTAGCTCAGTATTGTCAGCAGTGAGAAGCAGCAGCTCTATATGGTTTCAGGCAGGGAGCCTCTCCCAGCTCCCCCAGGAGATGCTATGGCCCTTATCCCCTTACCTTCTAGGAAAATCATGGACTGCTCTCTGATTGCTGCCCAGGACAGTTGTAAAGAAGAAGTAGTGCAAAAGTGGCAGACTAATAATTAATTGTTTTAATTTTTTTTAATTGTGTTTTTAAATTGTTTTTTGTGTTTTTAAATTTGTATATTTGTTTTTAATGTTTTAATTGCTGTAAACCACCCAGAGAGCTTCGGCTATGGGATGGTATAGAAATGAAATGAATAAATAAAAGTTTACAGCAAGAGATGGGTTGATTCCATAAAGGAAGCCACAGACCTGAACTTACAAGATCTGAACAGGGTGGTTCATGACAGATGCTCTTGGAGGGCACTGATTCATAGGGTCGCCATTAGTCGTAGTCGACTTGGAGGCACATAACAACAATAGTTTATAGACTCAAAGCAAGCTGTAAAGGACCAACAAGGGCTGGGGAGAGAGGAGTTTTCATTATCCCTCAGCACAACTCCTGGGACTGCCTTTTTTTTTTTAAGATCCCATTATGTATTAATTTTCTCTCATTGCCATGTATCTTGGAGGCCTGTTGTTAGGCAGAAAAGAGGGATAGGGATATTTTAAATGAACAGAGTTAGATAAAATTATCATGTATAAAAACAAAACAGCATCAAAAGGGTCTGAGTGAAACAAATCATGTTTTTGAATGTTGTATTTCTATAACGCTTTACTGCATAATCCTATACATTCCTGCTCAGAAGTCTGTGCAATTCGGTTCAATGGGGGTTACTCCCAGGTAAGCGGATATAGGATTGCACCTTTAATAATGTTTCATTATTCTTTTATTGTAAATATAATTAGGCTCGCAAAACAGAGTATCCTTTTTGTGGGGGAGTCTTCTCCTTTTACTGGTATTTTGAGGCATATGTTCCTTCACTTGAATGTACTGTCTGTGTGCAGTTTCTGCTTCACTAAATAAATAAAACTGTGTCCTGGACAATCTGGTCTCAGGATATGGTCTGAAGGCGCAGGAGGTCACCACCCTGCTGAAGCTAAGCAGGTCTGGGAAACCACTTGGGCACTGCAGGTACACCGTCTTGATTTCCATGATGGTGAGACATAAATTTAAGTAAATAAATAAAATTCTTAATCCTGTTAAGGTGTTGTTCTTGGCTTGTCACAGCATATGATGGGACACAGGGGAGGGGGCTGCAAAAAATTTAATTCAAGGCATCAAAGCACCTTGGGCCAGTCCTAAATGTAAATGTACTGGCTTCAAGTCGATTCCGACTTATGGCGACCCTATGAATAGGGTTTTCATGAGGCTGAGAGGCAGTGACTGGCCCAAGGTCACCCAGTGAGCTTCATGGCTATGTGGGGATTCGAACCCTGGTCTTCCAGGTCGTAGTCCAACACCTTAACCACTATGCCACTAGTAAAATATTATTAAAAGCACTAAGATTATTAATACTTGCAAGACCCTCCTAAAACAGGAACGTTTGGCCAGTGCATAATCAAGCAGTAACAGCTACTGCTGCAGAGGTCTTATTAGCTACATGCCAACTTGCGCAAAGCATGAAGACCAGAGGCAAAGCCTCTCCTCCCTCTTGGCTCATGTGGTGGGACAGAGCTGCCCTCCCGACCCTGGCATCGCTGTGGCTTGCCAGGATGAGACTGGGGTGGGATAGACTGGGGTGGTGAGGTCACGGCTGCATGGGCGCACAAATGGGAGTGCCAATTGGGTCCAGTGGTGCACTCACTCATCTCCAGCTTCATTGCCTCCCTGCCCCACCCTGAGTCCTGTCCAGGTAAGCTGCAGTGACACCCGTGTTGGGAGGGCATCTCTGTCCCATCACATGGGCCGCTACAGCTCTTGGCTTCTAAAATATTCTTTCCAGGACCGGAAAGATCACTGCAGAGCTCCTACAGTTGTTTCTCCCATAGGAACATAAGAGACTGCTAGATCAGGCCAGTGGTCCATCTAGTCCAGCCTTTCCCAACTAGTGGGCCACCAGATGTTGTTGGATCACAATTCCCATCTTTCCTGACCAATGCTGGCTGAGGCTGATGGAAGTTGTGGTCCAACAACATCTGGTGGCCCACTAGTTGGGAAAGGCTGGACTAGTCCAACACCCTGTTCTCACAGTGGCCAACCAGATGCCCATGGGAAGCCCAGAAGCAGGACATGAGTGCAAGAGCACTCTCCCCTCCTGCAGTTTCCAGCAGCTGGTATTCAGGCACATGCTGCCTCCGACCATGACAGCTTTATCTTCCATGTATGTGCCTAATCCTCTTCTAAAGCCATCCAAGTTGGTGACCGTCACTTCCTCCTGTAACGGGAGCGAATTCCATAGTATGTGCCGAGTGAAGAAGTTCTTTTGTCTGTCCTGAACCTTCCAACATTCAGCTTCATTGGACATCCATGAATTCTTGAGTTCTCTGGGCATCTAAAATGTTATTTCCTGGACCAGAAAGATCACTGCAGAGCTCCTACATTTTCTTCTCCCAGACCTTGGAAGAGTTTTTGAGCAGAGTGAAGATAGACCAGCAGCACAAGTAAACAGACGCTCTTGGGAATTCACTCAGCAGTATAAAAGAGCATCACAATAGGAAGCTGCCTTCTACTGAGTCACACCCATTGGTACATTTAATTCAGTATTGCCTACACTGACTGGCAGCAGCTCCCCAGGATTTCAGACAAGAGTTTTTCCTAGCTCTACCTTGAGGTGCTGGGGACTGAACCAAGGGCCTTTTGCATGCAAAGCAGATACTGCACTACTGAGCTACGTCCCTTCCAGTGGAAACTGGTGGCTCCAATGTCAGTGGGGCAGTGAATCCGCTCCAGGTTTTAGTCTGAACTTTCAAGGAGCCATCTAAGGTGCTGAAGGCCACCAGCCTCCACTGGTCCCTTCTCTGCTATTTCATAGGAATGAATAAATGGCTGCCTGAAAAGAGGTGATAGTCCCTCTACGGTAGACCAAGTTGTGACCTGGAAAACCGAGTGAACTCCAGGGAACAGCCAGGTGCTATGAGCCACTAGGTGGTCGACAGCTTCATGGTTTTTGCAAACTCACGCAGACAGCAAAAAGAAGTTCTACAAAATCTGTGGTGGACTGTGTTTGTATGGCAGGTTGCATTTGGGGCTGATCTATGATGGGGCGGCGGACAGTAGGAGATACAAGAGTATTATTTACTGGAAACCTTCAACAAAATTACTGTCTTATTATTTCAAAGCACATCAGTATGTGAAATACAGCTCCCATCCTTAACTTTGCTTCTTGATGTTGCCGCCCCTTTAAGATCCCCCTCACATTACTGGAAGAATACCCCTTCCAGGGAACTAAAGTCTCTTCCAACGACCCTGTCCTCAGGCCAGACTAGATGCAACACCATTCATGCAATTAGCAATCGCATTATTGCCTTTTAAAAAGTAAACTGAAGGCACGGGAGGCTAGATTAGGACCCTGGCATGTGGGCTACAGGAGCTTTAACCCTTCCTCCCACCCTATGGCCCCTGAAATGGGTTCTCCCCTTTACGCCTGCTCTTTTGGATTGGGGAAAAAAAGGTCCCATTTGCTCCAGATTGATTGCACTCTCCACCCCGCCTTCCCCATGCAAACAGATACTCTGCTCTGCCAAGACTGGATCTTGTCCACCAACCACGCTGGCAATTTATGTAACTCAGAAAAATGCATTTAGTACCTGTATCTGAACAGACGCTTCTTGGCTCAGATCGCCAAGCTGTGCAGTGTACGTTTTCAGCTCCTCGACGGTTGGAGTTATCACACTCGGTGCGGCACCCTTGGGTAGAATATTTATTTTGGTCGAGATCTAACATTTGGAAAAGCAAAACGTGTTTAGACAAATGCTCCAGATTAAACTCATGGCGATACACAATGTTCTAACAGCAGCAGTAGCTGCTACCGCAGCTAGCAACAATATAAAGCAATCATTATTGTGGACTGGACATGGAGGGGTCCATTCTTAGCAGCTGGCTTGAAATCTGTGAACAACAAGAGTCTGGCATCTGCTGCATCCACACAAAAAAATCCCACATTGATCCATGCCAATGGACAAGCGTACATATGGCTGCAGCTCTGTCAACGTGGGCTCCAGTTTTTCAAGGCAACAGGCCTCCTTTACAAAGCACCCCTCAAGCACTTGGTTGCTTGGCAACCAGTGCATTACTCCATATCTGTAAACTGGGGAGGCAAACCCATGGTCCATATCCAGATCCCCAAGCCCCCCCATTTTTCCCCATTAAAAAAAAAATCAAACATTCACACACACACTACTGACTGCTCCTATGGGTCCAGGTCCCCTGCTGTGATACAGAGATGCCAAAAGTGGCTCACCAAGTCCTCCCTCACAATTTGTCTATTTTTTTTTAAAAGTAAGGTACATTAATCCCTCCCCTGATTGCTTCCATAGGTATGCCAAAAGATTCCTTGTGGCCTCTCAAAGCTCCCCAAAATTTGCCATTTTAAAAAAAGACCACACCCACTTTAACACTTTGGTCCCTGGAGGGTTGAACATGGCCCAATGTGGTTCTCAACTCCAAAAAAGGTTAGCCACCCCTGCTGCAAGTGGTTGGGTAGCATATGTTGAGGGTGCTGCTGTGCAATCACAATTTATTTCCCTCCCTCACATCAGAATCGGCCACAATGTCTAATGGGAGCCAAACAGAGTAGCAAGACACCATGCTGGGCAACCACTACAAAGCACCCCTCTGAACCCCATAGTAATACTTGCATTTTTAACAGTACAGCTTGTTTCAAAATACCTCTCAAAAATCTACATGAACTAACTTGCTCAGTAAAACTAACTAGCAAAATTAGAACTCAGTAAAGTTTCCAGACTGGCCAAGAGGGAATGCAGGTTCTCAAAAGCTGGGGGAAGGCACAACGCTCTTCTTGAGAAAGCAACATGTATGGACAGCTGTCTTTGCTGAATTATATCAGATAATGACAGCTTGGCATAGGCTATATCAGGGGTGGCCAATGTGGTCCCATCCACATGCTGCTGGAGTACATCTCCTGTCACCCCTGACCATTGGCTATGCTGGTTGGAGCTGATGGGAGAGCCGGGAGCCTCACAGTATCTGGAGGACGCCTCACTGGCTACGCTTGGCCTAGAGCTTAAGAGCAGGAGCCAAGGAGAGCAATGTTCAAATCTCAGCTAACACAGGATCTCTCTGAGTTGGGGAACGGAGGACTCGGTCCTGCTTGACCAATGCATTCCCCACAGGGAATGTGCTCCATTCCCCCCACCCCACCCAGAAGGTCAACTTTGACAGATGGGCTGTGCCAGGGAGGTCCCAACCATCTGATGTCATCATGGTGTCAGATGATTGACAGGTGGGTGATACTATCTAGAGACGTAAAGACCCGGGGTGGGGGAGAAACCAGAAAAATTTGAGAAAAAAAAGTTCTCATTTCATTTTTTTCACAAAAAACAAAACAAAACAAGGTGGGGGAGAAATGGAACCCCCCTTTTTTCCTGGGCCTCCACATCTGTAGTCCTGTCCATCTGTCCAAGTTGACTTGTGGGGGTGGGGGAGATAAAGTTCTGGCCCATCAGGCCAAAAAAGGTTCCCCACCCCGATGTAGATGATGGAAGAAATATTTTTCGCTTGCTCCAGAAAGGAGTGCCTGAACCAAGAGTTCAAATTCCAAGAATGGCATTTCAGCCAAAAAAGTAGGAAGAATTTCCTGATAGCATAAGCTGTTTGACAATGAAACAGAAGAATGCCTCAGCTGGTGATGGACTCTCCTTCCGTGGAGGTTTTAAGCAGCTGCTAAGTGGCCACCCAACCGGGACACTGTAGCAAGGGATTCCCTGCATTGGTAGGGAGCTAAGCCACATCCACACTATGCCTTTAAAGCACTATGATGCCACTTTAAACAGTCATGGTTTTCCCCAAAGAATCCTCGGAACTGTAGTTTGTTAAGGGAGCTGTAAGAGTTGTTAGGTACTACATGTTTCCAAACCCAATTTGCCGGCAGGGTGGCCTCCAAAAAGAGAGGCCAGAAGAGGTGGCAAGTATTGATGGCCAACTTTCAAGGCCCCTCTCCTCCCTCCTTGTGTCCATCGTGGCAGGAGTCAAGGAGTATGCTGATGACACGCAACTCTATCTCTCCTTCTCATCTTCCTCAGGTGAGGCTGTTGACGTACTAAACCGTTGCCTGGCCACGATAATGGACTGGATGAGAGCGAACAAACTGAAGCTCAATCCAGACAAGACTGAGATGATGTTGGTGAGTGCTTCCCCTGCTAAGATGGTGGATGTTCATCCTGTTCTCGATGGGGTTACACTCCCCTTGAAGGAACAGGTTCGTAGCTTGGGAGTTGTTTTTGATCCTTCCTTGTCACTGGAGGCCCAGGTGGCCTCGGTGGCACGGAATGCCTTCTACCATCTTCGCTTGGTAGCCCAGCTACGTCCCTATCTGGACAGTGATGACCTCACCTCTGTTGTTCATGCTCTGGTAACTTCTAGATTGGACTACTGCAATGCGCTCTACGTTGGGCTGCCCTTGAAGATAATTCGGAAACTACAGCTAGTCCAGAATGCAGCGGCCAGACTGTTGACGCGGACCAGAAGGTCCGCTCATATAACACCTGTTCTGGCTTGTCTGCACTGGCTTCCTATTTGTTTCCGGGCTAGATTCAAAGTGCTGGTTTTGACCTATAAAGCCTTACACGGCATGGGACCGCAATACCTGGTGGAACGCCTCTCCCAATATGAACCTACCCGTACACTGCGCTCAACATCTAAGGCCCTCCTCCGAGTGCCATCTCATCGAGAAGCTCGGAAGGTGGTGACTAGATCTAGGGCCTTTTCGGTGGTGGCCCCCGAATTGTGGAATACTCTTTCCGATGAGGTGCGCCTGGCGCCAACGCTGCTATCCTTTCGGCGTCAGGTGAAAACCTTTTTATACTCCCAGGCATTTTAAAGTGTATTTTATACTGTTTTTAAAGTATATTTCTAGTTGTATTTTACTAGTGTATTATGATGCTGTTTGGTTTTTGTTGTTGTTTGTCTGTTTTTGGCTTTTGACTTTTATATTTATCGTAGTTATATATTGAGCTGTTTATCTCTTATGTACACCGCCCAGAGAGCCGTTAGGCTTAGGGCGGTATATAAATAAATAAAATAAATAAATAAATAAGGGCCCCACTCATCATTGGGGCAAACACAGCAGGGGTGGCTTACCGCATTTTGGCCCCATCTGCGTTGTTCATTTAAAACAGTATTATGTCACTTTAAACAGCCATGGCTTCCCACAAAGCATTTGGGGCTTTTTAGTTTAGAGAAAAGGCGGGTCAGAGGAGACATGATAGAAGTGTATAAAATTATGCATGGCATTGAGAAAGTGGATAGAGAAAAGTTCTTCTCCCTCTCTCATAATACTAGAACTCGTGGACATTCAAAGAAGCTGAATGTTGGAAGATTCAGGACAGACAAAAGGAAATACTTCTTTACTCAGCGCATAGTTAAACTATGGAATTTGCTCCCACAACATGCAGTAATGGCCACCAGCTTGGATGGCTTTAAAAGAAGATTAGACAAGTTCATGGAGGACAGGGCTATCAATGGCTACTAGCCGTGATGGCTGTGCTCTGCCATCCTAGTCAGAGGCAGCATGCTTCTGAAAACCAGTTGCCGGAAGCCTCAGGAGGGGAGAGTGTTCTTGCACTCGGGTCCTGCTTGCGGGCTTCCCCCAGGCACCTGGTTAGCCACTGTGAGAACAGGATGCTGGACTAGATGGGCCACTGGCCTGATCCAGCAGGCTCTTCTTATGTTCTTATGAATCCTGGGAACTGTAGTTTGTGATGGGTGCTGAGAGTTGTTAGGAGAGCCCCTATTCCCCTCACAGAGCTACAATTCCCAGAACGGTTAAACAGTCAATCCCTCTTTCCAGGGAACTTTGGAAACTGTAGCTCTGCAAGGGGAACAGGGGCCTCTAACAACACTCAGTAACCTTTACAAACTGCAGCTCCCAGGATTCTTTGGGAAAGCCATGACTGTTTAAAGTGATATGATACTGCTTTAAATGTGTGGTGCAGATGTGGCCTTAGACTAGATGATCTTTCGATGCATCTTTTAAACTATGAGCCCCTCCCCTCCCACATCTGCAACACAAGGATAATGATACTGACCTGTTGCAAAGGATTGCTATGAAAGGTTAAAGACAGACAGCTTTTAAAAAAATCTGTATGTCTTAGAAACATCACTGCTGATTGTGCACACACTCATCTCTGTTGTCTCACCGTCACCTTTTTGTCAAAGAGGTTTTGTGAAACAGTACAGACCCCTGCAAAACCTGATTAGCACAAATTACTCGGATTCAGACACAACGTGCCGCCATGTAGTTAGGAAATTGGGAACATGCCATAGCCCTCTCTCTCTGTCTGTGTCACATGAATTCTCCCTACCCTGGTGTGCTTTAACCACAGTAACATCACAACTGCGCTGATGCTATCCAGGACCACTCCCATCACCAGAGTCTGAAGTGCGCTTGCACATCCTGGTTTTGAAGGAATCTGGTTAGAATGAGTCATAGTTAGCATTTATGCTGCCATAGCTCCTCCGTGGTTAAAGTAAGGCATGGTATGGAAGGGAAAGGGAAGAGCATGTTCTCCTCTTGTTTGGAACTGGGAATCTTTATGTCTGCAGCAGGCCAATGAGGTGAGGGTTCACACCATAGGCAACAATGCCTGTTACATGCCACCCTCTACCCTCCAGCCAATAAATGGCAAATGCTGTCAAGAGTAATATTTCGTGCGTCTGATGAACATAAGGACATAAAAAGAGCCCAGCTGGATCAGTCCAGAGATGCATCTAGTCCAGCATCCTGTTCTCACAGTGGCCGACCAGATACCTCTGGGAGGCTTGCAATCAGTACTACAGGCCTGCAGAGAGAACCTCGGTGCAAGAGCACTCTCCCCTCCTGCAGTTCCCCGCAACTGGCATTCAGAAGCCTACTGCCTCTGACAGAGGGCTGTAGACCATGAAAGGTTAGGCTACAATAAATTTGTTAGCCTTTAAAGGGTTGCACAAGACGTTTGTGCTGGTTCTGCCGCAACAGAACGCTAACACAGCTACTCCTCCAGAAACTGTTATTATTATTGGATAGATGGGTTAGGCTGGAGGTTCCCTGTCTTTTATTACATACTAACCTGAGGTTCAGTGAACTGACAGCAAAGGGGATTCCTCTTGAGTAGCAGCTCCTCTTGTAAATATTGCCACTTGTCACCCGTTTGGTCCTTTGGAATTAGACCAAGGGGCTCACTTCCTGAGGTTGGTCTCTCGTCACTAGATATTGTGCAACATGCCGCCATTATTAGGAGATAAAATAATGGAGAGAAAAAACCAAGATGGCTCCCTACAAAGCTGTTTACAGCACGGTCTAATTTATTTAATCCGCTCAGAGAGAGGAAGCATGCAAAATCTGGGCTTTCACTAAATCTAATAACCTAATCCCAAAAGTCTTCCCTGCTCTTTACCATAAAGGCCCAGGGAAGGTTACGACAACAAGATACACAATTATAAAACAAATGAAACCGTTTCAACCATAAAGCAAGGAAAGTGTAAAAAACAATTAGAAACAGTTTCACATGTAAAACAATTAAAAACAATTCCATGTATAAAAACAGCTTTTGAGTTGTTCCAGTTCAGTCCCAGACTGGGATAAAGATCTCTGCTACTTCTTGAAATAAATCCATTTACAGCAGAGCCCCACTCATACGGTGGGCTATGTTCCGGACCCCTGCCGAAAATTGAAAACTGCTGAAAAGCGGAACTCATTGAATAGGACGACGCGCGATGCCCGGAAACCGCTGTAAAAGCGGAACAAGCGCTGTATGAGTGGGGCTTAAGTCTAATTGAGTCTAATTGAGACCGCCGCATTAGCGAAGCATTGTAAAGTGAAGCACTGTAAAGAGGGCCCTACTGTACTTAAAGTGGAGCTCCACTGATTTCAAGGGATCCGCTCAGAGACCCGCTTCACAGATCACCTGCGCTGTATGGTAGATCCGTGCCTCGTGGCTCTTTCCTGTGCCGTGAAACTAACACCAGAAGCCCCAGCCCACGTGGGATGAGTCCGCTCCAGTGCTGGCCCAGTTTCCAGGAATGGTGACACTGGCATGAGAAGCAGCTGCAGGGCTCCCCCTTCTACGTGGCCCAGGGCTTCTTACCAGTCACGTGAGAAAGGACAGTGCTGCAGTAGCGGCAACCCTGGAGGACCACTAACATAAGGAGCAAAGGAGGCTGCCTTATGCCGAGTCAGGCCATTGGTCCCTCTAGCTCAGCATTGCCTACACTGGCTGGCAGCAGCTCTCCTGGGTTCAGACAGAGCTCTCTCCCAGCTCCACCTAGAAATGCTGGGGGGAGGGGGTTTGAACCTGGAACCTTCTGCATGCAGAGAAGGTGCTCTCTCACCACAATCCTACAGACGTTCGCGCAGAAGCAGTTTCCTGGTAGCTACGTATTAACAAACTTTGGGACTGTGTTTACTTCTCTGTACCTTGCTTGTAATTGCAGGACTGTGCTGTTGCCAGACGGTGGCTGCATCTTCTCCATGTACACTTCGAGGAAGTCAATGAGATTGCTTTGTTCAGATAGCTTCAACAGCAGCTCCTGCAAATGAGGAATGGAAAGAGGAAATTTTTTAAAAAAGTGAACACTTGGGGTTTTCTGAAAGTGGTATCTTGCCCTCTTTCCTCTATCATAGGGCTAGGTGCAATGGGGCTCAGGAAATTGAAGTCCAAGTTATATTTTTCCCATCACAAAACTAATAAAAGAAGAGAAAGTTTTCTGAAATGTTTCAATTACTTTTCTCCTGCCCTCTCTCAGATAAGCATACTCAGTCAATTTTGCCACCTGCACAGTTCATATCTTGGCAAATCACCAGAGTGTCAAAGGAGAGAGAGGGATTATTGCTTTGCCAGTTACTGGCTCTAAGCATTTTCACTGCAATCAGTAAGTTCCAAATCATCTCATAATGCTCCAACAGTTTAAATCCATATAGCCCAGTAGAACAATGAAAGACAACAGATATCCAACCACCTCTCCAATGACACACAGAATCTTTTCTCCAAATCACCCTGCCTTTGGCCATATCCTCCAAATGTGGGAAAAGATCAGCATTGGACTCTAGAGAAACTTTCTGGCTTTGTTCAAATGTAACACTAAACCATGGCTTAGCACTACTTACAAGAGCCTGAGCGAACTTGCTCCACCCCCTCCCCTCTCCTCTTATAGTGCAGCTATGAGGAAGACAGTGAAAGCATTCACTTCCGTTTTTAACTAAACACAGTGCAGCTTTATCTCTGAACCTGGACAGACTATGTTAACTATGGTTTAATGATGTTAACTTATGGTTTAACTATGAGATAGTGTTAACTATGGTTTATGGCACTGTTCGTCAACCTTGGGTCTCCAGATGTTGATGGACTACAACTCCCATCATCTCTGACCATTGACCATGCTGTCTAGGAATGATGGGAGTTGTAGTCCAACAACATCTGGGGACCTGGTTAAAGATCAGTGGCTTAGGGAAACAGTCCGACTTCAAACCATGGTTTATGATCCTGGTTTGTTTCCCAAAACCACGGTTGTTGGGTGAGACAAAATGAGAAGCTGTGGATAGTTCAAAATGGACATAAAAGCTCCTGATCTCCTGCCATGCTGGAAGGAGGGGACTGTGTGAACCCAAGGCCAGTCCAGGCACGTTCACATAACGCTACACCATAGTTGTTTCTCAACGTAGCGTGTTTTATCTGCAGTTCCGGCATTTGCTAAGTATGGAAAGAATATCCTAAATTTTGTTCCTCACTTGGGACAACACCTTCTCCCTCTGAGGCACCCGGTTAGGATCCCAGCTGCACAACTCATATGAGACGCTACCAAATATGGAAAGGCAGAACACCTTTAATCTTTTCAGTGCCTACTGAAGACCTCCCCCTTTCAACAAGCCTTTTAAATAGCCTTAATCCAGTCTGTGTCTGTGCTGGAATTGCTTTTTAAGATGTTTTAAACTTTTCTTTTTAAAGAGATGTTTTCAAGATGTTTTAATTTGTTTTTAAAGATGTTTTGTTTAAATATGTTTTAAAGTTTTTTTTTCAGGGATGTTTTAAAGTGCTTTCAGTGTTATGTTTGCTGCCCTCGGCTCCTTCTGGGAGGAAGGGCGGGATATAAATTTAATAATAAACAAACAAACAAATATAGAGCAAAACTATTTTGCCATGCTGTAGTGGAGGGGCAAAGGGAGGAACCTACCTGCTGCTGCTGCTGCAAACCATTTGGCTTACTGAAAAGAGGCTGGTCCAAGGTAGTAAGTGGGAAAATGTTGGAGAGGTGAAAACGCGGAGGCAGCGAGGGCTCCTCAGAGATATTTTCGCCAAGGCTGAGCTGTAAAGAGACACACATGCAGGTCAAAGGAACGTTTTGGAAGACTGCAGTATTATAAAGGTGAAGGGAGATGCGAGTGCCCTTGTTGTTGTTATGTGCCTCCAAGTCGACTATGACTTATGGTAACCCTATGAATAAGCAACCTCCAAGAGCATCTGTCGTGAACCACCCTGTTCAGATCTTGTAAGATCAGGTCTGTGGCTTCCTTTATGGAATCAATCCATCTCTTGTATGGCCTTCCTCTTTTTCTACTCCCTTCTGTTTTTCCCAGCATTGTTTTCTTTTCTAGTGAATCATGTCTTCTCATGATGTGTCCAAAGTATGATAACCTCAGTTTCATCATTTTAGCTTCTAGTGACAGTTCTGGTTTAATTCTGGTTTAAAACCCTATGAACAGAGTGAGTGCCCTAAGGTGTTTTTAATGCTAACTTTTGCACTCAGACACAGGCATCTGATTGCAGATGATTTATTTATTGAGACATTTTACATACTGCTAATCTCTGAGAAAAATCTCTGAACAGTTTACAACACATATCATAATATCATAAATAAAGATCAAATACAAAAATACTGGAAAAGTTCCACGCTGCAAAACACACAAATAACAGCAATCCAACTCAGGGAAAGCCGGCATAAGTGGTACTGGTGCAAGAGAAGAACAACGTAAAGTTCCGCCACATCCAATTGCTGTTCAGAAAATTGAACTTCCCTTGCTCCATATATGAAGGCCCTTTTCCCAGTCAAAGCACATCTACAACACATTTAACCCAGATGGAAACTAGTTTCAAACTGATGTTGACTGCCAAAGCTTGGTATTACAACAGTGAATTTGTTCTCAGAATGCGGATCCTTTTGCAGCCAAAACAGAACCACCCCTGCACAAGAGGGAGGTCTCAGCAGGCTTGGGGGAAAGTTTTCAGAAGTACAACAAAATCTGGGGGGAGGGAACCTCTAAAGTTTAGGGGAAGCCCAACATCAGCTCACTGAAGACTGAGCATGCTTGGTGGCCATGGAATGCTGATTTTTGGAGGTGGAATGGAGAGCTGAGGAGGGTGAGGGAGAGAGAATGGAATAGAGTGGCTAGAATTTTAAATTTATAAACAGCCTAAACAAACAAGACAAAAACAAAAGCCCTGAGGGGCATACAGTTTAAATGTTGACAGCAGAGAGGTGCCAGAAAGAGAGAGAGAGGAGGGTAAACAGACGGAAGGGAGGACACAGTGTGACAAGACTAAGAAGTGGTGAACAAGGAGGATCTGCAGTAAAATGTTGCAGTGCAGAGCATTCTGTTCAGCAGTCCAGTGGGCTAGCCAGCCAGCTAGCTGTGCCCTTTTCCAGGATACTCCATTCCATTCCCCACCCACATGATTATCCAGCACTACCCCTGGCAACAGTTGGTCAGTATTCTGTAGCTGCTGAGCATGCTCAGTCCTCACTGGGCTGCTTTTGAGATCCTTCCCTTGGGTTTTCTTTTCTAAAGACATCTGTGGGCACACTAGTGGCTTCAAAAGCAACCAGAATGGCTTTTCTGGCTGCATTTTGAAGCGACTCTGCCCTCTGCTGGCCACACCTCCCTTCCCCACTGCTGCCTTCAGACCTTTCAGGATCACCCACAGTGTTGGGCCAGTCACTGTCTCTGCCTGAGCCTGCAGCAAAGCATTTCCATTGGCTACACCTAGAAGACAAAGGGGTTGATCTATCAATCAGCTGTGAAACCTCCCTGAATCTGAATTTTTTTTAAAAAATGCACTGGAGCTGATCAGACGAGGTTTTAAGAGTAAAAAGGGGTGGAGTTTGATTAGCATCATGTGCCCTTTTTTTTTCAATTAATTTTTATTCAAATTTTCAAAACCAAAACAATACAAAAAAACCAAACAAATCAATAACTAATACAATAAAAAAAAGAAAAGAGAAAAAATATATAAAAATATTGACTTCCGATTTGTCATAGTTCAGCTATAAATCTATAATATATAACAAACCTATCTCTTAGTAGATTATAAAATCACCTTCCTCCAGCGGTTATCTTAATTGGTTTCAAATCTCATTAACATCATATCATTTTAATCTTCCACAAAAAGTCAAAGAGAAGTTTCCAATCCTTGAGATATATATCAATCAATTTTTTTTCCTAAATAAACATGTCAATTAATCCAACTCATCAAGTCTACTAAGTCCAGTAATTTCAAATCGCTCTTCTGTCTTTATCCATATTAGGTCCATCTTCCATCTCCACGCATCCAAAAATCTTGCTGTCATAGTCATATAATAAAAGTCTGATAGGAATTTCCTCCATCACAGGTATTTTCTTGCCATGAATTCCGAACATATCGCTGAAGTATTGCTGCAAAGCCGCATCTCTGTTCCTCTTTTCCACATGATACACTAGTACATCTCTTGAACATTTTTCCATTGACACAAAACAGGGATTAATTCTGTTAACTTTCTCTATTTCAAATTCCATCAAATCCTTCCAGTCCAGGAATTTTTTTGAACCGATAATATCTTCATCTCCAATCTCTTCAATTCCTTCAGGGACAGCGCTGAATTCCAAACTATAATATTTGTCTCCAGGATCCGTCAGAGCCAGGAAATCCAAATCTTTTTCCATGTCCATATTTAATCCAATCTCCAAAGTTTGAACCTTGCCTTTAATTTCTCTTTCATCTTTTTTTGGTTTTCCAGATCTATCTTTATTCTCCTTTCTCATAGAATCCTGAATTTCTTTCAGCTCCTGTCTCATTTCGTGAAATTCAATTTTCCACACTTGTCTATTATTTCTCAGTTCTTGTTTTACTGAATGTTTCATTCATTATTTTCTGAAACATGTCTAAAGATAAAGTCCCTTCTTGTACATCCATAATCTTCTTAATTGTCATTCTTAAAGCCAAAGGAACAAAACTCCTTCAATTTTCAATGTCCCAAGCAAAGAGCAGTTTATTTCTTTATCCAGTTACAAAGGAGTTAATCTTTCCAACCAACTGACGTCACACGCTAGACAGTCCTTATCTCTTATATGCCCAGAAGTGCAAAAACAGCTTTAGTTCACAGCGTCCAAATAACTAGTAGCAGAGAGAATGAGCAGATTCGTCAAAAAAAAAAGTAGATCAGGAAAAATAGTCCCATGCATATATTACACAAAAGTCTTATAAATCAAAAAGATTTTTCTTATCTCTTCCAATCAGAAATCCCTCATCCGTTGTAATCTTTAAAATGCTATTTTCCATATCAGCTTTTTGCAATAAAAGAAAGATAGGCTATTTTTGTTTTCTTCCCCCTTAGTTCCGTTAGTAAAGAAGGAAAGTCGTAACTCACCTAGGTTATCTTAATTGCTGTTACTTTGACAAATCTCTTTAGCTGTATAGATAAGAAAATGATAAGCATAGACAGGAGGATGTTTGCCTGCTAGTCCGTTGTTCTTTAAAGAAAAAAAACGGGTCACTTATTCAGCTGAGCTAGCATAGAAATCCTCGCTCCGTCTGAGCAGCTGGAAGCCTTTCTTTCGCAGACAATTCTGACGAATTCCAGACTCCCACAGTCACGACAAAGGTATGTGGGAAATCTCACGTTTCTTCCTTATCCGGAAGAAATTATCCCCAGTCAGAAAAGACCCTTCTGACTGAATTTATAGCTGAAAAAGTTTCATCTAAGACGGGAGCCCGTCTCAGAGCTACACAGGCGGAGGGATCCTCCTGGGAAAGTCCGCATCATGTGCCCGTTTTGAGAAAAGAGAGAGCAGTAGAACCTGCACACTGGAACTGCACAACGGCAAGCGTCTCTCTACCTGACACTTGGTTCTTCCACAGACCTTGAGGTTCCCCTAAGCCTGTCAGCACTTCCCTCTGCATTTTGGATCCACACAATCAGTGTATACGATGCACTGTCAAACTAATTTGGCTGCAACCCTGATGCACACTCAAGTTCTCTTGAATAAACATGCACAGGACAGGCCTGTATCATGGCTTTATTTCTCTTGGGGATGCGGAGGACTAAGGTCGTAAGCCAAAGAAGAAAGATTTCAGGGAAGGAGAGCATCCAGCCGAGGAAGAGGGAAACGATCCCTTAGAAGGGACCCATTCCTTGGCGGATGAGCAGCTATCCTCTCGTGCCGAGGATATATCTCCAGGGGGTGGAAGGATCCTTGTAGTGGGTGATTTGATCATTAGGAACATAGTGGGGTGTGTGATGGGCGTGCAGACCGCAAGGTGTTTTGCCTGCCTGGTGCGAAGGTTGCGGATATCACCCGTTGTTTAGTAGTTTGGTAGACGGTGCTGGGGAGGAGTCAGTGGTCGTGGTGCACGTTGGCACCAACGACATGGGGAAATGCAGCCGTGAGGTCCTGGAAGCAAAATTTAGGTTGCTAGGTAGGATGCTGAAAGCCAGGACCTCCAAGGTGGCTTTCTCTGAAATGCTACCAGTTCCACGCGCAGGACCAGCCAGACAGGCACAGCTTTGTAGGCTCAATGTGTGGATGAGACGATGATGTCGGGAGGAGGGGTTTGGATTTGTTAGGCACTGGAGAACATTTTGGGACAAGCTGGGCCTGTACAAAAGGGATGGGCTCCACTCGAACCAGAATGGAACCAGACTGCTGGCACTTAAAATTAAAAAGGTAGCAGAGCAGCTTTTAAACTGACTGAGGGGGGAAACCCGACAGGAGCTGAGGAAGGTCCGGTTCAGAATAAACCTCCGCCCTGGGATAAAGACCAAAGAAATGATGAAATTTTAAAAGGGGTAGGCCTAGAAGTAGGCACTGTGAGAGCAGGGGCACAGGATATAAATTCAGAAGGGCAAAATTACCACAGGCCTAACCACAAGTGCCAAAGACACTTGAAGAGAGACACTGCTTACAAGTGCCTGTACGCTAATGCTAGGAGCCTCCAAACCAAGATGGGAGAACTGGAGTGCTTGGTCTTAGAGGAGAGCATTGATATAGTGAGCATAACGGAGACCCGGTGGAATGGAGAAAACCAGTGGGATACTGTTATCCCTGGATATAAACTATATCGGAAGGACAGGGAAGGACGTATTGGTGGCGGAGTCGCTCTATACGTGAAAGAAGGCACTGAATCCAGCGAGCTCAAAACCCCAAAAGAGGCGGACTCCTCCACATAATCATTGCGGGTGGTGATACCATGCCCCAGGAGGGACTTAATACTGGGAACGATCTATCGTCCCCCTGATCAAAATGCTCAGGGAGACCTGGAGATGAGATATGAAATTGAGGAAGCATCCAAACTAGGAAATGTGGTAGTAATGGGTGACTTCAACTACCCGGACATAGACTGGCCGCATATGTGTTCCAGTCACGACAAAGAGGCAAAATTTCTAGATATTCTAAATGACTATGCCCTAGACCAGTTGGTCATGGAACCGACCAGAGGGACGGCAACCCTGGACTTAATCCTCAGTGGGGACTGAGACCTGGTGTGAGATGTAAGTGTTGTTGAACCGATTGGGAGCAGTGACCACAGTGCTATTAAATTAAACATACATGTAAATGGCCAATTGCCAAGAAAATCCAACACGGTCACATTTGACTTCAAAAGAGGAAACTTCACAAAAATGAGGGGATTGGTAAAAAGAAAGCTGAAAAACAAAGTCCAGAGGGTCACATCACTCGAAAATGCTTGGAAGTTGTTTAAAAACACTCTATTAGAAGCTCAACTGGAGTGCATACCGCAGATCAGAAAAGGTACCGCCAGGGCCAAGAAGATGCCAGCATGGTTAACGAGCAAAGTCAAGGAAGCTCTTAGAGGCAAAAAGTCTTCCTTCAGAAAATGGAAGTCTTGTCCGAATGAAGAAAATAAAAAGGAACACAAACTCTGGCAAAAGAAATGCAAGAAGACAATAAGGGATGCTAAAAAAGAATTTGAGGAGCACATTGCTAAGAACATAAAAACCAACAACAAAAAGATCTATAAATACATTCAAAGCAGGAGACCATCTAGGGAGGCGATTGGACTCTTGGATGATAAGGGAATCAAAGGTGTACTAAAGAACGATAAGGCGATTGCAGAGAAGCTAAATGAATTCTTTGCATCTGTCTTCACAGTGGAAGATATAGGGCAGATCCCTGAACCTGAACTAACATTTGCAGGAAGGGATTCTGAGGAACTGAGACAAACAGTGGTAACGAGAGAGGAAGTTCTAGGCTTAATAGACAATATAAAAACTGACAAATCACCGGGCCCAGATGGCATCCACCCGAGAGTTCTCAAAGAACTCAAAGGTGAAATTGCTGATCTGCTAACTAAAATATGTAACTTGTCCCTCAGGTCCTCCTCCGTGCCTGAGGACAGGAAAGTGGCAAATGTAACGCCAATCTTCAAAAAGGGATCCAGGGGGGATCCCAGAAATTACAGGCCAGTTAGCTTAACTTCTGTTCCTGGAAAACTGGTAGAAAGTATTATTAAAGCTAGATTAACTAAGCACATAGAAGAAGAAGCCTTGCTGAAGCAGAGCCAGCATGGCTTCCGCAAGGGAAAGTCCTGTCTCAGTAACCTATTAGAATTCTTTGAGAGTGTCAACAAGCATATAGATAGAGGTGATCCAGTGGACATAGTGTACTTAGACTTTCAAAAAGCTTTTGACAAGATACCTCACCAAAGGCTTCTGAGGAAGCTTAACAGTCATGGAATAAGAAGAGAGGTCCTCTTGTGGATAAGGAATTGGTTAAGAAGCAGAAAGCAGAGAGCAGGAATAAACGGACAGTTCTCCCAATGGAGGGCTGTAGAAAGTGGAGTCCCTCAAGGATCGGTATTGGGACCTGTACTTTTCAACTTGTTCATTAATGACCTAGAGTTAGGAGTGAGCAGTGAAGTGGCCAAGTTTGCTGACGATACTATATTGTTCAGGGTTGTTAAAACAAAAAGGGATTGCGAAGAGCTCCAAAGAGACCTCTCCAAACTGAGTGAATGGGTGGGAAAATGGCAGATGCAATTCAATATAAACAAGTGTAAAATTATGCATATTGGAGCAAAAAATCTGAATTTCACATATACGCTCATGGGGTCTGAACTGGCGGTGACCGACCAGGAGAGAGACCTCGGGGTTGTAGTGGATAGTACGATGAAAATGTCGACCCAGTGTGCGGCAGCTGTGAAAAAGGCAAATTCCATGCTAGCAATAATTAGGAAAGGTATTGAAAATAAAACAGCTGATATCATAATGCCGTTGTATAAATCTATGGTGCGGCCGCATTTGGAATACTGTGTACAGTTCTGGTCACCTCATCTCAAAAAGGATATTATAGAGTTGGAAAAGGTTCAGAAGAGGGCAACCAGAATGATCAAGGGGATGGAGCGACTCCCTTACGAGGAAAGGTTGCAGCATTTGGGGCTTTTTAGTTTAGAGAAAAGGCGGGTCAGAGGAGACATGATAGAAGTGTATAAAATTATGCATGGCATTGAGAAAGTGGATAGACAAAAGTTCTTCTCCCTCTCTCATAATACTAGAACTCGTGGACATTCAAAGAAGCTGAATGTTGGAAGATTCAGGACAGACAAAAGGAAGTACTTCTTTACTCAGCGCATAGTTAAACTATGGAATTTGCTCCCACAAGATGCAGTAATGGCCACCAGCTTGGATGGCTTTAAAAGAAGATTAGACAAATTCATGGAGGACAGGGCTATCAATGGCTACTAGCCGTGATGGCTGTGCTCTGCCACCCTAGTCAGAGGCAGCATGCTTCTGAAAACCAGTTGCCGGAAGCCTCAGGAGGGGAGAGTGTTCTTGCACTCGGGTCCTGCTTGCGGGCTTCCCCCAGGCACCTGGTTGGCCACTGTGAGAACAGGATGCTGGACTAGATGGGCCACTGGCCTGATCCAGCAGGCTCTTCTTATGTTCTTAAGATCAGAAGGAATAGAGAATGAGGGGGAAGCAAAGGACCTTTACAGGAGCAGGAGGCTGAGAACGAATCAGAGAAGCAAAGGTCACAGACAGAGAGAAGGGCAGAAAGATGTGGACTTGGAAGGCAAAGTCCATGAGCTTCAGGGGGAAAAGAAGGGAGAGAAGGCCAGTGAAAAGATTGGAAGAGGAGCATCACGTGGGGTGAAGAATGAGAAATTAACTATTTTGGCAGCAGAATTCTGGCTAGAGCAGATGTGGGGAGCCTGTGGCCCCTCCAGATGTTGCTGGACTACAACTCCCATCATTCCCAGCGATTGGCCATGCTTGCTGGGGCTGATGGGAGTTGCAGTGCAGCAACATCTGGAGGGCCAAAGGTTCTCCACACCTGGGCTATAGCGTTTAGCTAAAGCCTAAGATGGGAAAGTGTGTGTGAGAGAAGACTGTAGCAGTGTAAGCTTATATCATTACACAACATTCTCAAAAATGCAGGACAGAGAGGAAAGCAGATCCTGTCATCCAACCAGCTTGGCCAGGGAAGCACATGATCCATGACACAGCAGCACATCTCTAGAAGCTCAGTGAAGCCTAAGCCCATTCCAGAAACACCGCAGAAACAACTCTGTGTCTCTTTTGGCAGCCTTACAATGGTGGAGACTCATTATGGTATGTGCTCATTTTTTTTCAAAATTGTTTTTTCTGTGGAACATTTCGTACTTTCTAATTACTTTTAGTTGATAGGTCACATCAAGTTGGGTTTCATTTTGGACATTTCACTTGTCATGCGAGCTTGATTTGTACATCTGAAATGTAAGAAACTCATGGTACATAATCAATAATGGCATAAGCAGAGCTGTGCGTTCTGTACTGTGCATTGGAAGAGGAAGAAGAAAAATCCCCCCCCAGTCTAAATTCTATGCCCAAACAAACTGAACGCTGCAACTTGCATAAATGATGCAAGCTAAAGATGTCTGCACAAATTATTCTGTTCTTCTTAATCGTTGGGAGGTGCAATGAGATATGTGGGGCATGGTAGTCCTGCTGCAGATCCCTAGAAATCCTGCTGGGTGTTGGAGATTGCATTAGGCGCCATCCGTGCAGTTTAAAGACCCGTCTTCACAGCAATAAGGACTAGAAACTTGGTGGCAGCGGTTTACAATGAAAAGTTGGGTTTCTCCAGATAATGAATTCCAGCAGGTGTCACAAGGCAACACTAGAGGCAGGGAGCACCACCACCACGCTGGGGTGCAGCATCTGATCAGACCAAAGAACGCTGAACATGCAGTGTCCTGCTGGTTGCTCAGCAGCACTATGCCTGCAAGACACTGACCTTGCCGCCTTTGCCTCCAGTTCTACAAAACAAACCCACCAGTATGGCCTTAGTGCCCCTTTCCTCTAGGTCACGGCACAACGGCATTTCATCAGCTGCCCCTCATTTCCCATGCCATGCTTACCAACTAACGTGAACAGAAATGGGCAGGAGGCATTTGCAGGGGAAAAACATCCCCCAGTCTTTCTTCACTGCAGGGAGACAGTTTCCCTTTGATCCGGGCTGCTTCCTAAGATCAGAGCCTGGTGGTGGTGGTGTTAAGGCTTGGCCAGCGAGAGGGTTGGAAAACACTCATATTATATATGCCTGGCTGCTGTTTTCTCTCCTGGTCTGTCCCTGCCCTTGCATTCATTTCTGGTGGCAAAGCTGGGGTTGGGAATCCTGTATTTGCCAGGTAACATCTCATACAGTCAAGAACATGAGGAAAATGACCCCTGGCCATGCCCCCTATAAACTGAATCCGGCTGGTGGATGTTTACTGTAGCAGCGTCACAGAAAGGAATCCAAAGCAGCAAGGACGGTATCTATTAAGCAGGCACGCTAAGAAGGAGAGGGGAAGGTGATTGGCTTACGAGACACGGGAGCAGTGAACTTTGGCCAGCTCAGCTCAACTTACCTGGCAAGCAGCTAGATACTGCTCTACTGTCTGTTGCATTTGACGGGTCCGGTGGGGTCCCAATCCCAGGGACTGTTGGGCTTGGTCTAGCCACCGTTCCAGCTCAGCAATCTGTGCCTGGCACACATGGAGGAGGTGAGCAGGCTCAGGGGCAGGCCTACCGGTGTCCAGAGCTTCCTTGGAATCTCCCAGGCTTCTCCATAAGCACCCGGCAGTGTTTGTGACTGGGCAGGAGGAAGCTTTGCCCCGAAAGGAAAGAGAAGATTCAAACACGGAAAGACCTAGAAGCCCAGAAGCGGTTAACTTGTGCTTGAGAGCGCAGCATGAGCCAGGTGGATTAGTGGAGGGGAGGGAAAAAGAAAGAAAAAGCAAGTCCAACAGCCAGCTGAGGCACCACGTGATCGGGTGCAACAGGTTTCCTAGCAGCCAGTTTGCACTGACACAGGTAAGCCTACCTGAGCTCACACAGGAAGTCGGCTGACTCATAATTCATTAAGTGGCTGTCTCAGTGGGACATACAGAGAAGTATGCATGTGTGTGTGTGTTTTTCCTGGTGGGTGTAAGTTCAGATTCTAGGCACTTCACTTCAAAGCTGGTTTGCATGCCACAGTGTAATCTCTACAAGTTTTGCTTTAGAGGTTAAGTAGAATTCAGGCTAGAATTTGGGCCTAAATAAAAAGCAATCAAAGTAAGGAACAGAGGATTTCAACTGTACAGCCACAGAGATAGGATTAATTTCTTCAAGAGCCTCAGCCAGCCTCAGCCAGCGTGACAAATGGTCAGGGATGATGGGAGTTGTAGTCCAACATCATCTGCAGGAACATCACCCTCGCAGATTAAAGAGCTTTTATTTATTTATTTATTATTTGATTTATTTCCTGCCCTTTCTCCCAGCAGGAGCCCAGGGCGGCAAACGAAAGCACTAAAACACTTTAAAACGTCATAAAAACAGACCTTAAAATACATTAAAACAAAACAACTTTAAAAACATTCTTTAAAAAAGCTTCAAAAACATCTTAAATAAAAAGGGTTAAAAACATATTGTTTAGGGGGGAAAAGAGCTTTTAAAAACTCTGAATGAATGAAAGAAAAAAATGAAGCTCTTCATCTCTACATTCATAGAGATAAGACTGAGTTCTTAAAACTAATTTATTATTAATACATGTCTATTGCTATTCCCTGCTCATTCATCTTTGCTAGGATTTCTTCTAAACATATGTATTTGTTGCTAATGCATTTCTCACTGCACAGAATTAGCAGCGTGCCAACATGCAACGGCAGGCTGCAGGACCACACTGTGCTACAGATACGACCAAGTGCCACCGGTCATAAAGGAAACACCTGCTTGGGCATAAGCACATACACTCTGCGGATCATCTCAACAGTCCTATCTCCAGGTACCATCATATGAATTAAAGTGGGTGTCTCCTGCAACACACGCTGAAATTAAATTCACAAAAGGAAACAAGAGTCATTACAGAATGGAGTCATAAAGGCAGGAGTGGGGAATCGGAAACCAACAACGTCTGAGGGGCCACCAACTCCCATTAGCCCCAACCAGCATGGCCAATGGTCAGGAATGATAGGAGATGTAGTCTGGCAACATGCGGAGTGCCACAGGTTCCTGTTCCTATTCCTCCCACCTGGCTGAAGATGTCATGCCCGGGGAAACCCGTACCCGTCTTAGCAGGGCAGCAGTGGATGTATGTAATTTATTCTGAGTTTTTTCCCTGGACATTTTTTTTAATAATGTTATTTGTTATTTAGTTTAATTTTTGTAAATTGTATTGCTTTCCTTGATGTATTTTTATACTTGTGTTTATTTTTCTTTGTAAGCCGCCTTGAGGGCCTTTGGCCGAAAGGCGGGGTATAAATAAATTTATAATAATAATAATAACATTAATTAGGCAAGTCAGAGTAGATTCCCAGAGCTGGGACCTTCCGTATGCAAGGCAGATGCTCTGCCGCTGAGCTACAACCCTTCTCCCTGGAGAAAGTAGGAAGCTGCCTTACACTGAGTCAGACCATTGGTCCATCTATCTCAATATTGCCTACACTGACCGGCAGCAGCTCTCCAGGGCTTCAGGAAGAAAGTCTCTCCCAGCCCTACCTGGAAATGCCAGGGATGAAATCTGAAATCTTCTGCACGCAAGGCAGATGCTCTACCACTGAGCTACGGTCTTCTTCACAAACTTCTAGGTTGTCGCTATTTTGGGGTGGGATTCAATCACATACCGGCAAATTCAGGTTGCACGTTTAGTGTTGATTAGGAGGTCCAGCACAACAAACCCGCTTTCCCAAAAGAACAGACTTTTTGCGATAAGGAAAGTGACATGAAAAATGCAGTGAAAAGTGTGGGATTTAACACTTGCTTCCACACAATGTCATCCAACCTCCCCACAAACAAATCAGAATGAATGCTCATGAAATAGCCAATATCTGCTAATCTCCTTGCAAACAAATCAGGACAAATGCTCAGTAAACAAGTTGTCTGGAAGTGCCCTGAGACCTTCTGTGAGGCACAGGAATATAGGAAACTGCTTTATACCAAGTCAGATCATTGAGAGTGTTTGTTCGGCTACCAAGTTCCCTTTTTTCACATTATTATTCTCCTGCAACATTTCCATGTGGGCACACCTTTAGCTAGGCCAAGTGTACATGGATCATGTTGCCTTTGTGCGCAGATTCCTAACAGATGCATCAACCACTGCATATACACCTTTACAGAGAAACAGAAAGGGGAAAAAAGACATGTCCTTGCCCCAAAGATCTTACAGTAAGGGAGACAGTAAGTGACATGAGTAAAATAAGTTCCATCAGGCTTCCCCCTCCCTTAACTGTCATCCACCAAGCAGCAGCAAGGGAGAGAAGGGAAACAGGGCCAGCAACTTTTGGCTCTTCCTCTCCTCAAACAAGTTGCATTCCAGCTATGAGTTGAAAGAACCTTGTCACTACTGTCTGAGTTTATTTTTTCCTCTTCTCTCCTAATCCCTGTTCCTTTTGTATCATGACTTTTAGATTAGATCTTATTAATGATCTCTGTAAGCTGCTCTGGGAGTTTTTTTTCTACTGAAGAACAGGATAAAAATGCTTTAGACAAAGAAGGAACAAGGATAACAAAAGTTGTAAACAAACGTAGAATGATATAACAAATAAGGCATTGGTTGTTTGGGCCTGTGCGTGTAAATCCTCCCATCCCCATGTCATCAGCCACTGTCTTTTTTGCTCCTCCAAAACCCAAGACATTGTATTGCTGTAGGCTGTGCAGGATAGCAGGGGATTTTAAAATTGTTTTTATTGTTGGTTTTTTCTAACTCCTTCCTGACTGTATTTTTTCTGTCTGAAAAGACTGATGTTGGGAATCAAATAGCAATGCATGCCCTGCAGGGTAGGGTAGCATGCAATCCAGCCACTAGGGCAGCGGTGGATGTATGTAATTTATTCCGAGTTTCTTTCCTGGGCATTTTTTTTCTTAATAATGTTATTTATTTAGTTTAATTTTTGTAAATTGTATTGCTTTCATTGATGTGTTTTTATACTTGTGTATTTTTCTTTGTAAGCTGCCTTGAGGGCCTTTGGCTGAAAGGCGGGGTATAAATAAATGTATTATAATAATAATAATAAATCCTTTGAGCTTACACCTAATATGGAAAAGGGCTCCTAGGACTATGCATTTTTATATGCAATCTCTTTTCGGTTTTTGATTAGGAACATCTTTCTGGCCACCATAATCTTTTCATAGAGGAACAAGTGCTAAACAAAGGGAAAGAGGGGGGGGGTAAAGTTACAAGCAACCCAGAATGAGGGAGGGGAAGGAGAAAGGGAGGGCTCTGAACTGACAGCCTCTCCTGACATGCCTTCAGCAGGGCGCCTTTTTGCCCTCCCTGACTTTGACCTCCTGCATCACAAGGGTACTAGCTGTGGACCTTTCCATAGCCTAATGGAGTTGGCACAGAAGACTGGATCTCTGATGACAGACGTCTCTGTTTGCCCTCAGATGGGGAGAAACAACGAATTCTATGGCTCCTAGTTTGTCCCCTAGAAATGCAGACTAAAGCTCTTCAATTTCTTTTTCAAGCCAAAGTGGGATGGGGCAGGCAGGTGGGTGGGAATTTCTATAGGTGCAGCTTCTCTCACTTCTTCATAAGAACATAAGACGAGCCCGCTGGATCAGGCCAGTGGCCCATCTAGTCCAGCATCCTGTTCTCACAGTGGCCAACCAGGTGCCTGGGGGAAGCCTGCAAGCAGGACCCGAGTGCAAGGACACTCTCCCCTCCTGAGGCTTCCGGCAACTGGTTTTCAGAAGCATGCTGCCTCTGACTAGGGTGGCAGAGCACAGCCATCACGGCTAGTAGCCATTGATAGCCCTGTCCTCCATGAATTTGTCTAATCTTCTTTTAAAGACATCCAAGCTAGTGGCCATTACTGCATCTTGTGGGAGCAAATTCCATAGTTTAACTATGCGCTGAGTAAAGAAGTACTTCCTTTTGTCTGTCCTGAATCTTCCAACATTCAGCTTCTTTGAATGTCCACGAGTTCTAGTATTATGAGAGAGGGAGAAGAACTTTTGTCTATCCACTTTCTCAATGCCATGCATAATTTTATACACTTCTATCATGTCTCCTCTGACCCGCCTTTTCTCTAAACTAAAAAGCCCCAAATGCTGCAACCTTTCCTCGTAAGGAAGTCGCTCCACCCCCTTGATCATTCTGGTTGCCCTCTTCTGAACCTTTCCCAACTCTAAATCAACTTGCATCTGCCAAGATTCTTCCTTTCACACAGATCTTAGAGCTGCAGGAGGACCAGGTCTCCCAAGTGTATGACATGATGCAGAGTGCCTTATTGTAAACATAAAACCATCAGAAGAAGAGCCCTGTTGATCAGAACAAAGGCCTGTCTAATCCAGGATAGCAGGTCAGGTGCCTATGTGAAGCCGGCAAGCAGGAAATGAGTTACGGCTGGATGAGTTTGTCAATTCAGTTCTCTGAGTTTCTCATTTTTCCAGTGAAATTCAATTCTCCATGTTTCCAAAGTAGGCTTTTAAAAAAAATCCTCATGAAGATTTGTCAGCATTTTCAAGTGAATTTATCCTAATAAACATATTTTATATGCATTTATTACTAATATACACAGTTTTGCAGGCAATGGTTCCTAATACAATGCCTTTTGTATGATGTTTTCACTTTCATGAATTTTTATCCTAATATATGCATTCTGTACATATTGTATGATTGGACAACTACATTGCAAAATCTGGAGAAGAGCGAATTTCAAAGGATGGCTGTGTTTCAGTTTACATACTGATTTGAGAAATGCGAATTACATAGTTTCTCATTAAAATGCAAACAAGATCTAATTTCCCTTCCACCCCTAACATGAGGGCAATAACCCTCCCACACGGTTGTTTTCCAGCAACTTACATTCACAGCACAACCCTACACATGTCTACTCAGGAATATCAGTAAACTCAGCAGGGCTTACTCCCAGGTAAGTGGGTACAGGATGGCAGCTTTAGTGCTCTGTAGACTCTGATGCTGGAGGCAGCATAGAGCTGCCATACTGTCACTTGTAGCGACAGCCAGCCTTATCCTCCATATAGTTGACTAATCTTCTTTTAAAACCAACTGAGCTAGTGGCAATCGTCCTATCTTGTGACAGCAGATTCCCTAAGTTAACTACATGTTGTGTGAAAAATGACTTTTGTCTGTTCTGAATCTCCAACCATTCAGTTTCATGAAACATGGAGAGAGAGAAATCTATCCACTTTTTCCACCCTCTAAACCTGTATCATGTTCCCCCTTACTTGTCTTTCCCCCCCTAACCTACAAATATAGATTAATGAATGAGGACATTGAACTTGTCAAGGATTATCAATACGTCGGCACAGTCATTAACCAAAATGGAGACTATTGTCAAGAAATCAGAAGAAGGCTGGACTGGGTAGGGCAGCTGTGAGAGAACTAGAAAAGGTCTTCCAATGCAAAGATGTCTCACTGAACACCAAAGTCAGGATCATTCAGACCATGGTGTTCCCGATCTCTAGGTATGGATGTGAAAGTTGGATAGTGAAAGAAGCAGGTAAGAGAAAAATCAACTCATTTGAAATGTGGTGTTGGAGCTTTGAGCATACCTTGGACCGCGAAAAAGACAAATAATTGGGTGTTAGAAAAAATTAAACCAGAACTATCACTAGAAGCTAAAATGATGAAACTGAAGCTATCATACATTGGACACATCATGAGAAGACAGGATTCACTAGAAAAGACAACAATGCTTGGAAAAACAGAAGGGAGTAGAAAAAGAGGAAGGCCAAACAAGAGATGGATCAATTCCATAAAGGAAGCCACAGACCTGAACTTACAAGATTTGAACAGGGTGGTTTATAACAGATGCTACTGGAGGTCGCTGATTCATAGGTTCACCATAAGTCATAATTGACTTGAAGGCACATAACAACAAGGTTGTTGCATGGAGGGTCTGAATTTAGATACACTTAATTATTGTATAGGTGCTCTCTAGTTCAACCTTCTCCAACCTGATGCCCGCCAGATGTTTTTGACTTTAGCTCCCATCAGCCCCAGCCAGCATGGCCCATGAGCAGGAAGGATGGGAGCTGTAGCCCAAAACATCTGGAGGGCACCAGGTAGGGGAAGGTGGCTCTAATCCTGCGATTCTTCCTGCACTGCACAATACAGGCTGCCTTCAAGTTGGGTAACATATTTGCTTCTTTTCAATTTAATTTGCTAATGCGTCATCTAATAATTATATTGCGTCATCTAATAATTATATTTTCAGTAGCAATTTGGTGGTAACAGTCTGATAACATTTAATAGTATACCTACCCCAGCCTGATTGCCAAGAGCCTCATCACTTCCTGCTTTCTGCAGAGGCAAAGAAGTTAACCACTGGTCAGCTTTCTCACACACAGGCTTTGGCTCATTGGCATCCACTTCCTACAAAAAAAAAAGCAGAGTCAGGGAAATGCTTTTTTTTTTTCATGGCATACGAACATAGGAAGCTGCCTTGTACTGAATCAGACCACTGGTCCCACTAGCTCAGTAGTGTCTACACTGACTGGCAGCAGCTCTCCAGAGTTTCCAACAGGAACCTTTTTCCAGACCTACCTAGAGATGCTGGGGATTGAGCCTGGGACTTTCTACATGCAAGGCAGATGCTCTGCCACTGAGCTGTCGTCCTTCCCCCTGAGCTATGGCAACTTTTGTTACTATAAATCAGGGGCAGGGGGCCTTTTGCAGTCCAGGGGCAGCATACCCTTGTGGGCAACCTTCGGGGACCATGTGCCAATAAAGGGTGGAGCCTGGGCAAAATTGGGAAGAGCACTGGATGTGACTCTTAGCTTTGTGTATAGGAGGTTACATTCCAGCCATGCGAAATCCAGCCATCTCTACTTTGCCACCCCACATGTCTCCATTCTCCACCCAGAAATTGAAGTCTGCATTTTGCCCCCAGACTGGAGGCTCCCTCACCTCTTTATATTACGAATGCTTCAAAAGTGTAGCCATCTCCTAATGCTTGATTTATATATTTAGGAGCCAAACTGTAAAGTTGGCATCAAAACAATCAAGTACTCCGAAGCAGTGATCTCTGGGCAAAACTAATGACCCCTGGCTCAGTCTGTGATCTGAAGTGAGGAGAAATATTACAGCAACACAGAGCATGATCTGATAGCTTCATGTTGTCCATGCCTTCTGCACCCTCTGTGTATTTCTTCCTGGGATGTTTTATTTTATTTCAACTTTATTTCCCACCTTTCTTCCATCAAGGAACACAAGGCAGCGTACATGCGGTTCCCAGGCAGTCACTCATCCAGGCACTGACTAGGCTCAGGCTTGTTTAGCTTCAGCAAGGTGGTGGCCCATGGCCAGGAGTCACTACTTCTGCCTTAGCAGCACCTGATTCCTTCTGGTCTCCTTTGCACATTTCGTCTATGCTCATCTCCAAGCTCTGAGTAGTTCTGGACTTTATACCTACTGCTCATGTTTGAGATATGAATGAGCCTTTTGGCTACAGACGTAGCTCTTTTACTCAAGCCACAATTGAATCAGACAGTCTTCCATTAACTATAGTTTCCCGTTTCATCCCAACCTGGAAACAATGTCCAACGGCTTCAGAACAGGCCAGGGTATTTAGCAATATTTTGAAGCTGGTGGAATATCCTGGCTTGTTCCAAAGCTACTAACCACAGTTCTCCAGTTTGGATGAAGCAGGAAACTATGGCTAATGGAAGACTTCTTAATTAGTTTCCTTCTTTGCATAAAGGGAAAAATGCAGGGGCTGCACACACACAAGGCTCATTCATATGCTGGCTTAAGCCAAAACACGATAGTCCAAACACAGCCTTCTTGGATCAGCTTTGTCCTCACTCTACATGGGCAAACACTTCTACATCCTTCAGAAGAATTGCCCTGCCCCACGCCAAACTGCCCAAAACTACAACGTTTTTGTCACTCCATGTCCTTTCACAGACACACACCTCTCCCCAAAAAGTTGCCAAAAGAGGCAGCACTCTCTGTTGCTCGTGAAAGCTTTTGCAAAAAGCTACCCTTTTAGGTCCTGCCCTATATGATGATGTAATAATGGTGGCACCAAAATCTGCCTTCTAGGAAGGATGTCAGAGGAATCTAACCATGTCGCTCATCTCCAGGGGTATTTAGTACAACTTAGCATCTCCTGCCATAACTCAAATGGATGCTCAGATACATTGTGAAGAATTTTCTACCAAGCTCTGCAAGGAATTTCTGAAGAATGAGTCCCACAAATTCTGCAATATCCAGCATGGTGTAGTGGTTAGAGTCCCAGACTGGGACCTGGGAGACCGGGATTCAAATCCACACTAAGCCACAAAGCTCACTGGGTGACCTTGACCCAATCACTGTCTCTCTCAGCCTAACTCACCTCGCACGATTGTTGTGAGGATAAAAAGGAAAGGGAGGAGAACCATGTATTCCACCTGGAACTCCTTGGAGAAAAGGTGGGACATAATGTAATAAATAGATAAAATATAGTTACTTCACTGTGGAATGAGTTGTCCTCAGCTTCTTCAACCAAGGAAGGTAGAAGAGACAATGATCCTCGCTTTTTTCGCTACGATACAGACAGAGACATACAGCTCAGTTATTTGAAATTGCAAAAAGGATTTTTCACTCTGTCCTCCTCAGAGTTCAATGTCCAGTCAGTTTCTCATGACTGTTAAACCCCAATTAATCTCGGTAAATTGAGCCCACCATTTAAAGCCCTTTCAAATCCCACTGATTTCAACAAAATTTAACCATGAATCTCTTCTCTCACTGAAGTTAACAGGGCTTAAATAAAATATGCTAAACATTGGCTATATCCATACCCAATGGTTGTGGAACTATCAGTTCTCTTAGGAGAAAAACCCTTGAGCTAATCTTAATCCTTGATGGTTTCATCTCTGATGTTTAATGTATGTTTTAAATATTTCATATTGTATGTTTTTATTTTGGAAGGCACTTTTAGACCCAGATGCGGTGAAAATTGGGGTATAAATTTTGTAATAAATATATAATTTCAATTTCCAAGGGTTAATGAGAGGCTGAGGTGAAGTGAAAGACTTCTGCTAACCAGCCCTGCCATGTCAGATGAGATAAGAAACCAATACTGTTCTTTCTAGCAGGGAGGGTTCCACAGAGAATCAGAGTGAACTTTGAATGACCCATGACGATCAAAGGGAGCATGGCTGAAAAGCAGGCTGTCTCACCTTGTAGTAGAAGAAGTGACTGTTGCCTTAGGATAACATCCCTTGCTAACAACTTCTTAATTGCAAGGGGTATAATAAGCCTTTTGTTTCTTTCTGATTTCACAAACTTTGTTATCTGTCTTCAGTAAACTGGAAAACTCTTTTCCCAGGCATTTTAGCATGTGTTTTTAAATTGCTTTTTAAATATGTGTTTTTAAATTTGTATATTTGTTTTTATGTTTTAATAGTTGTAAACTGCCCAGAGAGCTTCGGCTATGGGGCAGTATACAAATTTATTTATTATTTATTTATTTATTTTATTTATACCCCACCCTTCCTTCCAGCAGGAGCCCAGGGCGGCAAACAAAAACACTAAAAACACTTTAAAACATCATAAAAAGACCTTAAAATACATTAAAACAAAACAACGTTAAAAACGTTTTAAAAAAAACTTTAAAAACATCTTTAAAAAAAAGGGTTAAAGATATTAAAAGACATATAAAAAGCAATTCTAACACAGACGCAGACTGTACAAATGTAATAAATAAATAAATGTACAAATGTAATAAATAAATAAATAAAAATGTTTTAAAGACGCTGTCAGTCAGTGCTGCAAGCCCAGTACTGAATTTTCCCCATCTCTCTCTATTTTCCGGAGTGTCAAGGAACGGAACTGCATATTACCATATAACTAGGCAGGTTGGCCATGTTCGACCTCCAGTATGCCTCTGAATACCAGTTGCTGGGAATCACAAGTGGGGAAGGGTGCTCTTGCAGCCAGGCCCTGCTTATGGGCTTCCCATTGGGGCATCTGGTTGGTCATTGTGAAAACAGGATGCAGGATTAGGTGGGCCATTGGCTTGATCCAGCAGGGCTCTTCTTAGTCTTTATCACCAAAACCCACACCCTCCCCACAGAGGTGTGTCGGGCAACTCTACTGTACTGTTTTCGATGAATGCTGAAGAAGGACCTCTTTACCCTTTGACACCTGAGATGCACGTTTTCAGGACACACCCTATTCCTGTGATTGCAATTTGTTTTAATATTAAATTTTAAACTGTTGCAACCTGCCCTGGGACCTATTGGTGAAGGGCAGGTAATAAATTTAATAACCATAATCACCTTGTGTTGTGTTCTTCCCTGATCATAACAGTGCATGACATCACACATTTCCCCATATCTGCAGCCAATAATATGGAGCTGAGGGAGGGGAATGCACAAAGCATTGACTGCTGCCACACATCATGAAGGACTGGGGATAAAGTCAACACAGGGATGCCATTTTTGGCGGTAGCCCTGAGATTCCGGTAACAAATGGTTCCAGTCCCAAATAAGAATGATCTAAAGGAGCTTCCTCCTAACTCTGACTATATGTAATTATATGAAAGCCAGTGTGGTGTAGTGGTTGTAAAGTGTCAGACTGGGACCTGGGAGACCAGGGTTCAAATCTCAGCTCGGCCATAATCCATACTGGGTGACCTGGGGCCAGTCACTGTCTCTCCCAGCCCAATCTACCTCACAGGGTTGCTGTGAGGATAAAATCATGAGGGAGAGAAACATGTATGTACGCCACCTTGAGCTCCTTGGAGGAAAGATGGGATATAAATGTAATAATAAATAAATTAATATATTTCTATGAAACAAATTGAAGGGACCTCCTGCTCCACTTACCTGCCAGTCAACACTGGCTTCGCTTTTTTCTAGCTCTGGGGATTCCAAAATTTCATCTTCCGCTTCAGGCTGCTCCAGCCGCTGGTGAAGCTCCATCAAGGAATTCTTCACAGTCATTAGAATGTCCTCCTTCCTCTGACACAGGAGAGCAATTCGCCGCTTTATCTCTTCCATCTCCTTGCCCTAAGGAACAAAGATGCTCAAGATGTGACATTTTTCACGAGAGTGTGGGCACAAAAGAGAAAGGAAATCACCAATAGTTTTATGACATCTTACTGGGGCATGATCTGCATGGTTCTCGTTGGTTCTCTTTCTTGCAGTGAAACAATGTCCCACTGCTGCTGAAAGCCAGAGCAAAGGGCTCAGCATGAAAACAAGAACTTTCCAGATGCGTGTACAACCAGCCATGGCTTGCCAATGAATGTGGAGGTTCAATAACAAACACCACTCTGGATGCTAACTGGGCCTGTTAGGGTTGGAGGAGTGGAACTCCTGGAGGGTAACAGGACAGGAGCTCCTCCCATGACAGCCAGAATGTAGCTCAGTCACATTACAAATCTCAACATGTCAACCAATATAATATCACTTTCTAAAATTCTGGAAGACTTTTTTTAAAAAATTCCTATCTCAAGTGGAGCAAAACTGGGAATTAAGTAAATAAGGGATGTGCAATTTTTACACAAAAAGCCGAGAACATCCCAAGCATCTTTTGCAATCTCCTCCTCTCTCCTTGTGCTCTCACCCAACAGATTATTTGTCTGTAGGCAGGAACCAACCTAACAACCTGGCAATTATGCACTTTAATTAGGGCTTTATATTAGTTTATATATTTCCATAGGTGAACGCATCACTGTTACTAAAGTTAATTTAATTTGGAGAACAAAAGACGTTAGCATGTTTGCGTGATCTAATAATCTCCTGGCTTTCCCACCTGCATAGTTTTAAACACTCATGTCCCCCTCTATCATGCTGTTGCATTTGATTCTCAATTTCTTGCTTAATGGCTCTCCTTCAGACACTTACACACCTTAAGTGAAGAGGAAGGAGGTCCCCGTGGGATGATTCCAAATGGCTGCAATAAGTGCATGAATGGTGCCACTGTGTGCGCAGCAGGGCTGCTGACATGGGCCTTTCCCATCTGACCAGCACTTTCCCAGCTGCAATGCCCTGGACGGATGGGATCCCACTGAACTGGCACTCAGAGTACTGCGTGTTTGTGTGTGAGAGAGATGAGCCCAACGTTACTAGTGCAATATCCATGCACGTGAAGAAAGACAATTATAGAACTGTCATTTTGACCGAATCACTGGTCTAAAATATCACATACAAGCGGGATGTACAACAAAATGTTGAAGCTTGGAGCGTTCAGGATGCCAGCCAGCCACCTAGACCCTCTTTCAGATTATTCCATTCCATTCTTCCCTAACACACCCAGTTTTAATCCCACCCCAACATGTGGTCAGCATTCTGTGACCACTGAACATGCTCCATTCTCATTGAACTCTTTTTGCATCCTTCCTCCTGCATTTCTTAGGGGTCCCCCCCCAAAAAAATGGATTTCTGAAAATCTCAGATTTCTTTCTAAGCCTGCTAGTGCTTCTGTCTGGTTTGTGGGTGGTGCTTACGTAAGGATCCAAGTTCAGAGAACTGGGTTTAATATTAGTTTATATGATAGGATGTTCACTGGAATTCAAATTTTGCATACCCTGATGTTAAGTCCAACTGAGTTCTTATGGAACATTTACTTAGTATGATAGTCAATTTTAATTGAAAATGTTTGTTTTTATTTATTTACTAAATTTATATCCTGCTGTTCCTCCCAGAAGGAGCTCAGGGAGGCAAAACAAACAAACACTAAAAGCACTTTAAAACATCTTAAAAACATCTTTAAAAAACAACTTTAAAGACATCTTAAAAAGCAATTCCAGCACAGACGCAGCCTGTTCATTCCTTTGTCAACCTTCCCAAATTCTAACAAGATTTAACTTTTAACACATTTAACTGTTTCAGCTAACAAATCATTTGTTAATTTAGAGACTTCCACACTCTCCATGTTTTTATTTTAGCAGCTGTTGATGCATTTGGGATCAACTATCTATTCCAGTCTCCTAAACTTCAAAAGAAAATGGCTAAGTATCATTCTGTCATCTTTTCTACTTGTCTCTACACTGTCTTCTCTGCAGCTGATTCCTTGGATTAGGAAATGTTCACCTCTTCTGGAACCGCCCTTTGCTTTGTTTACAGTTTTGCATCTGAAATGCAATTAACTTCTGGCAGGCCAGAGAAATGCTAAAGCAATTAGCACTCTGGGTGGTTCCAGTTAATTTATGTGGCGAACACACAAGGGAGGGGGCTCTGAAAGAGCTACTGAATACACCAGAACACATCAGAAGTGAAATGATGCAAGGGTAGGAAACCAGATGTTGTTGGGCTCCCATTATCCCTGACCACTGGCCATGCTGGCTCAGACTGATGGGAGCTTAGGGCACCTCAGGCAACTGTTACAGACTGGGGAGTGGGGAATGTAAATCTCACCTCTGGGTAGGAGGCAGCCTGAGCAGGCCATGGGATTTCCGTAGACAATTCATCCAAGTCACCCTTCAGGAATTGAAACTGCTTCAGGAAGTCTAGTTCTTGCTCGCTTTCATCCAACTCTTTCACAATTGGCTATAAAACAGTAATGGTGATTAGTTGTTTTAAAGTGGGCAGTGGAACACATGACCCAGCACCCTCATAAACCATCAAATATGAACACCTTGCAGCCTACACAGGGCTCTTTTCGTGACGGTGCTCACCACTGTATTTTATCAAGACAGGAGTATTGGCACCTAACTTTTTTTTTTACCAAAACAACACTGTCCTTGCACCTATGTGCAGCTAGGAGATGACACAGAACATTAAGAAAACAAAAACGACTTGGAAAAGCCTTAGTTTCTGTTGGATAAACAAGTGAAGCTGCTTTATAACAAATCAGGTTGTTGGTCCATTTAGTCCAGGAGTGTCTACTCTGAGAGACAGTGACCCCCTAAGGCCTTTCAATGGATGGAAGCGCTTCAGTGTTAAGTGTCTGCATTTGCTCATAAAATTATGAAGGATAGTATTTATTCACATTATCTATGACGTTCGCTACTGCAGAGAAGTAACCCAAACAGGCAGCACGTTATTATGGTTGAATCAATGAAAAAAAGAAAATGCAGTGACTTATTATCCAGATGATGCTCTTTTAAGCGGAATGTGTGTGTGTGTGTGTGTAATGTGCAACAATGATTTATATCTGCATTATACTACTTAGTGCCTGTGCTTCTGAATGGGAAGTGTAATGGGTTAAGCCAGCTGTAGATTCTAAAATATACACAATATACCACACTGATTTGAATCTTCACTGTGAAACTGCACAACAGCTTTTGTAGATAAATGTCCTGAACGCGTGATGTCTGTATGAGGAGGGTGGATATATCATCAGAACTACAGGGACAACTACCGGGACAGGTTTCACATATCTGTATTTATTTATTTAAAAATATTTATAACCTGCCCTTCACCTAACAGTTATTGAGGCAGTGCATAAAAAGGAATGAAATAAAATTAATCCTGCCTAAACCATACAGTGAATAAAACTCTAAAACAATAGGAATGATAATCAGCTGGACAGTCACCTGTCACGTATGTTTTAAGTTGGATTCCTGCACTGAGCAGGGGGTTGGACTCCATGGACTTATAGGCCCCTTCCCAACTCTACTATTCTATGAAAACAATATCACAAAGCAAAATTAGCCATGAATCAGTGTCCATTAGTACAGGGCTAAGTTCAAGGTGCTGGTTTTGGTGTATAAAGCCCTATGCAGCTTGGGACCAGGATACTTGAAAGATCGTCTCACCCCTTATATACTCAGCTGATTGCTGACCTCTGCAGGTGAGGGTCTCCTGCAGATACCGCCTCATCAGGAGGTCCATTCTGCACAACACAGGAAGCGGACCTTTAAAAGTTGTGGCACCTACTCTTTGGAATCCCCTCTCCTTAAATATCAGACAGGCGCTGTGAAAGACTTGTCCCCTTGGGGTCCCTTGTCCTTAATTCTCCAAGGGGGGATCTTTGCTTCCAAGAACAGTCCCAATTCTGCTGGGTCTCTACTTCTCAGGCAAAACTCTCCCTCTTTCTGGAGTAATTACTCATGATAGTACTGCCACCACCCTTCCTCTGGGTTTCCTTCTCTGAGGGAAGGGACCTCAGAGCCCAATGTGAATTCCAAGGGATTAACCCTTGTCAATTAACAGTAACAGTAGCGTTCAGCAGTCAAAGGACTAGATTTAAAATCCTTAGTTCCAATCCAATACACACCGTTTATAAAAGGATAGTTTATTTAAAGGTAAACAGCATGGTATATACAAAGAGAACAATAGTTTGATTCCTTAAAGCTATCACCCCCAGATGGGTTACACGAGGCACATTGGCATGACAAAAGGGGAGAAGTTCAATACAAACAAAGAGGTAAAATAAAGAACTTACTAAGCTAGGTCCTATACTTACACAGATCAGCCTGGTTCCCCAAAAAGGTTTTCTCTGTTGCACTTCAGGCAAGTCGAGTAGATGGAAAAATGGGAACTCCCTTGGAAGTTTATCCTTCCTTTTTTATGGGGTTTAATCATCAACAAGGAGGGGGGAAAGCAAATAGTCATATCCCGCCCCTGCAGGGGTCTACTCCTTTGAAGACTTTGAAGATAAGGGAGCTAGACATCATCACCCAGGGGTTCTGATCTACAACACTTCTAATCCCAGGAAGCTGATAGGGAACAACAGCTAGGGATCAGTTACATCCCCCTGCCGTTTGCAAATTGCCTGTCTGACACTAAGCTGCGGATCTCCCCCAGTAGAGAGTCCTAGGTAATCATGGGCTCCCAGAATTCTCTCTGGTGACCCATTCCAGCTTGACCAAAGTTAGCTATTCTGTTGTCTTTTCAGCAGCTACTGAAGACCTTCCTCTTTCAACAAGCCTTTTAAGTACAGACCTTTATCCCAGACTATCTGTGTTGGAACAGTTTTTAAAGATGTTTCTAAGATGTTTCGTTTTAAAGATTTTTTTTTTAAACATATGTTTTCAATATTTTTTTGTGTTTTATCACTTGTTGTTTGCTACCCTGGAAGGATGGGGTGGCTGTTTTAATTGTTTTGCTTTTTATTATACTGTGATTAAGAAATGAGCTGATTTGTTTAATCTATTATGTTTAAAAATAAGCTTGTTTTAACTTGTTTTTTTTCCTTGAAACTTAGGGAATATTCTGTTTAGTCTATTATGTATATTACGATTTTTCCCTTGCATTTCTTGTACTTAATTTTATATGCAGTGTTTATATTATGTTGATACTAAAGAGGATGTTTTGTTAATTATATTTTATTGATTGCATTGTTAATTGTATTTTTTGTAGGTGCTGTTTTAAGATGTTTCGACTTGTTGTACACCGCTTAGAGTTTTATTTAAATATAAGCGGTATATAAATGGTCTAAGTAAATATTAATAAATAAAATAAAATAAATAAAGCAGAGGCAGCTAAAAACAAGCAGAAGAGAAGGAACAATAATCAGCTTAAAAGCTTAAAATGCCTGGGCAAATAAATAAGTTTTGACCTAAAGTGGAAAGGAATCCAATGCAGGTGCTAGTCGCTGCCCTACGAGGGGGCATTCCACAAATGGGGCATCACTGTAGAGATGCAACTGGATCCCAGGGCAGCTCAGCCCTGCTCCTCCTTATCTCTGTACAGCCCCATTCTGGGGCTTTCTGCTGGCAACACATCCACCTGTCTGCACATTCGGTGGGTGGAAAGAGGGGCTCCGTCCCAGCAGAGTGACACTGGTGAAATCCTGCAGGCAATGGCTCGCAGGAGGCCAACAAGCCTGGACAACCTCTGCCCAATCCAAGCCCTCCTCGCAGCTCGGTGCAGCAGGGATTTGGATTGCTGTGCCAATTATTAGGCAGCCTCGGAAGTTAACTAACAAAAACCTAGGTACTTCCAGTGGTTTATGCAAAAGCAGACAGCCAGGTGGCTTGTCCACCCATGGTCAAATTCTTGTCCAGCCACCAAGAAATGACTTAACATGGCAGGATGTTTCATTGAAGATTCCAATCGTTTACCTCGAGCAGTGCGTTCTGTTCCTTGGTAATTCTTTCTAAGGTCTTCAGCTCTTTCAAAAGTTGTTTTGATCTTTGGAAGACGGAGAGGGGTTGCATTCTCATGCCTGGTAACCTCAAGTTCTCTTTATAGGACTGGATTCCAGCAATTGTCTTCTGCATTGGACTGATGTGAGCCAGTATAACCTAAAAAGGTAAGATACAGGATCAATATAACTGTATGAAATTCGAAAGAGGAGGGGGAGGAAATATATAATAATACTCAGGATGTTCAAAGCATTTCACATAGCATAAGATGAGCCTGCTGGATCAGGCCAGTGGCCCATCTAATCCAGCAACCTGTTCTCACAGTGGCCAACCAAAATGCTTGTGGGAAGCCCACAAGCAGGACCTGAGTGCAAGAGCACCCTCTCCTCTTGCAGTTTCTAGTAACTTCTATTTGGAAGCATATGCCTCCAACTGTTGAAGTAGAGCATAGCCATTCTGGCTAGTAGCCACTGATAGCCTTATCCTCCATTAATTTGTCTCATCCTCTTTTAAAGCTATCCAAGTTAGTGTCCATCACTGCCGCTTCTGGGAGCGAATTCCATAGTTTAACATACACAATCTCAGATAATATTATAGTAGGCACTATAAAGAGAAATGCATACTATTAAAAAAGAGAGATACAAGTAATTTTTTAAAAAACAAATGGGAGAAAACTTTGAAAATTACCAAGAGGCCTCTTGAATAATTTATTTATTTAGTATTTGATTTATATCCCACCCTTCCTCCCAGGGCGGCAAACAAAAGCACCAAAACACATTAAAACATCATAAAAACAGATCTTAAAATACATTAAAACAAAACAACTTTAAAAACATTTTTTTAAAAAAGCTTTAAAGACATCTTTAAAAAAGGGTCAAAAACATATTGATTTAAAAAAAAGGTTTAAAAAATATTAAAAAGCAATTCTAACACAGACACAGACTGGGATAGGTCTCAACTTAAAAGGCTTGTTGAAAGAGGAAAGTCTTCAAAAGGCACCAAAAAGATAACAGAGATGGCGCCTATTATAATGCTATTATAATAAGAATAATGCTATTTTTAAAACTATAAATATATAATGTAGTGAGGGAACATGCCTTTGCATGCAAGAGGTCCCAGATTCAATCCATGGCATCTCTTTAACTGGGTGCCCCAGGGATTGAACCTAGCACCTTCTGAAGGCCCAGGCAGCAGGTGATGGGAAAGACCTCTCCCATTGAACCAAGAAAGCTGCTGCCAGTAAGAGCGGGCACTATTGGACTAGATGGGCAAATAATCTAACTTGGTATAAGGCAGCTTCGTATGGTCCTGTATCAATTGCCTTAGTCACTTTTTCATGAGCTAACTCACCTGGCCATGTTTAATATGCTCCTTAGGAGAAAAATCAAGCATGTCTTCTGAAGGGGCCAAGATAGTCTTAATTTTGTCCACATTCTTCTCCATGGTTTTCACTTCAGATTCAATAGCTTCCACCTCCTACATTTTTAGAAACACATTATTTGTGGATTACCCACCAAAGCCTATTAAAAATCAGAACATGTGCAGGTAGGACAGAAAGGACAACTTTTCTCATCTTTAAAAAGTGACACATCCCATGAGCATCATATCTATCAACCAGTTGGACGTATCCATTTTGCTTGCCCAGCCTTCAGTAAGTCATGCACTACGGTCTTGATCCAACACCTCTGGTTCTCTCACAAAATACTTGTTTTAGTTTTAGGAGAAAAGATGTCTAACGGGGGCATGACAGATGTTTATGGAATCATATTGATAAGGCCCATCAGTCTGGCTGTTGGCCCAGTGGCTAACTACATTGGTATCTGGAACTATTTCGACTTTCTCTCTGGAGTTGAGTGGCTTATCAAAAGGAACACAGATGTTTCTAGTCCCTATTGCTCCTGGAACATACTGCCTGAGAGTTGAGCCTGTGCCTTATTTGTTGTTCATAATTGAGTCTGTAGGGTTATTTGTTTGATTGTATGTGGGGGTTTTCCTCTCCCTCACCCCCATGATTCACAACAAGAATGACTACATGCTGTAACTAAGCCTAAGTATGTGTAAGGGAATGACTGCATGTTCTTTCCACTCTACCCGACTCCATTTCTCTCTCCTTCCTTTGCCGTCTCTCCTGTGGTGGATTTTAGACTGAAAGCTCCTTGAGGAAGAGACCTGTCCTCTTGTGGTTTGTAAAGCATTGTGTGCATTAATGGTGCTAAACCATCATCGTCAAAAAGAGTATACCTATAACCTCCAAAAACAAAAAGGAGCCACACTGTCTCTAGACAGCCCACACTTACATCGGCCAAGCGCTGGATGTGTGGAAGAATTCCCATTATCTTTAGTTGCAAGTCTTTCACTTGCTCATTTACTTCATTCAGCTTCTGCACCATGCTGTCAGTTTCAATCAAAGTGGAGAACTCCTCCAACTCTGGATAAATAGAACTAAGAATGCTTTGCTTTTGTTCTGCATCTTCAAATGCCATCTGGGAGCGGGGGCAAAAAAATTAACAGGTGAGAGAATGGAAGAGAAAACGAAAATACATGAAGATGCACTTTATTATTCAAGTAAAATAACCGTGTAATCCCTGAATCCCCCAGATGTCTTTTAAGGCCTAAATGCGGGTTACGTTAAATCTGTATGGTGCAGCATCATTGGCAGGTTTTAAAAATAAATACTGAGCACAGGGGACTCCAATTTTCATGGGTACTGTAGTGTATTGGGAGTGGAGGTCCAATCCTTCCCTCCCTAGGAATGATCCCCATAAAAACCACCCCATTCCACGTGGCAACAATTACCCTTAGAATAAAAGCTCCCATCTGCAAATCTTTTCAGATCAACATGAGCAGAAGGCATATACTTTAAGGCTGAGGGCGCTTTCACATGGCAATTTATTGTGAGCTCGATATGCACAAGTAAGCAAGTTTTATTCAATGTACATACAACATCATCCTCATCAAAATGCCATTCCATATTTCCCCCTCCGTGTCTGTTTAATCCAGACTCACTGTTTCCATGTGTGTGTTTTTTAACTCCACCAATTTTCTGTGGAAATAATGAATCCATAAACTGGGTGTGTGAATGGATGGGGGAAAAATTTGATTCAGTTTGCATTTAAAGGCGAATCTATCAAATTCGCATATTCCAAAACAACATGAGAACCAAAATATACCATCCTTCAAAATTCGCACGTATCCAAATTTTGCAGTGCAGTTCTCCATCCAAACAATGTTCATAAAAATGAATATATTAGCAAAAGTAACATACAATAATGCATTATACTGGGGAAATTGCTTCCAAAAATGTGTACATTAGTGAAAACCGCCTACAAAAATGTGTTTATTAGGAGAAATAAGTGCTAAAATGCTGAAGAATTTTCATGATTTTTTTTTAAAAAACAAATTGCTGCAGAAAGGTGGAGAACTAAGTTTAAGATTGGAAAAATAAGAAACTAAGAGAACTGAAACAGACAGATTCTTCCATCTTGGGAATAAATAATAAATAAATAGCATTTTAGCATGTGCTTTAAATTGTTTTAAATTTTTTAATTGTGTTTTAAATTGTTTTTAAAAGATGTGTTTTTAAATTTGTATATTTGTTTTAATGTTTTTAGTTCCATGGCGCAGAGTGGTAAGCGGCGGTAACGCAGCTGAAGCTCTGCTCACGGCCGGAGTTCGATTCCAACGGAAGGAGGAAGTCGAATCTCCGGTAAAAGGGGTCGAGGTCCACTCAGCCTTCCATCCATCCGTGGTCGGTAAAATGAGTACCCGGCATACGCTGGGGGGTAAAGAAAGGCCAGGGAAGGAACTGGCAATCCCACCCCTTATATACGGTCTGCCTAGTAAACGTCGCAAGACGGCACCCTAAGAGTCGGAAACGACTCACACTACAAGTGCAGGGACACCTTTACCTTTACCTTTAAACCACCCAGAGAGCTTCGGCTATGGGGCGGTATATAAGTACAATAAACAAATAAATAAATAAATTGGGGGGGAAGTACGGCATGGCATGTTGGTTAGAACGATGTTGTAAGGATGCTGTGCAAAACCTGCATGCATGAGCAGCACCAAGTCCGTAATAAATTGCAGTTGAGGAGCACCCTGCACAAGATTTTGTAACCTGGGCTCCTTGCTTAGCAAATCTGGACATTCACTTACTTGGAGTGCATTGGCATGCTTATTCAAAGCTTTTGCAGAGTCAGTTTTAGTTTCCTCTGTGAGCAGGCGGTTGGTGTTTTCAAGCCAAACCTGGGTGCTCTTCAGGAGTTCATCACATTCTTCCATCCTGATAGCAGCCTTTAACATAAAACATCACGTACAGGAATACCCTGCATTAACATACGCAATGGGACCGGAGCGTGTATGTAAAGTGAAAAATGTACTTAAAGTGAAGCAATTATCTATGCATGTACTGCACTGCAATCGCCACTAGATGGCAGCAGCATCATGCCATTAAGTGCCTGTTATTGCAAAGCACGCGTATGTTAAGTGGGGTATGGTGGAGTTGGAGAATGTCTGTTATAGCGAGTGTCTGTTAAACAAGTGTCTGTTATTCGGGGTATTCCTGTATTGCTTTTGTTGTTGCTGTTATATGTCTTCAGGTCGATTACGACTTATGGCGACCCTATGAATCAGTGACCTCCAATAGCATCTGTCATAAACCACCCTGTTCAGATCTTGTAAGTTCAGGTCTGTGGCTTCCTTTATGGAATCAATCCATCTCTTCTTTGGCCTTCCTCTTTTTCTACTCCCTTTTGTTTTTCGTATTGCTTTTAGACTAGGTTTAATGAATGAAGCTCTGAGTTGCTAGTAAACACTTTCAGGAATATGCAATGCAGGTGCTTGCAACATCAATGAGAAAAGTAGCCCTTTGACCATGGTTTCCTTACCTGATTTAGAATATGAAAGCCAGAGGGGCATGGGGAAGTGAAGGTATATTAAGCATATGGGGAAATTTGTATAAACATCGAAGAGATATATTCGTAGCCACACAGGGTACAGACATTTCTCCCACTGTACTCTGCAGAGACTTTTTTATATTGTCAAATGTTATTTCTAGAACCATGGGGGCTAAGAACTTGCTTTCTTGGGGTTTTTTTAATGTGAAAGTAACAGCCTATGGCATTCAAGCTAAGTGTCCAATTCTATAAATAATGCCACACATTCAGAATTGCAGGAGACAGGTACAGCATTCATGTTGCTATTTTACTTTGGCTCATTTTCTTTATCCTTCCACATTATCCATCCTCTCTCTTACCCTGTTTAAGTCTGCAGTTCTGCGCTCGGCATGCTGCGAAACCTGCTGGTATTGTTGCCGTGGAATCATCAAGCAATCCATCAGCTCTTGAGCCTGGCAAGGATCTTGTTCCACTACATCTTGAACTTCTAAATCCAGCTCATTCATTTTATAATGCCAAAGGTCTAGCATATCCCAGATCCTCTGCAGGTAGCAGAAAGAGCAAATAAGTTAAGCAAAAGGGCTTTTAATTTTAGTTCATGATCTGTTTAGAGACACTTGCAACAGTAATTAGGAATGAGGCAAATATGAACAGGAACAAAGATAAAAAGATGATAACGTAGCTCAGTTGAGCTCAGTTAGTATTGAGGGACTATGGTCAACAACTTGGTCTTGGAATTAACAGACAGAAATAATTCGAATGTTAACAAAATGGTTAAAAAAACCAGTTGGAAAACATGCAGGATCTGGGAATACAATAATGATGATGATGATAAAAGATTCAAAACTACTGCCATGGAATTTTCAGTCAAATTATCAACACAAAACCAGAGAGTCATGAAAGAGGAGATTCCAAAGCTAAGTAGCAGAGCTATTCTCTGTTTGCAGAAGGCCCTAAGTTCAGCTCCTGACATCCCCAGATAAAAAGATCTCATTGTTTTAATTATGATGTGGGGTCCACCTTCTCTAAGATCGTGCAGACTAGATGGACAACATGCAAATGAAGGACAATGACCATACATTACTCGGAGGAACAGAAAAAAACCCAGTAGAGCTACGTACAGGGGAAAAAAACCCATTCGTATTTCTGACCTATATGATTAGAACACAGCTGGATACTTCCCAGCTTCGTCATTTAATACAAGAAAGTGTCTCAAAGAAAGGTCAGAGCCTTTTTTCTTTTAGGGCAGCCTCCTCTCAATACTATTGTATAATAATGAATAGACTTGGATCGTGGAGTTCTGTGTTCAAATCCGTGCCCAGCCCTGAATCTCACTGACAAGGCAAATCACTCTCTAAGCCCATCCTAGCAGACAGGGTATTGAGAGCAAAATGGAAGAATGAGCTCCTTGGAGGAAAGGCTGATGTATTTATTTAGTTGCATATTTATAATCTACACTTTCATAAAAGTATATCAGTGTACAACAGTGTACAACATATAAAAATACGGCTGTAAAAAGTATCCATAAAAAACAATTAAAAACATCAATAATTCATCAACAATATTGATTGATTAACGAGTGAAAATCATATTGCAAAGTCCTGTCTAAACAATATAGTTTTCAAAGTTTGAAAGAAGGCAGGGACAGTTCCTGCTGAACCTCTACTGGCGAGCAGTAAACACTTTGGCCCTTGGTAGGGATGGAAGGAGGCAGTGATTTCTGTCCTGTCCTGTGTTTGTCGCAATCAGTGCTGTTTCCGTTCTGCTACAGTTTGGCTTCCACTAAAACCTATGCTATTTGCCTCATTATCTGCTATTCTGAAACGAACATAAGTACTTATGTAATTAATTTCAATGCATTTCATGGAAAGGGAAAATGTTAAAAACAATGCAGAAAATAATAATAATAATAATAATAATAATAATAATAAATTTTATTTGTTAGTCGCCTATCTGTCCGAATTAACGGACACTCTAGGCAACTTACAACAACATAAAATAAAATACAATATACAATAAAATGCAATATACAATATAAAAACACAATCATCAATTACTCTAACATCAAACATCAATTAATATATCAAAAAGCTAATCTACCCCAAAATTCTTGTAGGCCTGCCTGAATAGCCAGGTCTTTAAAGCTTGGCGGAAACCCATCAGGGAGGAGGCATGACGAAGACCATAAGGGAGAGAGTTCCAAAGGGTGGGGGCCACAACCGAGAACGCCCTCTTCCTGGTCCGCACCAGCCTAGCTGTTTTGACTGGCGGGACCGAGAGGAGGTCCTGTGTGGCTGATCTTGTAAGGCAGCCTGATTGGTGATACTGGAGGCGGTCCGTCAGATAAACTGGGCCGAAACCGTATAGGGTTTTAAAGGTCAGAACCAACACCTTGAATTGGGCTCGGTAAACCATTGGTAGCCAGTGTAGGTCTATTAACACTGGGGTGATATGATCCCGGCGATGGCTATGCTTAATTAAGCGTGCCGCCGCGTTTTGTACCAGCTGCAGTTTCCGAACCGTTTTCAAGGGTAACCCCACATAGAGCGCATTACAGTAGTCCAAACAAGAGGAGACCAGGGCATGTATCACTTGTGGGAGCAGATGTACAGGAAGGTAGGGTCGCAGCCTCTGTATCAGATGTAATTGATACCAAGCCGCCCAGCTCACTGCCGAAACCTGAGCCTCCATGGACAGCTGGGAGTCAAGAATGACCCCCAGGCTGCAGACCTGGTCCTTCAGGGGTAATTTCACCCCATTAAGCACCAAGTCGATGTCTCCCAGCCTTCCTTTGTCACCCACTAGCAACACCTCTGTCTTATCGGGGTTCAGTTTCAGCCTGTTCTCGCCCATCCATCCACTCACGGACTCCAGGCACTTGGACATGGTCTGCACAGCCAACTCTGGTGAAGATTTAAAAGAGAGATAAAGCTGAGTGTCATCTGCATATTGATGACACTGCAGCCCAAAACTCCTAATGATGGCTCCCAGCGGCTTCACATAGATGTTAAAAAGCATGGGGGAGAGGATAGAACCCTGTGGCACTCCACAATTAAGAGGCCAAGGGTCTGAAACCTCATCCCCCAATGCCACCCGTTGGTATCTGCCTGAGAGATAGGAATGGAACCACCGTAAAACAGTGCCTCTCATTCCCAATCCCTCTAGGCGGTTTAACAAGATACCGTGGTCAACGGTATCGAAAGCCGCTGAGAGGTCCAGGAGGACGAGGAAGGTATATTCTCCCCTATCCAACGCCCTCCTCATATCATATAACTGTTTGGCCACCACCCGCTCTATCACCTTGCCCAAGAATGGTAAATCGGAGATAACATAATTATTTACATAATGTTTGCAGACTAAAAAAAACAATGATAGCTAACACTATCATTTGCAGGATTTCTGTTCCTGACCTCGGACGAGCATGCGAATTGCAGCAATTTCTGCTCCAATTTCAACTTCCGACGGAGTTCTCCAACATCCCTAAGCCTGTGTCACCTCACTTCATGTAGTACTACAGCTTGTGGGGAAGAAAATGGGCAGGAGATGTGGGTCTGCTGGTTTCAGTGGTAGTCGTGCATGCTCCACTCTGACTCATTTCAGGCTCAAATTACAAGCAACAGCAGCTGAGCAAACTCATTTGTTTAATCCCAGGTACGTCCCAATTCAAGTACAGAGGTTCTAATTATAGAACAAAAGGAATGAATGGGTGGAAGGATTGGGACTCTTTCAGCACTTCCCTTCCTACAGGCCAGAACCTGTGGCCCTCCAAATTTTGTTGGACTCCAACTCCCAACAGCTCTAGCCAGCATGGCCAATGGTCAGGGATGATGGGGGTTGTAGTCCAGCAACTAGGGATGTGCTAGAATTCTGCCAAATTTGGATTTGGTACCAAATTTCCCATGAATTCCCTTATTCTCAATTGCTAAAGATCAGATTTTAATGTAGCGAATTTCCACGACTATTTTTGAAAACAAACTTTAAAAAAAAAAAGCCTCTAAAACATTGATTGTAAGAATGATAATTTATCAATATTTCCTTCTAAAATATTGATATTGCCTTCAAAATATTGAACTTTCATTTTAATATTAATATCGGTATTTTTTCCGAGCGAAAAAAAACATGGATTGGTAAAAGCAGCAGCTAGAGGATACAGAATGAACTTGAATCGATGCCAGCCTGTTAGGTTGACAGAATACTTTCGAAACGGCATGGCCAACAGATCCCATACCTACCAGCAACATCTGGAGGGCCACACATCTTCCAGCCATCATATAGCCTCTCCCAACAAAGTTCACTTCTGGGACCAGCACCCAAAGAGACATATTGGGGGGACAAGCACCCAAAGAGACATATTGGCTGTGTTTGGATGTAACACTAAACCATAGCTTGGTGCAGGGGTGGGGAACGTGTGGACCTGCAGACATTGTTGGAATATAACTCCCATCATGCCACTGGCCATGCTGGCTGGTGCTGAAAGGAACTGAAGTCCAACAACACCTGGAGGGCCACAGATTTCCCACTTCTGGTTTCGAGCTACACAAATAAGACTTGGGCTCGTGCACTTCTCACTCGCTTCTCACTCGCTTCTCACCCTCCAGCTTGGCCAGAAAAAGGATACTCTGTTTTCAGTTAACCACAGTTTCTCAATTTTTTCTGAATAAAGACAAGCTGTAGTAAGTTTTAACTATGTTTTCTTCTGAACAATCCCAGATCAAACCATGGTCTGCAATTCTGGCTCGTTTCGACAAGTCATAGTTTTAAACTAACCACAGTTCATTGTTTGGATGAAATAAAAGGTGTTTCGCTGAAAACAGAAGTAGATGTTTCCAATCTCCTTGTAGCCATGCTGGTGGATGCTTGGGGGCGGGGGACAGCAGGTTTGTACACATAACACTATGGTTGAATACTGTCTTCCCCAACCTTATGCCCTTCAACTGTTACTGGACTACAACTCCCATCACCCCTGACCTTCCTCCATGCTGATTGGGGATGATGGAGATTGGGGTCCAACAGCATCTGGAGGGCATCATGTTGGGGACGACTGGTTAAGCACTATATTCATATTATGCCATATATATGCCACTATATCCAAACTATGCCAAACTATGCCAGGATGAGAGGTAACCTGCAGGCAAAGGTAAGGTTTTGCATCCTATGCTGTGTCCCTTTTGCTTTAAAAACTGGGGTATCACCCCTAGGTTAATACATGGTTAGGCCATCATGAGCCTGTGTGGTGTAGCGATTAGAGTGTTGCACAAAGGTTCAAATCCCCACTTTGCCATGAAGCTCACTGGGTGACCTTGGACCGGTCAGGATCTCTCAGCCTAACACAGCTCAGAGGGTTGTTGTGAGGATGAATTGGGAAGGGCGAGAATCATGTGCGCTACCCTGAGCTCCTTGCAGGAAACATGGGATATAAATGAAACAAATAAATATGCCTAAGCACCAGCATTGTCTGAGTCAGGAAAGAGGAGCTGGACGTTACCTTCTGGATTTCTTTAGCTTTTGCAATGCTCTTGCTCTTCTGCTGCAACATGTTTTCAACAGCTTGGAGGCCTTTGTTGATGTCTTCTATTTTTTTATCTGTGGTGTAGTGCGGGGAGTTTTTCAGGACTTCAACGCTGACCTATCATGGTTTTTTTTAAAGAAAAAAATTAAACAAAATGAAAAGTGTTGTAATGGAAGAAGTGGGGTGGTGGTGGAGGGGGCGCAGGAGCCAGAAGAGAAACACAAAGACAAGACTAATAGTGACCTTTCAAGTTCACATTCAGGTTTCTTTTCTTCCTATAAGGCAGCCTTTCCCAACCACTGTGCCTCCAGATGTTGTTGGACCACAACTCCCATCAGCCTCAGCCAGCATTGCCAATGGTCAGGAAAAATGGGAATTGTGGTCCAACAACATCTGGAGGCACAGTGGTTGGGAAAGGCTGCTTTAAGGGCTCTGTGATGTTCCTGTATTAATGTATATATGGTAAGTGCTGTTTGTATAGAAGATATGTGGTAAGTGGAATGAAAGAGGAGGGGGGAGTCAATGAGCAGTAGAATGCTGGATGATTGGCTGAGTGTTTGGATGGCTGAGAGTATAAATGGAAGGATGACAGTTGAATCTGGGTGGACGTTGGTGGGTTGTTTGAGAGGTATTTGGTGGACGTGAGTGGGTTGTTTTGGTGGAGTTTGGAGGTGGGTGTGAGTTGGTGTATGTCAGGAGAGTGTGGAGAAAGAGGGAGGTGGAGTTCGGATTAGTAATAAGTCAAATATCACAGTAATAGATGAAACCATAAGCTTGTAGATCATTATCAAAGTTATCTTGTTATTAATGTTATTTAATAAATACTATTTTGGTTTACCGAAGGCCTGATCCTTGGCTGGGGTTTCACAGACCAGAAGGGAGGGTAAGGTAATAACCAAGGCTGAAGGGAAACAGTAACAAATGGTGGCAGCAGTGAAGAGGAGAAGATAACATTATAAGTATCCAGAGCAACCCCGAGTTATGAGTTATCTGCATTGATACAAGGGGGTTGGGAACAGCATAGGCACGCAGTCACGAATGTAACCGGATAGAGAGACTCAGGCAAGGCCTCTGGGAACATTGGTTGTAGAACATGACTGGTGGTGCTGCCTAGCAGGGGGATCTATTGAGATCTGTGCTAGAGCGGAGAGAGGAACCATAAAAAAGGACAGTCCGGACTGGTGGAGTCCCTGGTGGTGCCTAGTGAAAGGCAGTAGCCACGAGCAGGTAGGAACCTGACAGGGAGAGCCAGGGAAGGGCGTCACAGGTGGTGGCTGTAGCGGTGGGATACGGACAAAAGAGAGTCCCTAACAGTGGTGTGGCAAACAGAAATAACAAATAAAGATTACTTGTGAGAGTGACTGGCAAAGAGTGTGTGGAAAAGAGTGAGTGAACTCCAACACCATGGCTGAATATATAAAAATGAAAAGAGAGGAGCTGGTGGAGAAGTGCATAACATTCAATTTACCTCACGAGGGTAAAGGGGTAGATGAATTGAGGGTAGCACTAATAGGATTTACAACTGTCCAGCAAAAACAACCTGTCAGGGAAGAGACCCCAGAAGGGTATTCAAGCAATCCCGCTTATATAGAGTACTTGAGAGAGAAGTTAAGATGGGAACGTGAGTTGGAAACTGAGAGATTGAGGAGGGAGGCTGAGGAAAAAGACAAGCAGAGGGTCTTTGAAATGGAAGAGAAGGAAAAACAGCGGGAGTTGGAAACTGAGAGACTGAGGAGGGAGGCTGAGGAAAAAGACAAGCAGAGGGTCTTTGAAACGGAAGAGAAGGAAAAACAGCGAGAGTTGGAAATTGAGAGAATGAGAATGGGGTTTGAGGAGAGGGAGAAGCAACGAGCATTGGATGCTGAATTACAGGTGGAAAAGTTAAAGTTTGAAAGAGAGAAGTTTCATTCTGATGAAACAAGAAAGGACAGAAATGAAACTAAAATAAAGGTGACACCGAAAGATTTTGTAGTGTTTGAGCCTGGACAAGATCCACAAATTTACCTCAGCACTTTTGAAAAAGTGGCTCAAATGTGGGGGCTACCAGTGGATAAATATATGCAATATTTATCGAACTTGATCAAGGGGGAGTTGGCAGAGGTATACCAATATTTCCCCTCAGACAAGCCCGTCACATATGCCGAGTTTAAAGAGGCAGTATACAAAAGGTTCAGACTGGGACCTGACTATTTTAGAAAGTTATTCCGAAACTGTCAGATCCAAGCAGGGAGGTCTTTTGTTGAACTGGGAGCAAAGTTGATGGATATATTTGGAAAGTGGATGAGTAGTGCCAAAGCACAGTCAGTGGAAGAGGTGAAAAGCCTCATGATATTGGATCAATTATTCCATCAGTTACCACCAGAAATAAGGCTCCTTGTCAAAGACCGTTCCCCTACATCGGTGCAGGAGGCCGCAGAGATGGCGGATCACTTTGCCTCCAATAGAACTGGCTGGGTGGGGAAAACATCAAGAGAGTTTAAACCCAGACCATATAATGGTGGCAAAAAGGATGTGGTGCCACAGCGAGTGAGTCCTCCAGTAAAATCTGAAGGGCACAGGACACCCCAGAGTGGATCTGTGTACCCTAAAATGGAGGAGAAATTATGCTATAAATGTTGGTCAGTGAAGCATGCTGTGAGACTCACAGACAGGGTTTTTAGCAGAGAGAGTGAAACCTGAAGCAGAAGGGTTAAGTTGGAAGAACAGAGCGCCAGGTTTGCCAAGGTCAGAGGCTGGCTGGGAAGTAGATAAGAGACATCTTGCTGTGTCTCAGAGTGGGGGAAAATGTCTGTGAAGAGAGTACTGTGTCTAATGTCTTTGCCTAGTAAAGACTCTTACAAGAAACTTGCCTGGCCTATCTTATTCCTGTTCTAAACGGCTCTTGGATTCCATCCCTGTATGATCTATACACGCACACACGCAACAGGGGTTATGGGCCCAGCTTATCATACTTGGTAGCGGGTTCGAGAGCTGTTGACGTGGCGTTGGTGCGGAGAGAAACAAAGTGCAAGAGAGAGGCATGTAAGAGTGGGCAACATGGCTGTAAATCTGTTATCCGGGATGCCGATGGAGAGACTGAGTGCTGTAAACTACTCCAGCTGGAAATGGAGAATGAGAGCAGTTCTGATTAAAGAAGAGTTGAATGATGTTGTAGAAAAAACCCCTCCGGCAGCTCCTTCAGCAGCGTGGTTGAAGAAAGACGAGAAAGCGAAGGCTTTTATTACTCTGGGGCTATCTGATTCTCAACTGTTGCTGGTGAGTAATGAGCTGACAGCTAATCAGATGTGGGAGAAGTTAAAAGCCGCTCATGTACAGCAAACTGCGGGGAGCAGGCTGTGTTTAGCACGGAAACTTTATCAGATGCGTTTTACAGAAGAAGTGACTATGACAGAGCATCTGGCTGAATTTCGGAGATTAAATGCTGAGCTGCAAGAAAGAGGAGTGCATCATAGTGACATTCAGATGGTTTATATCCTGTTATCTTCATTTAATCAAAAATGGGATGTGCTGGTCTCAAGTCTGGAAACTTTACCTGATGGACATCTGAATTTGGACTTTGTAGAACAGAAACTTCAACAAGAGTGGAATAGAAGACAAGAAAATAAGAAAACAGAGATAAAAGAGACTGTGACTGAGCAACAACAAAATCAAAGAAGCAGGCAAGAGACTAAAATATGTTATTTTTGTGGGTCACGTGGACATATACAGAGACATTGTTTAAAGAAGAGGAATAACAGGGGCTTTGAAAGTCAGAGAACAAGCGTGAACTTTGTTTCTAAGGAGGACAATAAACTCATTAACTCTAAGTGGCTTCTTGACAGTGGAGCGTCTAATTGCCTAATCACAGACTCTAGTTTATTTTACACTTCAAAGCCGACGCAGGAGAAGCTTTATCTGGCTGACGGATCGACTCAGGACGCGATTGCAACAGGCACGCTGAAGATGGGTAATTTGGGAATTTTAACAGATGTATTACTGGTTTCTGGTTTAAAATATAACATTCTATCAGTGAGAAAATTGGCTCAAATAGGTTGTAAAGTTACATTTGAAGGGGATAGATGTTTTGTGAGAAAAGATGGTGAAATATGCATGCAGGGGAAATTACAGAATAAAATGTTCATGGTTGAGGGCAATCTTGATAAACCCATGTGTGCTTGGATAGGAGTTAATAAAGATAAACATGATAATTGTTTCCATGAATGGCACAGAAAACTGGCACACGCACATTTCGAAAAGATAATAAACACCCCAAAACATAGTCAAGATTTGAAATTAACACATTGTGAGCATGTGGATGAGTGTGAGGTATGCTATAAAACAAAAATGACTGTGAATCCGGTAAATAAGAGCTGTGAAAGCACAACCACTGAACCTTATCAGCTCATAAATGTGGATTTGGCTGGACCTTTTCAGTGCTAAAAAGGTGGAGCAAGGTCTTATTTAGTGATTGTGGATGATTTCTCCAGATTTACACATGTGTTTTTATTGAAAAAGAAAAGTGATGCAGAAGAGAAATTAAAGACATTCATACAGAGAACAGAAACACAATATGGGGTTGTTATCAAAAATATCAGATCAGATAGAGGTGGTGAATTTACCAGTAATTCATTTCAAACATATTTGGAAAAGAAGGGAATAATACAAAGTCTCACTGCTCCCTTCAGCCCATCCTCCAACGGAACGGCAGAGAGGAGGAACCGGTCATTGCAGGATTCATTGAGAGCAATGCTAGCAGATGCTGATATGAATAATACTTATTGGGGTGAATGTATTCTGTACACTGTTTATATTCAGAACCGTCTCATGCACAGAACAATAGACATGTCTCCCTATGAGAAGTTGACTGGAAGAAAACCCAGGGTGAAACACATAGAACGTTTTGGGGCAAAATGCTGGGTACATGTTGCAAAACAGTCAAGAGCTCAAGCAGGACGCATTTTGGGATTTCAGAATTCATATTATAGAGTTTGGTTGCCTGAGAAACAACAAGTAGTGTTAAGCAGAAACATAAAGGTGATAGATAAACCTTGGAGAGAGAGTCAAACAGTTATCCTTGATAGTGCAAACAAGCAGGAAGCAGCTGATGTTCCTTTTGGACAACAAATGCCATTAATTCCATTAAAAACTGCATTGACTGATTTAATTCACGGTGGCAAACGTACTGTAAAAAGACTGAGAAGTGAAGACATGGCAATGCAAGATACAGAAATGCCAAGTACCAGTGCAGGCACAGGTGCAGGTCCAAGTAAAATAGAAAGTGAAGAAGAAATGGAAATAGATGATGTCACGAGATCAGAGAGAAAAACGAAAGGTCAACCACCTCAGAGATTCACATTTAATATTACACAACAGAATGATGAGACAGATGAAATTCCAGTAGAATGGGAAAAAGAAGGACCAATAGATAAAGAAACAATGGATCTAATGTGGAAGTATTGTATTGAAGAATGAAATGTAAATGTATTATCAAATGAGAGTGAAATAAATGAATCTGTGAAATCTGTGTAAATAAAGAAATAAAGATACAAGAACTGAACTGAAACTGTAAATAGAAACTGTAAGAAAACAAACCATGTACTGAAATGTTTTGTAATGAAAAGTTAATGTTGTAGAAATGTAATAATTGTAACATGAAGTTTTGTAATCTGCGAGTCTCAGGTGGGGGCTGTTGGTCAGTGAAGCATGCTGTGAGACTCACAGACAGGGTTTTTAGCAGAGAGAGTGAAACCTGAAGCAGAAGGGTTAAGCTGGAAGAACAGAGCGCCAGGTTTGCCAAGGTCAGAGGCTGGCTGGGAAGTAGATAAGAGACATCTTGCTGTGTCTCAGAGTGGGGGAAAATGTCTGTGAAGAGAGTACTGTGTCTAATGTCTTTGCCTAGTAAAGACTCTTACAAGAAACTTGCCTGGCCTATCTTATTCCTGTTCTAAACGGCTCTTGGATTCCATCCCTGTATGATCTATACACGCACACACGCAACAATAAATGTGGTAGACCGGGGCACCTACATTTTCAATGTGGGGTTGCCAACCCCATTAGTAATACTGCTCAGGCAAGGGCAGTAAAAACAGAACCGAAAGATCTAACAACGAAAAAGGTTCAGTTCTGCCAGATAAACTGGACAGAAGTGAAAGACCTTGATTCAAGTCTGAGAGAGGAAGTGAGTGTACAAGGGGCAAATTATTGGGCACTGCTTGATACTGGTGCCGCTCAGACGTTACTGAGGCCAGATTTAATAAAATCTGAGGAAATATTACCTCAGGAAACGGTGACTATCCAAGGAGTGAGGGGTAAACCAGAAAGCTTACCCATGGCCCTAGTGAAAATGCAGTGGAGAGGCAGAGAGGGAAAATATAAAGTGGGTATTAATGCCCAACAACAAGAGCCAGTGATACTGGGAAGAGATGTAATGGGGGCACAAGGAAAAATATATGTGGTAACCAGACAACAACTTGGCAGAGAAACAGAAGCCATGTTAAAAGGGGCTGAAGGAAACAGGGTGGAACCTGTTTTCGAGCCTACGGTCACCATAGCAACCCCTGGAAAGCCTGCTGAAAGAAATAACTTGTGTCAAATGGTTCTAGTGAAGAGGCAGAGCAGTTCAGGGAAGAACTGAATAGGGATACAAGTTTGAAGCAAATAAAGGAGCAAGCCCTGACACAAAAGATTCCCTTTACTGACAAGCTGAGGAATCAAATTGTGGGTGAGAATGGGATTTTATATAGACTGTGGATGCCTGCTGAGAGAAAGGATGAATGTGAACCAGTGAAGCAATTGATAGTACCTAGCAAATACAGAACCAGATTGCTAGAGGTAGCCTACGATGTCCCATGTGCAGGACATCTGGGAATAAAAAAGACCAAGAGGAGATTGGCTGCACACTATTATTGGCCAAATATCTCCAAAGATGTAAAACAACACTGTCTATCTTGTGGTATATGCCAAAAGGTGGGAAAAAGTGGAGTAAAGACTAAGGCACCCTTAAAGCCCCTTCCTATAATTGGACAACCCTTTTATAGAGTAGGAGTAGATTTGGTGGGCCCTTTTTCCAAACCCACAAGTCATGGCAAGAAGTATCTATTGGTGGTGGTGGATTTTGCCACCAGGTACCCAGACGCGGAAGCATTAAGATCCGTAGAAGCCCCTGTAGTGGCAGAGGCTTTGTTAAAAATCTTTATGAGGCTGGGTTTTCCTCATGAAGTGCTGACGGATCAAGGCAGTGTATTCATGGGAGAAGTGATGCAATGTATGTGGAAGTGTTGTGGTCTAAAACATCTAAAGACCACCACTTACCATCCAGCCACTAACGGATTGACTGAGAGATTTAATGGGGTTCTGAAGGGCATGATAAGAAGTTATGTTCAAGATCACCCACAAGACTGGGATGAACGTTTGGGGTGCTTCTTATTTGCGTACAGAGAAGTTCCTCAGGAGTCAACAGACTTCTCACCTTTTATTTATTTTTTATTTTATTTTATTAGATTTCTAAACCGCCCTATAGCTTTCTAGCTCTCAGGGCGGTGTACAAAAGGTAAAAACAGATTAAAATACAATAAACATGATAACAATACACTGTAAAATATAGAAACAAAATCAAGACAAAGACAAATTAAATAAAATTAAATTAAAATGTCTGAGCAAAGAGGTAGGTCTTTACCTGGCGCCGAAAGGATAACAAAGAAGGCGCCAGGCGTATCTCATCAGGGAGGGCGTTCCATAGCTCGGGGGCCACCACTGAGAAGGCCCTAGTTCTGGTTATTACTCTCCGGGCCTCCATATGCGTTGGAACCCGGAGAAGGGCCTTCGATGTCAAACGTAGTGAACGGGCAGGTATATAGTGGGAGAGGCGTTCCACCAGGTATTGCGGTCCAATGCCATTAAGGGCTTTATAGGTAAGAACCAACACTTTGAATCTGGCCCGGAAACATATTGGTAGCCAGTGCAGCTGGGCCAGGACAGGGGTTATATGATCATATTTTTTAATCCCAGTAAGAACTCTGGCCGCAGCATTCTGCACCAGCTGAAGTTTCCGAACCGTCTTCAGAGGTAACCCTATGTAGAGTGCATTACAGTAGTCCAATCTAGAGGTTACCAGAGCATGGATAACTGTGGCAAGGTTCTCCCTGTCCAGATAGGGTCGTAGTTGGGCTACCAGCCGAAGCTGGTAGAACGCGTTCCGTGCCATCGAGGCTACCTGAGCCTCCAGAGACAGGAGCGGATCTAATAAGACCCCTAAACTACGGACCTGCTCCTTTAGGGGGAGTGTAACCCCATCTAGGGCAGGTCGGACATCAGCCATCTGGGCAGAGAGCTCCCCCACCAATAGCATCTCAGTCTTGTCAGGATTGAGTCTCAGTTTATTAGCTCTCATCCAGTCCATTATCGCGGCCAGGCAGTGATTTAGTACATCAACAGCCTCACCTGAAGAAGATGAAAAGGAGAAGTAGAGCTGCGTATCATCAGCATATTGCTGGAAACGCACTCCAAATCTCCTTATGACCTCACCCAGCGGCTTCATATAGATATTAAAAAGCATGGGGGACAGAACCGAACCCTGCGGGACCCCATATTGGAGTACCCAGGGATTCGAGTAATGCTTCCCAAGCACCAGCTTCTGGAGACGATTCTCGAGGTAGGAGCACAGCCACTGCCAGGCAGTGCCTCCAACTCTCAAGTCCGCAAGCCGCTCCAGAAGGATACCATGGTCGATGGTATCAAAAGCCGCTGAGAGATCTAGGAGAACCAACAGAGTTACACTCCCTCTGTCTCTCTCCCGACAGAGGTCATCATACAGGGCGACCAAGGCTGTTTCTGTACCAAATCCCGGCCGAAAGCCCGATTGAACTGATGTTCACTAGAAAAGTGAGGGGACCTTTGGAACTGTTAAAAAATTCATGGGAAGGAACCCTGGGAGAGTACAAAACATCTGTAGTTGATTTTGTATTAGACTTCCGCAGCAAATTAACATCGATGATGGAAGCTGTACAAAAGAATTTGAGTCAAGCTCAGGAGAAGCAAAGTTACTGGTATGACAGAACAGCCAGGGAACGAGTGTATGATGTGGGAGATATGGTTATGGCATTCATACCCAGGAAACATGATAAATTACAGGCTAACTGAGAGGGACCATATACCATAAGAGAAAAGCTTGACACAGTGACGTATGTAATTACCACAGTATTAGAGGCATTAAGAAAAGCAGGCCTCACAATAAAAGCTAAGAAATGCCAGTTTGGGCTGAAGGAAGTAATCTATTTAGGACATAAGGTGGGGAGTGGGAAAATCACCCCCTTATGGAGCAAGGTGGAGGCAATACAAGCGTGGCCTATCCCCTTAACTAAAAAACAAGTTAGGGCATTTCTAGGTGTGGCTGGTTTTTATAGAAAGTTTGTGAAAGATTTTGGGGAAATAGCAACCCCCTTGCATGAGTTGACAAAGAAAAAGTGTTCTGAGCGTGTGGTATGGACGGATGAATGTCAGAAGGCTTTTGATCTGCTGAAGCAAGCCTTGTGCCAAGGACCTATATTAATAGCACCAGACTATGAGCAACCATTCATCGTGGCTACGGATGCGTCGGACCTCGCGCTGGGAGTCGTCTTGCTGCAGGAGAGAGAAGGCACCAGACATCCAGTGGCGTATCTGAGTCGCAAGCTGACGTCGAGGGAGAAAAACTATTTGTCGGTCCAAAAGGAGTGCCTAGCGGTCGTGTGGGGACTGAACAAGTTGTGCCCATACGTGTGGGGACGAAGATTTACGGTGACGACTGACCATCGGGCCTTGTTATGGTTACAGACTATGAAAAACCATAACACTATGCTGCAGAGGTGGTCCTGGGCCCTACAAGACTATCAAGTGGACTTCCAGTTCATAAAAGGCAAGGACAATGTATTGGCCGATGGACTTTCAAGGCAAGTGGCCGGGACTGCAGTGACGTGACGCAGACGTAGGAACAAAAAAGACATTTTCCCCATAAAGACTTGGTTTTATTGTTAACGCGGCATATGAATCCTAGAGAAGGAATAATACTCTGCCGTTATTTTTAAGGGGGGGGAAATGTGATGTTCCTGTATTAATGTATATATGGTAAGTGCTGTTTGTATAGAAGATATGTGGTAAGTGGAATGAAAGAGGAGGGGGGAGTCAATGAGCAGTAGAATGCTGGATGATTGGCTGAGTGTTTGGATGGCTGAGAGTATAAATGGAAGGATGACAGTTGAATCTGGGTGGACGTTGGTGGGTTGTTTGAGAGGTGTTTGGTGGGTTGTTTGAGAGGTGTTTGGTGGACGTGAGTGGGTTGTTTTGGTGGAGTTTGGAGGTGGGTGTGAGTTGGTGTATGTCAGGAGAGTGTGGAGAAAGAGGGAGGTGGAGTTCGGATTAGTAATAAGTCAAATATCACAGTAATAGATGAAACCATAAGCTTGTAGATCATTATCAAAGTTATCTTGTTATTAATGTTATTTAATAAATACTATTTTGGTTTACCGAAGGCCTGATCCTTGGCTGGGGTTTCACAGACCAGAAGGGAGGGTAAGGTAATAACCAAGGCTGAAGGAAAACAGTAACAAATGGTGGCAGCAGTGAAGAGGAGAAGATAACATTATAAGTATCCAGAGCAACCCCGAGTTATGAGTTATCTGCATTGATACAAGGGGGTTGGGAACAGCATAGGCACGCAGTCATGAATGTAACCGGATAGAGAGACTCAGGCAAGGTCTCTGGGAACATTGGTTGTAGAACGTGACTGGTGGTGCTGCCTAGCAGGGGGATCTATTGAGATCTGTGCTAGAGCGGAGAGAGAAACCATAAAAAGGACAGTCCGGACTGGTGGAGTCCCTGGTGGTGCCTAGTGAAAGGCAGTAGCCACGAGCAGGTAGGAACCTGACAGGGAGAGCCAGGGAAGGGCGTCACAGGCTCCTTCTGGGAGGACAGGTGGGATACAAATTTAATATATTAATAATATAAAACCACAACAAATCTGGACAGCCTTCATGCCCCCTTTTCTCCCTCTGTTCTTCCCATGTCCATTTATCTGTCACCTCTCATTTTAAGATTACTGCTAAACAGGTCCCAAGAGGTTAGGATATGGATGCATAATCATTCTTTTGTTGCTCCTTTTGAAGGTTCTAAGAACGTAGGAAGAGCCCAGCTGGTGGATCAGGCCAACAGTCCCTCTAGGCCAGCATCTTGTTTCGCACAGTAGCCAACCAGATGTCCCCATGCGAAGCCCAAAAGGAGTACAGGAACTAAGTGGATGGCTGGTGCTCATTGAGAACGGTGGGGCGGAAGGCAAGGAGTAGGTGGCCTTCACCCAACAGTAGGTGGAGCCAGAGACAATGGCTGGCGAAGCCAGAGACAACATTAGGAAGAGCCAACTAATTCTGGTTTTGTTCCCATCCTCCGCCCTGCTGCGTTCTACAAAGGCAACGCTGAGACTAAGGAGCAGATGGCAGCTGATAGCCAGTGCCCCTGCACTGGCTGTTAAGTAATAAGATAACCAGCTGGAGACTGGCTGATGGCAAGTTGGGGCACAATTCCATTCGCTCTAATGGACCAGCTTCCACAGTATGAATGCAATAGGCCTCTACTGCTGTAGTTCCCCAGCAACTGGCATACAAAAGCAAAGCGCCCCTGATCCAGGATGTTAGTCCATCACGATTAACAGCCTTCTCCTCCATGGATTTGTCTCTCCTTTGAAAGCCTTGCAAAGTTGGTGGCCACCACCACATCCTGTGGAAGCAACTTCCACAGTTTACATAAGCCCTATGTGAAGAAGTGCTTCCTTTTGTCTGGATCTCCCTACAATTCAGCTTCATTGGATGACTCTACCTGGGTCCTAGTATTATGGGAGAGGAAGCAAAAGGTGTCTCTCTTGCCACTTTCTCCACAACATATGTAGTTTTGTAAACCTCTGACATGATGTCCATTACCTACCTTTTTTAAAAAAAACCTGAAAGGGTCAAATTACTAGTTGATATTGCAAAAATTCAAAATCAAAGTTGGTAAATTATAATATTTATTTATTATTTGATTTATATCCTGCACTTCCTCACAATAGGAGCCCAAGGTGGAATAATAATAATAATAATAATAATAATAATAATAATAATAAAATGACTGGCCTTTCCTGTAGTCCTTGATCATTTACCAAGTAGTGAAATACAGTTATATTACCTTTTTAAGCCAGCTAACATTTTCAAATAGAATATGCTAAAACAATCCTTTCAAACAATATTCTTTCAAAACCTGAACATGCGATGCACACTTTATGGATGACAAATCAGTCTGACCAACCATGGTGTTGTTGTCTTATTAAAGCTAAGAAGGCTGCTCAGGATTTGCATGGCAGATCAGCCAGTGGGTTAGTAAACACTTGCGAAGACCCAAAGCTGGAGCCCTGAAAAGCCACAGGCAGCTCAGTGGTTGGGCATTTGTCTTGCATGCAGTAGGTCCCTGGCTTGATTCCTGGCAACTCCAGGTGGAGACGTCTGCCTGGAACCCTGGAAAGCACTGCCAGTCAGTGTAGACTATTCTGAGATAGATGGATCAATGGTCTGACTCAATATAAGGCAGCTTCCTATGTCCCTATAATCTATGTTCTTATTGCTGGAGCTAAGTAGTTATAGATCAAGACAATGCCCGAATGAGAGACCATTGGCAGCCTCAGCATAAGTCATCCATAACTTTCCAAATGTCAAGTAGGACATAACAGCACTAAGTCTGAAGCCCGACACGGGCTGTTCTGAGCATCAAAACAAATAAATGTGTATTTTACCTTTTCTTCAAGGTTGTGTAATGTCTGCTTGCAATCTTCCAAATCAGTTTCAATCTCAACAGGAACTATCGTATACATTTCAGAGTATTTGATTCGTAATTTATCCATGATCTGCTTGAGAATTTGCTTCTGGCTGTGAATTGCTCTCTGCATCTCCTAAGAGGTAGAAGGAATCAATTGTTGTTGTTGGGGGGGGGGGGAGGTTCCACTGTGCTTAGGCAGACAGGTAGTTTTGGAGTTACAAAGCCTCATTTTGACTAGGCAGGCAAGCTGGTTAAACCTGAGAGATGCTCCCGTTGTTTAGTCAGATGATGCTTTTCAGTTCACCAAGAATAAATTAAACCTGATACCATTTCATTGTCCTGCCAAGGCTTATTGACATGAAATAATATCTTGAGCACAGAAAATACGTCTGATTAATGTTTTGCAAGCTTGCTTTTGTTGCAAATGGAAAGAAAACCCTAAAAAACGCATTTCCAAAATTCCTAGCAAAAATAAAATGCTACTAAACGCAACAGAGCTGGCGCTCTCACTTTTGTGTCCCTTCTAACAAAAACGATCCATGCAAAACAGTCGGTTCCAGTTCTGCATGAAAAGTATTGGTTTCAAGAGGTAAAAGGAACTCCACAGTCGTCTACTATTTGTGGCCCAGATATTTAATCTGATCTACATCCTCTGACAGAAACAACTGCAAGGAAACACATTTTGGGGCCAAATTTCGAGGACCTCCTATTGCATTGCACTTGCAGTATTCTTCCTAAGGCCAAGGCATTTCCCTATTATCTAAATGCTGAGTTTTAGAGTTCATGTCCAAATCAACCTATTGTGTTCAGTAAGAGAATGAGCTTGGGAAGTAAGGGCATTTGGTCAGCCTAAAGAAAAGGTCAATGGTGAAAAGATGCCTCATTTGGGTGGTGCCACCATAGGCACCCACATTAAGACTTGAAAACCACCTTTTAAACTGCAGAAAGCAGGGGGAGGAAACGTGCCATTGCCGCTCTTGTTCTGTTTGCGTGAAATACAGCATGTATGCGTTGTCTTTGTTAGGGTGACTTGAGGCACTTCCAGACTGTTGCTATTTTGCAGGTGGAATTCAGTCATATACGCACAAATTCGGGTTGCAGAATTCAAGTGGATTTGGCAGACTTATGCAAAAAACCTGCTTCCCCACCCCCCTCAACACATGCACAAAAATTCAGATTTCCAGCTGGGAAAATGCACTGGAATCTGTGGGGTAAACAATAATAAAATAATATTGATATTATTTTATCACTCACGCTTCACCCTGAGGTCCCAGGGCAGGTTACACTAATTTAAAATACATCCTTAAATTGCTTGTACACTTATACACCCAACCACTTCACACGACATTATATGGTCTTACTACAAAGTTATAAGCCAGTCTTCCAGCAAGGGAATAGAATATATTTTCCAGTTATAACAGACGCCTAGAGTGTATACCTGTTAGAGCCCACTGATAAAACCAGTGCTTTTATTCCTGGCGGAATGCTCCAGAACAGAGCACCAGCACCTCTCCCCAGGCTGCTGCTCCCTGCCAGCCAGTGTCAAGCACCTCCTTTGTACCATGCTCAGGCTTACTTTAAAAAGAAAAAACTGGGGGAGAAGGAAATAGTGGTGGGGTTATCTCTGCATGCTCAGGCAGCTACTGACTGTCTGCCAGCACTGGGCGCCTCCTTGGTCCCACTGGAGGTGGTAAAAAGTGGAGGATATCCCCACACACTCCTTCGCCTGGTGGTGGGGCTTGCTTTTTTTTTTAAAAGGTTGGTAAGAGAAGGAAGGAGTGGTGGGGTATCCCTGCTAGGGATGGAAGGATCTGTCAATTTCAGTTCTCTCAGTTTCTCACTTTTCCAATCTTATTTATTTATTTATTTATTTATTTATTTTATTTATATACCGCCCTAAGCCCGAAGGCATTCTGGGCGGTGTACAAAAAGATAAAAAACAAGCATTTTCAGTCCACGAACAGTACTTAACAATACGGAATTGATTACTTTACCACAACATTTGCATTGCATTTCCTTTGCATTGAAATGAATGGTGTGGAATAATGCAATCACAGAATAATGAATAATTATCTAAAATTTCACCATAGCTGACAGCAAGATGAATGTTTGTTTTTTGAAGCCAGACTGGAGCAGAATGAAAACAGTGTGGCATCGATGAATATGGGACAGAATGAAAATAAGTGCCTTCTTACATCCTAGCACAGAGATAGCCAATATGGTGCCCTCCAGATGTTGCCGAACTCCCAAATCCCATCAGCCCCAGCCAGCATGGCCAATCAACAGAGTTGATGGGAAATGTAGTCCAATAAAATCTTAAATTCAGTTCTCCATTATTTCTGCAGCAATTTGTGATTTTTTAAAAAAAACCCTGATGAAAATTCTCCGGCATTTTAGTGTGAATAAACACATTTTTGTAGGCGGTTTTGACTAATATACACATTTTTGCAAGCAATTTCTCATTTTTAGATGTCAATTTCACTTATATATTCCTTTTTTGCAAACTTTCCCCTTACATATGCATTTTTGTAACCATTGTTCGGTTGGTGAGCTACATTGAAAAATTCAAATAAGTGCGAATTTTGAAGGACGACCGTTTCAGTTCTCATATTGTTTCAGAAAGTGTGAATTTCACAGATTTGGCATCAAATGTGAACTGAATAGAATTGCTTGTCTTTCTCGAATCCCTGCAGAAGCTGGTGGTGGCTGCTTCCTTTGTCCCAGGAAGGAACTTTTTTGAATTGGGGTATGTGTGTGCCCAAAGGGTGCCTGTGTGTGTGACTGAGAGAGCTATATAAGTGTGATCTGTGAGAGACGGACAGATGTGGTGCATGTGTGATGCAGACAGGGAGGGCAAGAGATATTTACGCTGTCCTTGTGCATGAGGTTGACAAGGAGGCATGTGGGGGGGGATGGAGATGCACCTGGACAGAGAGAGGGGAGGCATATATATGTGAATTGTGTGTTTTTAAGAGTGATAGAGACAGAGAGATGCACATGTGTCTGAGATCTGTTACATGTGTACTCTGTGCTTGCAAGAACAGCTGTAGTGTGGGCACCTTGTATATTTCCCTTAGTAGTGGAGAATGCTACCTGTTGTTATTAGACAGCAACAGCATCTCTCTCTCTCTCTCAATCAATCAATCAATCAATCAATCTTGTATGATTGTGAAACAGGACCAGCAGGACATACCACTGAGGGCTCAGAAAGAGGGAAGAGATGGGAGAAGCATTTTAAAATTGATCAACATGTGAGTACCAACACCTCATTTTTTTTAAAAAAAAAAGTGCATTGGATATAACTATATATTTGACATATCCAAACAGAATTATAAATGATTAATTAATTTTAAAATCAACACTGAAAGTTCGGGGAAGGAGTCTGGAGCATATCAGCACCCAACCTACAAAGACCCCCCACCCTTGTAGGGATGTTACAACCACAGAGGAACATCATGGTGAATGTTTTACCAACCTCAAGTTTCGCTGCCTTTTCGTTAAACGCTTGTAAGTCTATGTCATGGAGCAGAGATAAAGCGTCCTGTAATGACATCTTGACAGCACCAATGTCCTCGTTAACCTTGGCTCGCTCTTCAATCTCAGCCTGCACAGCATCCTTTTGCTTTTCAGCCTTTTGCAACAGCCTGAGGAAATTGCATTGGAAGTAGTAATATATTAAGGGGAGGTTTCAGTGGAAACTGAAATCTGGGATCCAGGAGGATCCAGTGACATCCTGTAATATGATCCCATTACCTTATTTTTGAAGCCCCTAAACACAACCAGCTTTCATTCCAATCAATTAATACCACTGAGTTTCTCTGTCTTTAAAACTATTACAGAACAACCCTATACATGTCTTCTTAGAAGTAAGTGGATATAGGACTACAGTCTTAGGATCATCATATATAATGATGCAATGGTGAATTGGTTAGATTTATTATTTTAAACCAGGACTGCAGAACATGTTGACCTCCAGATGCTAAACTACAACTCCCATCATTCTCCACCATTAGCCATGCTGGATGAGGCTGACGGGATCTTCCTTATCTTTGGGCAAACTTGTTAGGATCAGAACATAAAGAATGGAAACATTGACTCATTTGACTATTTTGTCCAGAAGCAAATAATCATGACGCTGAACAACCCTTACCTTACTTACCTGTTGGGTGTTCATTTTTTAAATTTATTGTTCTGCATGATTGTGAGTTTTTGAAACTTAAAAAATATATAAATATAAACATGTTTTAATAAGGGCTTCCTTTCATCTATCTGAATCTCCCACATTCAGCTTCACTGGATGAGTCTTATGAGAAAGGGAGAAAAAATATCTCTATCCATTTCCCCCAAGCCATGTGTAAATGTGCACACCTCCACAGTTATTTAGACTTACTCTTTTGTTCGATTTTCCATGGCGTGAATTTCATTCACAATAGGAAGGCCTTCTCCTTCTGGGATGCTAAGGATGCTCTTTATGCGCTGAAATATTAAGCGCAACAGCAATTTCTCGGCATTCACACTTTCTTCATAATAGTTTGCACAGTCCAGAAATTCTTGCAATTCCTCTTTGGTGGCTCTTTCCTTCTCTTTTGGGTTTTCGGGTAGTTCTTCCTGAAGGTTGTCTAGAATGATGGTTTCTCGTTCCATCTAAAGAAAAAGAGCAACGGAAAGAACCAGTGAGATAGGAAGAAAACATTAAACAAGACTACAGTTACCTGCCAGTAATCCCCACTGAACACACAGTGGAATTATTTCTGAGTAAACATGCCTAAAAGACTGGACTTAGTAACTTGCTTATTTTACACATGGAGTATAATAGTCATGGTAATTATTGCTCTTAACAGATCTTCCTTGTGCACAGTAAGTGCACTGATCTAATACAAGAGTTACCTGCAACAAAATGTTACAACATGGAGTGTTTCTATTCAGGGTTCCAGCTACTCCATTCAATTCTCCCAACAACCAATCAGCATTTCATGCCACTGAGCATGCTCAGTCCTCAATGGGTTTATTTTGGGGACAGTGTTGCCCCACAGTTTATTTTCCTCCCTAAAGGGCTTTTTTGGGGGTACTTTTTAGGTGAATACTAAATGTTTCCCTTGTGCATGCAAGGTACGTGCTCTGACACTGCGCATATTTGAGATAAACTTGAATCGAAATAGCATGTGGTCCATCAAGCTTGGAAAGATCATCTTGTTGATATGCCCCCAAACTACTCACTTCTTCATTAACTGATTTCCATTCCTGGTTCTGTTCTTCACATTTGCCCTCCCATTCTTTCGCAGTGTTGAGCAAATGAAGCCACTTTAGCCACAAAGCTGACACAACAGTGGCAACCAGCACACCATCGTTTTCATTGCACATCAAACACAGCTGTCCTGAAGCTTGACGCAACCTCATTAGATCCTCTTCGACTGAAACCAGTTGGGAGGACATCATCTTTAAGAGACAAACAGCATAAATATTTGGTGTTAGTGAATTACTTTCTTTTAGTTTAATTAAAATGACTTTCCTATCTTAGAGCCCACGTTGGGCTCTCAAAGTGGCTTGTTAAAAAAAAAAATGTGCAGCATTGACAGAATCTTGTATTTGAACAAGCCTGATTAATGTTCCAGTTAAGAACCTCTGTATGAAAGTTGCTGGGTGAGTGTTATTACCATAACACACACACTGTGATTTTAAGAGAACTGTGTGCCATCTGATCATAGAATCATAGTTGGAAGGGGCCTTGTAGGCCATCGAGTCCAGCCCCCTGCTCACAGCAGGAAATCCACAGCTAGAGCATCTCCCGCAGATAGCTGTCCAGCCTCTGCTTGAAGACATCCAGCGAAGGGGATCCCACCACCTCCCTAGGCAGTCGGTTCCATTGCCGAACTGCCCTTACTGTCAAGAAGTTCCTTCTAATGTCCAATCTGAATCTACGCTCCTGCAACTTAAAACCATTAGACCTAGTCCTACCCTCTGGGGCAGCAGAGAACAAATCTGTACCCTCCTCTATGTGACAGCCCTTCAGGTACTTAAAGAGTGTAATCATGTCACCCCTCAGCCTTCTCTTCACCAGACTGAACATGCCAAGTTCCTTCAACCTTTCCTCATAAGACTTGTTCTCCATACCGGCTATCATCCTCGTCGCCCTCTTCTGAACCCGCTCCAACTTGTCTATATCTTTCTTAAAATGAGGTGCCCAGAACTGAATGCAGTATTCCAAATGAGGCCTGACTAATGCAGAATATAGTGGGACTATTACTTCCCTTGACCTGGAAACTATAGCTCTGTTTATGCAGCCCAAAACCGCGTTTGCCTTTTTTGCCGCAGCATCACACTGCTGGGTCATGTTCAACTTGCGATCCACTACAATTCCAAGGTCCTTCTCACACGCACTACTGCTAGGCCGGGTATTTCCCATCCTGTACCCGTGCATTTTGTTTTTGTGGCCTAAATGCAGAATCCTGCATTTGTCTTTATTGAATGCCATTTTATTAATTTCAGCCCAATTTTCTAGTCTATCCAGGTCCCTTTGGATTTTATTCCTGTCTTACATTGTGTTAGCTATCCCTCCCAGTTTTGTATCATCCGCAAACTTCATAAGGCTTCCCTCCACCCCGTCATCTAAGTCATTGATAAAAATGTTGAAGAGTATCAGCCCCAGGACAGAACCCTGTGGCACTCGACTCGAAACATCCTTCCAGTCCGAAGCAGAGCCACCGACGACCACTCTTTGAGTACGGTTTTCCAACCAGTTGTGGATCCACCTGACAGTATTTCCATCTAGTCCGCATTTGACCAGTTTGCTAATCAAAAGGTCGTGGGGGATTTTGTCAAACGCTTTGCTGAAATCTAGATAGATGACATCTACAGCATTTCCACCATCTACTAAGCTAGTGACCCGATCAAAAAAAGAGATGAGATTAGTTTGACAGGATTTTTTCTTGACAAACCCATGCTGGCTCCTACTAATCACAGCATTGTCATCTAGATAGTTGCCAATGGACTCTTTTATTATCTGTTCTAATATCTTTCCCGGTATTGAAGTCAGACTGACCGGCCTGTAATTCCCCGGATCTATGATGTATTAACTGCTGTCATTTCTATGTATTTTGTTGTTAGATTTCATTTATTTGGCCACTGAAAAAGACCAAAAGGTAGGAACACATCTGGCCAACCTACTCCGGGAGCACTCATTTTAAACTGGCATGAGTTTCATAAGGATATAGAAGTGCTTTCTTGTTAGTTGCTGTGTTTACTCATGGTTATTAAATATTTATTTTAGTGTCTGCAACCCATTTTAGACTATTTTTCCTTAACTCTGTTCTTTCTAATACCCAATCCACAACAGTATCCTTGGGGGTCCAATTTAAGCAGCATATGCAGGTGCTTGGACTGGTGCGTGTGACCACTTCTGCTCTGGATCCTTGCCCCTCTTGGCTGGTAAAAGCTAGCAGGGATGGTACTGCCGGCTGGGCCAGGGAAGTGATAAATGCCTCCTTGCGAGAGGGAGTGGTCCCCAGCTGCCTGAAAGAGGCGGCTGTTAGACCACTTCTAAAGAAGTCTTCCTTGGATTCAGAAAACCTAAATAACTATAGGTCGGTAGCGAATGTTCCATTCCTGGGCAAGGTCTTGGAGCGGGTGGCTGCTAACCAGCTCCAGACACTTTTGGATGAAACCGATTATCTAGATCCATTTCAATCCGGTTTCAGGCCCGGTTTTGGTACTGAGACAGCCTTGGTCGACCTGTACGATGACCTATGTCGGGAGAGGGACGGGGGGAGTGTAACCCTGTTGATTCTCCTTGATCTCTCAGCTGCTTTTGATACCATCAACCATGGTATCCTTCTGGAGCGATTTATCGAGTTGGGAGTGGGAAGTACTGCCTGGCAGTGGCTCCGCTCCTACTTGGTAAGTCGGCTCCAGAAGGTAGTGCTTGGGGAGCATTGCTCAACACCCTGGGTTCTCCAGTATGGGGTCCTGCAGGGGTCAGTTCTGTCCCCCATGCTTTTTAACATCTACATGAAGCCGCTGGGGGCAGTCATCAGGAGTTTTGGAGTGCGTAGTCATCAGTATGCTGATGACACGCAGCTCTACTTCTCCTTTTCATCTTCTTCAGGTGAGGCTGTCAATGTACTGAACCGTTGCCTGGCCGCAATAATGGACTGGATGAGAGCTAATAAATTGAAGCTCAATCCAGACAAGACTGAGATGCTGTTAGTGAGCGGTCTCTCTGATCAGATGGTGGATATTCAACCTGTTCTGGATGGGGTTACACTCCCCCTGAAGGAGCAGGTTCGTAGTTTGGGAGTTCTTTTAGATCCTTCAGTGTCACTTGAGGCCCAGGTAGCCTCGGTGGCACGAAGTGCGTTCTATCAGCTTTGGTTGGTAGCTCAGCTACATCCCTATCTGGACAGCGACGACCTTGCTTCAGTTATCCATGCTCTGGTAACCTCAAGATTGGACTACTGCAATGCGCTTTACGTGGGGCTACCTTTGAAGACAGTTCGGAAACTGCAGCTCGTGCAAAACGCTGCGGCCCGATTGTTGACTAGGACCAAACGATCCGAACATATAACACCTGTTCTGGCCGGCTGCCTATATGTTTCCGGGCCAGATTCAAAGTGTTGGTTTTGACCTATAAAGCCTTACATGGCACGGGCCCCCAATACCTGATGGAACGCCTCTCCCGATATGAAACTACCCGTACACTGCGTGCAACATTGAAGGCCCTCCTCGGGGTACCGACTCATAAAGAGGCCCGGAGGATGACGACAAGATCTAGGGCCTTCTCAGTGGTGGCCCCCGAACTATGGAATAGTCTCTCTGATGAGGTGCGTCTGGCGCCAACTTTGCTCTCTTTTCGGCGCCAGGTTAAAACGTACCTCTTTTCCCAGGCATTTTAACATTTTAATATTCTTAGTATATTTATTACATCTTAGTATACTAGAACAATTATGTAATATGTTTTTAGTCCTTGAATTTTGTTATGTGTGTGGTATTGATATGTGATTTTATTATATTGTATTTTAAATTTATGCTGTTCACCACCCAGAGAGCCGTTGGCTGTGGGCGGTATAAAAATTGAATAAAATAATAATAATAAATAATATGTCTGTCTATAGTTGTGCATTCCACAGCTGGAATTTAACATGAAGTAGACCTGCTGCCATTACATCTACATTTGGCCATAGTATCAGCTAACTTTATAGGTTGTTGTTAAAGATTCTTTAGACAGTGTGAGTGGGTGGGTGGCAGAGCTTGGAAAAGTTACATTTTTTAAACTACAACTCCCATCAGCCCCAGCCAGCATGGCCACTGGATTGGGCTGATGGGAGTTGTAGTTCAAAAAAGTAACTTTTCCAAGCTCTGGTAGGTGGGAGAACTGCTTTGAGCACTGCAAAAATATATACAATTATGTTGCTGTTGTTATATGCCTTCAAGTCAATTACAACTTACGGCGACCTTATGAATCTTTTTCTTAAATATATATTCATAGGGTTTTCATGGTAAGAGGTATTCAGAGGTGGTTTACCATTGCCTTCCTCTAAGCCTACGGCACCTGGTATTCCCAGGTGGTCTCCCATCCAAGTGTTTATTTATTATTGATTTATATCCCTCCCTTCCTCCCAGTAGGAGCCCAGGGCAGCAAACAAAAGCACTAAAAACACTTTAAAACATCATAAAAACAAAACATCTTTAAGAACATTAAAAAAAAAGCTTTCAAGTATTAACCAGGCCTGACCTTGCTTAGCTTCTGAGATCAGACGAGATTGGGTGTGTTCAGGGTAGTATAGCCATAGGCATATACAATTATAAAAATATATAACGGTGATGAGGAAGGCTATTCTCACCTTGCTTTGTTGTGCCTGCTCTAAAGCTTCTTTGTAAGACACTGGAATATGGTGCAAAGATTTCTGAAGCATCTTTTCCACATTGTTGAGTTTAACACGTATCACTTCTTTGGATTTTTTGAAGTTGCAGTATTTTTCCAAACACCTACGGAGGCAACGGCATTAAACAAAACAATTAAAATGTATCTATTTTTGTCAATCATGGAATGAACTTTTCTCCACTTTTAAAAACTGGCACAAAAGAGATTATTGTTGTTGTTTTTAAAAAAGTTGTATCCAACGTTGGCTTTGCTGTAGCAGAAGCACTTTCACTGATGCAAGACAGGATACCCCATTTTCACCAATCCCTCTTAACCAATGCAGGATTTGTCTTTGGCTACAGCTCATGGTCAGTGAGGAGAGAGCTTAATCACAAGTCCCAGTTTGGACAGCATGCTGAACCAAACCCTGGTTTAATGTAGCTCAGTGTGGCAGCTAAAAGGACCAGGGAGCAGCAAAGCTCTGGGAGCCTCCCCATCCATACTGTCTCGCGCTAAGCCAACGTTTGGCTTTGCGTGTCATGCGAACCAGCTCACAGTCTCCCAGCCTAGCCTAGCCCCACAGGGTTGTTACGAGGGTGAAGGATGGAAGATGACCATGTACATTGCCGTGACCTTTTCTATCCAGCTCAACCTTTTCAAGAAAGGCATCCATCCCCTTGCTTAAGCGTGGAAGCAGCCTGCACAAATGGACACCTAGAAAAAATATATGTGGGAGCCACAAGGGAGCTCACAGGCCTATTCCCAGGCAAGTCGCCTGTTAACTTTGGCATTTTGTAGCATATTACAAGGATGCATTATGGCAGGATTATAGCAGGGGTAGGAAACCTCAGTCCCGGGGGCCAAAAGCGGCCCTCCAGACCTCTCCATCTGACCCTCAGAACTCTCCCCAGGTCATACCCCCTCTCCTCAGGTGTCACCCCTCACTGGCCCTTTTTCACACCCCAAATGTTTTTGCCTGGATGGAATGTGTCCTTCAACTCTGATAGTGCCTCTTGCTTGTATGGATGGAGGACAGAGAGGGGTGTCTGAAGGTGTAGAAACTAATATTCTCTTCAAAAGTAAAATTTTTATTCATTGCTCCATACACTTTTGCCTGTGGCCCCTCGCACCACTGGCATATGGCCTTACAAAGGTTGTCCAGAAGGGAATGTGGGCCTTGGTCTGAAAAAGGTCCTTCACCCCTGGATTGTATCAAGGACCCACAGCAAAAGGCTGCAATATACCATGTTCCTGTTCAGAGTTCCAACCAGCTGGCCACGTCTTCTTTCAGGATATTCCATCCCATTCCACCACAATCCCTGTTTTCCATTCCACTCAGCATCCTGTGACCACTGAGGATGCTGTCCTCACTGGGCTGCTTTGGGGAGGGTACAACCCTTGGGGGATCTTCCCTTAACAATTTTGCTTCCTTCTGTAAACCTCAGAGTTCCCACAAACATGCTGTTCCCTCCCTCTTGCAGTAGCCTCATTCTGACTCTGCACAAAGCAGCTTCCCGGATTTCGGAAAGGATGAGAACGGTCGACCTACCTCTGCACATCAGATTTTCTCTTCTGCTCCTTGTCTCTTACTATCAAACTCTTAGCGACTAGATCACTAAGCGTTTTCCTCAGTTGTAATTTGTCTTGTGGTTTAGTTGTGTTATCTATTGTGGAGGCCAGTGCTCCTACTTCAGCTTTTGCAGCCTCAAATTCTTCTTGTTTCTGGTGAGAGAGGAGGCTGGACTCTTCTAGTTCATCGAAGCTGAGTAGAGGAGAGACAAGGGCTTCACGCTGAGTGAGGAGGTCGGCAGCCTTTTGGACCACTTCACGGAAAGACTTCACAGTCCCAAAGGCTTCGTCTAAGGCACTCTGCACAGGTTAACAAGATTGATCTTTTTAAAAGGCAACTGAAAAATGCAACAAGGTTGTGCGGCTGATAAATATGAACCTTTTATCTCATACATTTCTCTGCCCTAGTGCTTTAAGACAGGTTGATGTAGCCCTGCTCCAGGTTATGTTACTTCAAAGGTTAACATCTACTAGTAGCAGGTTCTTTTCAGTGGTGGCCCCAGAACCTAGGAATGCATTACCCTAAGACATCTGCCCATCTCCTTTTCTTGCTGATATTCAAAGGCAGGTGAAAACATGTGTTTCACCAGATCTTTGGAGCACAGGCATTTCAGGGATCTGTTTATTGTTCCATTTAGCTTTGCTGTTCATTTTAAGTTGACTTTTAAAGTATATTTTCCCAGAGATTTTAACTGTCGATTTTGGCTTCATATCTTATTTTGTACAACCCTTTTAGGAAAACTTTAAGTGAAAAGTGGCACTTAAATAAACCTCAGAGTCACAGAGGGCCAATCAGAAGTGACTGTTGATGGTATCCAATGGCTATGCCCTACCTCCACCGTTAGAGGCAGCATGTGTGTGAATACCAGTGGCTGGAAATTGCAAAAGGGAGAGCACTGCAGCACTCAGGTCCTGCTTGGGGACTTCCCCAGAGGCATTTGGTTGGCCACAGTGAGAACAGGAAGCTGGATGAAATAGGCCTTTGGCCTGATTCAGCAGCCAGGCTCTTTTCATGTTCTTACAGAAAGGCTGACAGGGTGAAGCAGACATCTAGTGCTGGTTTTGACCTTTAAAGCCCTAAACGGCTCAGAACCGCCATACCTCAAAGGCTGCCCCTCCCCATGTGAACCAGTCAGGACCTTGCAGTCTTCATCAGAGGCCCTTCTCTGTAGGCCCAACCCGAGGGAGATGTGGAGGGCATCCACACAAGAACGAGCCTTTGCAGTGGTGCCCTGCTTCCCTTGACTGTGGAAGGCTCTCCCCAGGAAGACAAGCCTGGCACCATCCTTGCCAGTCTTTTTGATGCCAGGCTGAGACCTTTCTGTTTTCCCCAGGTCTTTGGTTAATTAATGTTAAATGTAAATATACTCCCTTCAAGTCGACTCCAACTTATGGCAACCCTATGAATAGGGTTTTCATGAGGCTGAGAGGCAGTGACTGGCCCAAGGTCACCCAGTGAGCTTCATGGCTATGGCGGGATTTGAACCCTAGTCTCCCAGGTCGTAGTCCAACACCTTAACCACTACACCACACTGGCTCTCTAATTAATGTTAACCAACATTAATTAATGTTGCCTCTTATGGTGGTGCTCATCTTTTAGTGGGGTGGGTAGGACATGTACTTATTAATATGTTGCTAGATGAACATTTTGTATTGTTCATTGTTGATGAAACTGAGGTTATCATACTTTGGACACATCATGAGAAGACAGGATTCACTAGAAAAGACAATCATGTTGGGAAAAACAGAAGGCGGTAGAAAAAGAGGAAGGCCAAACAAGAGATGGATTGATTCCATAAAGGAAGCCACAGACCTGAACTTACAAGATCTGAACAGGGTGGTTCATGACAGATGCTCTTGGAGGTCACTGATTCATGGGTTCACCGTAAGTCATAGTCGACTTGGAGGCACATAACAACAAAACATTGTTTTAATTTTTTTTCTGGTTTACAAACTGCTTTTATATGTTGTCTTTTCTTTTGTCAAGTCACTTGGAGACTTTTTATTGTATGAAGTAGCTGATAAATGTTATTATTATTATTATTAATATTCAGCATCAGCATCTAGGATTACTTACTCTACGCGCAGCAACGTCCAGTTTCAGCTGCATTTTCAGGTTTTGCAGTTCTTCCAATTCACTCTCCAAATGATCAGGGAAGGAAGATCTTTCTTCCTGAGCCCCTCTCCTTTGCTTTATTGAATCTTCAGCAGCACAAGATTCTGCTTCTACAGCATCTTCAAGCACTTGACAGTACATCTTTTCATATACGATCATTGGTATTTCCAAGTCAAGTAGGACAGGCTGCTGGAGCTCAGATTTAATTTGCTTTAAGGTCGCTAGATTGTGACCCAGCTTGCTCTGAAGACCTTGCTCAGGCCTGCATTTTTCTTGAACAGCCAATATCTTAGACTGGATCATTTCTGCCAGCCTTTCTATTTTTACTCCCAAGCTCTTTATTTGCTGCATCTTGGCCTCCTTGAGAGAGGGACCAAAGGCCTCGCTTTCTTCTAACAGTCTGAGTGCCTCCTGAGCTAAGTACCTGGCATGGGCCACTCTCCAGCTCAAAACCTTTTCAGACATCAGACTGGTTTCAGAGGCAATAGTGTCGGAACAATCTTTTAAATCATCACAGCATTTCTGTATAATAGATATGATTGCCTCGACCTCACTGAGTGCCGTTTGGTGCCTGTTGCATTTTGCAGAAAAGTTAATCCTCTGCTCAAGCTCATTCTTCATTTCGCAAAACCGGCTTTGCAGTTCATCAAGGTGTGATGCGTCCCATTTCAGATTTAGGCACTGCCAAATCTCCTTGTATTTCTCCAACTGCGATAAACTTGACTGGATGGCTAAAGCTCTCTCTTTAAGCACACTCAATTTATCCTTAATGTCTTGATCTGTATCTGCTGCTTCCAGTTCCAGCTCATCACACTGGAGACTGTCAAGACTGTGCTGCAATGACATGAGCTTTCCCGAGAGTTTTGCATAGGCATCTATCTTGTTTTGTACTGTACGGCAATTAATCTGGATTAGCCTGTGGGCTCTCTTAGCTCTGCTCCTGAGGCTTGTCAAAGAGTCATTTAGAAACAACTGCTCAAATACATATAGCCCCTGAGGTGCATCTTTGCAATTTGCATCTACAAGGCCTTCTGCCTCCTGTATCTCCTTTGCAGCCTCTTCTAAAAGGGCCTGCCTGTGGTCCAGTTCTGGCTTCAGGCTTGTGTCACCGGTATCGGGGCTAGACATTCTCTCTGTGTCTCGAAGATGGGTTCCCACCTTTTCTGTGTCTGCAAAAAACTGTTGTCTCTTTTCAAGCTGAGATTCCAGCTGCTGCAACCTCTGAACTAATTTCAGCACAAGGTCTTGGTAGCAGGTTTGTAACTCTTCTGAAAGGAAGCTGAGGGCAGATGCTTCTCTTGGTTCCAGCTGAGGAGCAATGCGCCGGGCCTCATCAGCCAGCAGCAGGAGATCTGATTCTTTCTCCTTGGCGGCACTGAGCAGAACCTGACAGCTTTTGATCTGTGACATTAGATCATCTGGGAAAAGTGCGACCTTCTCCTCAAGATGGAGCAACGAGACCCTGGCCCACACAATGGCCTCTTCTAGCTTCTTTGTAATTCCATATGCTTGGGGATAATGGCCAGTCCTTGGGGCATCCTCCCTAGGGGTCAGCTGCTCTAGTTCGTCCACTTGGCTCTGCAAATTGTTTATGGCGCTTTCCAGAGCTCTTTTTCCTGGGTCACTCCACAGCCTTTTCATTTGCAACTCGGCACCTCTTTTTAACAGGGAGACACTCTGTTTAAGAGTTTGTAGCTCTATGGCCATCAATGCTGGGTGTGGTCGGTCTTCCTCATTATGACTGTCCAGGCCTGTTCGCAAATGGTGCTGCTGTTGCAACAGCTTTCTGAGGTCCTGTGCCTTGTCTATGAACACTTTAAATTCATTGGCTTGCGCTGCAACCCGGAGCTGTTTCCTTTGAAGGGAGTCCTCCATTTGTCTCCACCATTGCTCAACTTGAGTCACCTGGCTTTGAGTTGACTCCTCGTCCATCCTGGTTAGATGTCTAGATAGGTTTTCTTGTGCAGTTTTCAGCTTGTTCAAAAGGGTTCTCTCTTTCTGCATAGAAGCCAAGCACTTCTTAATATTCTCCAGGAGAACTGTGTCTGCTGCGGGTCCCCTTCTGAAAAGGAAAAAGAGTGGAACCTATTCAGCGTTTTTAAAGGCAATGTTGCTCAATGCACACTAGCTAAACAGCTGCTGGATGGATTGATTCCATAAATGAGTTCTGCACCAGCCTGCATGAATTCATAATAATTTTGGATGTAGCACTACGCATAAAGGCTTTGAAAAAACATGTAAGAGAAGGGCCGGCTCCAGGAATGCCAGGGCCCTTGGGCATCAGCTTGCCCTGGGCCCCAGCATGTGTGTGCACATGTGTGCGCGCATGCACATACACGCACATGCCCCCCCACCTGTCTGCTGTCTTTTACCATTGCCCTTAACGAAGATGGCGGCTGCGGTTTCCCTAAGGGGATGACGCCCCCGCCGCCATCTTAGTTGATGGCAGAGACGTGTGCGCGTAGGTAGGTGGGGGGGAGTGGGGGGGCGGATCACGGAAGGGGAGCGTAGGGGCAGCTGAGGGGGCCCCTGTAGCTCCAGGGGCCGTCGGGCCAGTGCCCCACCTGGCCGCCCTTTAGAACCGGCCCTGTGTAAGAGTATCCAGGTTATTCAAGATCAATCCATCCTCTTGGATCAAGTGATCAATACATAAATGTATTCTGGAAGTCCAGGCAGTTGTTCATGTTTAGCTCAACTGCCCATAAGAGCTAAATGAAAAGGGAATAAACAACTTTAAATGCTTGCGATTTGTTTTAGCATTAAAATCAATGATGGCCAGTTTGTGCATTCATTGTGATGGAGGCATTTGTTCTCCTGCATATCAGGTCAAAACCAAGAATCCAAGCAAACTTTTGATAGGCATGAGAGTACAGTTTGAGCTAATAAAATAATACTTTTTGCCTCCCATGTATTTAGCTTTACGGAAGTATCTTTACCTATTATCTATATCTATCAATTCAAAACAAAACAAAAACCTTCTGAAATGTTTTAGATTGCTTGCTTGCAAACTGTGTTCCAGGGGACCCTGAGATTCCTTGCACCCTTATCAGGGATTCCTCTGTGAAAATAGGAAACCAGCTTCCTTGACAGACACACCTTGCCTTCTCTACAACATACATCCTCAGAGAGTGCCAAGTACATTTTAGGACACGTGCTGAGTTCATATAGAGAACTGAGTGAGTGCCCTAGAACCAGGCCCCAAATCAAATTGCCGAGGGTCTTGAGGGACCACTTAATGATTTTTTTCCTGCTTGTTGTAGCAACCGCAATGCACTGCGCTAGATGCTGTATGATTTTTGTCATTTTATTGCTTCTTTTATTTCTTATATTGTATTACCATTTGCATTCCACAGAATTCAGATTGTAATGTGAGAACGTACAATGTAAGAGAGAAAAGCAGCGATAAACATACAATTAAAAATTGACATGAATATTTAATGTGGACATGCTGAGGACCACCTGAATGAAGCTCAGGGACCACTGGTGGTCCACTGATCACAGTCTGGGAACCCCTGCTGTAGAAAGTTTTCTGCATAAGCAGAGACTACTTCTCTACATGACAAAACTGAAAGATAGCACCAGCATTCACGTTTTACAATTCCTGCACGAAGGCAGAATGGTCTCCTAGCCCGCCTGATATATGCTCTTATGCACTTCAGGTAGAGCTCTGCAGGGATTGAGCCTGGCACCTCCAGCAAGCACAGGATGTGTTCCGCTATTGATCTACAGTCCTTCCCTTGGAGATGTGTGCACACCAGAGGATGCTCTTGAAAAACAAACAAAACAAAATAGGTTTTGTAATTCTAACATATTGTGTTGTGTACATGGCCTTTGGGAAGTGCCAAGTTGCCAAATAAATAAATGGAAGCAGGGCATATTTCTCCCCTATGGTGCACTTGTTGCAAAGTTGGAGTAACTCTTTGGGTGAATTACATCAGATATGTTAGTCCAGCTGATGTAGAAATCTGACCCATGTACTCACGTTTTTATGTTTTCTTTTTCCGCCGATAAATGTTTCATTGAAGACTGGACAGCAGCAAGGCATTCTTGGTAATCATTTACTAAATGAAACTGAGTCTGCTTGGCCTCTTTAACAGCTATTAAATCTTGCAGTAGTCTGTCCCAGTCAGAAGCTTCTATGCTGCGTGGTTGTGGCACACCTGATTTGCTTCTTTCTGCAGTGGTCAAGCATTCTCCTTGCCATGACAAAGCACTGGCCTTCTGTTTTTCCAGTTGAGTACATAAATTCTACAATTAGAAGACCGGGCACAGAAGTTTTAAAACAAAATGGCCTTGTTGGCATGTCATGGTAAAACATCGTTGCCAATTTCACCCTCCCCTCTAGCGTATTGAAGAAACGAACTGTGATCTCGGGACTGGCATCACTTCCGAACTGGGGATTGTGGTTTATTCCACTCTAACAAACCATGAACAAGCCAAGAACAAACCTCAGCTATATATTTATATTGTAGTTTGTATTGACGGAAGCAAACTGCAATCCCCAGTTTGGACGTAATGCCAAGCCACAGATCATGGATTGCTTCTCCGCACATGAGCAGGGAGGTGCACAGTATCAGCGCATTCACAGTAAACCATTAACTGTGATTTACGGTTAACTATTGTTAACTACAGTTTACTGTGATGTGTCACAATCTTAATTTAAGGACATTAGAAAGGTCCTTCTGGTTCAGGCCAAAGCTTTGGATGCACTCCCGGAATGTCCAATTTCTGGCCAAACTGCCCTTGGAACATCACCAGGATTGAAGCGATGGTGGAAGGGTTTTCTGACACTGCATTGGGGAGGTCTCTGACCACATACTTTCCTCTCTGCAGGCAGAGAGGGATATCTACAGCATCTTATGGCTCCTCAGTGTACCTCCCATGAATGGTTTTGTCTGATGTGCCTTATTTTAAATGTCACTGCACTATCATGTTGAATTATTCATTATTCGTACTCTGCTGCACATTGCCCTAAAATCCACCCTGGATGAAGCATGGCATAGAACGATTTTAAATAAAAATAAAGGCAGTGGAATATTCACGAGGGATGGAAAGATCTGTCAATTTTGGTTCTATAAGTTTCTCATTTTCAATCTTAAATCCAGTTCTCCACATTTCTGCAGCAATTAACAATTTTTTTTAAAAAAAAATCCTCATGAAAACTTTCCAGCATTTTAGTGTGAATTTCTCCTAATAAACACATTTTTGTGGGCAGTTTTGATTAATGTACACATTCTTGATGGCTAGGATTAGACAAATTCATGTAGGATAAGGCTATCAATGGCTACCAGCCATGATGACTATTCTCTGCTTCCATAGTTGGAGGTGGGATGCTTCTGAACACCAACTGCTGGAAAACACAGGAGGGGAGAGTGCTCTTGCACTCAAATCCTGCTTGCAGGCATCCCATGGGCAACTTGTGGGCCACAGTGAGAACAGGATGATGAACTAGATGGGCCACTGGCCTGATCCAGCAGGCTCTTCTTATGTTTTGCAAGCAGTTTCTCATTATACAGTGCATTTTGTATGTTATTTTCACTAATATATTCATTTTTATTCACACTTTCCCTCAATATATGCATTTTTGTAAACGTCATTTGGTTGACGAACTGCATTGTAAAATTCGAATAAATGAATTTTGAAGGATGGCTGCATTTCAGATCTCATATCATTTCAGAAAGTGTGAATTACCGCTATCTCTCTCAGTTGATCGTCCACCAACACAGTGTCTAACTCTGCAGCCAGGCTTTTCACTTTGTTGACCTTTTGTACCATCTCAGCATATTGTGCAGTCGCTTGGACTTCAGGAAGAAGCTGACACCCCTGGGAAATCATTTCCAGCTCTGAGCCCTGAAAACACAAAACAGGGAATCTCAGTCAACACACTGCTTTAATTTGGTTCATCTTTCTCCCCACTCTGTGCAGCAAAAGTTAATTTCTATGCAGTTCATCCAGACGTTCTGCTGGGGCTCAAATACACCTGGAAGCTGTATTAGAAGTCACATCATCTAATCTTAGATGCGTTGTGTTGGCTGTGATTATTGAGTGGAACCGTTTTCTGCTGAAACTCATTCAAAGGGTCTGTGCAAAGTCCCAAAAGGCGTGGTGCTCCAAGGATCAAGACTGAGGAAGCTGTGGAGTCCCTAAGCCAGCATCAAGAAGTGAGTACAGCTCTCCCATGCGGTGAACTTTTGGATTTCAATGGGCAGCTTCTCAGAGAAGTGACTTTATGCTCTGCGCTGACTCCACCCATCAGGCCGGCCACTGGATCCCTCTGAGCAGGAAAGAGTGTATGGGGACTGTGCAGAACTTTTGGCCATGCAGATGTTGCTGAACTACAACACATATCTTCCCTGGCCATGCTTGCTGGGACTGATGGGAGTTGTAGTTCAGCAACAGCTGGACTACAACTCCCATCTTCCCCGGCCATTGGCCATGTTCACTGGGGCTGATGGGAGTTGTAGTTCAGCCACATCTGGAGGCCAAACATTCCCCATACCTAATACATAAAGTGATTCCTGTTCCAGTGAAGCCTTGCTGAGCAACAAGGAGCTCCTGTACTCTGGTGTTCTTTCCTTGGTTAGTCTTTGGTTCTGGCTCCTGGTTTGCTCCTTGCTCCTACCTTCGATCCTGGCTGCTCCCATAACTCCTGCTTTCTGATTCATCTCACACTGCTGCCCTTGGCCCACCTGAAGCAGGCAATCCTTGTCCCAGGTCATGTGTCTGTGAGTGGGGCAGAGACTGCATGTCCCCAGGCTACCCCACTGGCTTCTTCATGACTTGCGTTTTGGTATTTGGTTAAGACATTTGATCTCACCAAGAGAGATGATGGAGCCTTGTGGCTGAGCCCTAGTTCAGATTTCGCCAGAGCCATGAATTCAGAGGGAGGCAAAATGCTGAGTCAAGATTCCCTGATGATGTGTAAGACGATTGAACCTGGGTGGTGACTAGAGATGGGCAAACCTGTCAAGTTCAGTTTCTTTCAGTTTCTCATTTTTTCCACTCATAAGCAGTTCTCCACATTTCTACATCAATTTGCAAATTTTTATTTTAAAAAATCCTCATGAAAATACACCAGCATTTTAGTGCAAATTTCTCCTAATATATGCAATTTTGCCTAATATATGCATTTTTGCAAAATAATCCCCCCTAACAGAATTCACTTTGGTATGTTCTCCCCACTAATATATGCATTTATATGCATGCTTTACCCTGGTACAAACAATTCCAGGATCTCTTCTCGATCGTCCCAGAGTGCAGGACACGGAATAATGGGCTCAAGTTGCAGGAAGTCAGATTTCGACTGGACATCAGGAAAAACTTCCTAACTGTTAGAGCCATATGACTATGGAACCAATTACCTAGAGAGGTAGTGGGCTCTCCGACACTGGAGGCATTCAAGAGGCAGCTGGACAGCCATCTGTCAGGTATGCTTTAAGTTGGACTGCTGCATTGGACTCGATGGCCTTAATCAGAGCTTGGAAATGTTACTTTTTTGAACTACAACTCCCATCAGCCCAATCCAGTGGCCATGATTGCAGCCTGTTTGCAAGGGACCCATTAGTGGAAGAAACAGCAGGTACCAAAAATGGGAGAAGTGGAAAGAGAATATGGGGCATATATAAAATAACTTACTATATGAGACTCTGGATTGAAACAGGACACGGAATAATGGGCTCAAGTTGCAGGAAGTCAGATTTCGACTGGACAGCAGGAAAAACTTCCTGACTGTTAGAGCCATACGACAATGGAACCAATTACCTAGAGAGGTAGTGGGCTCTCCAACACTGGAGGCATTCAAGAGGCAGCTGGACAGCCATCTGTCGGGAATGCTTTGATTTAGATTCCTGCATTGCGCAGAGGGTTGGACTTGATGGCCTCACAGGCCCCTTCCAACTCTATGATTCTATGATTCCCTATACTTTACTTGGCTTGAGAACTGCATTGCAAAATTTGGAGAAGTGCACATTTTGAAAAATGACTGGGCTTCTATTGTTTTGTAAAGTAAGAATTAGGTAGGTTCACCTTTAAATGTGAACTGAATCCAGTTTTGGAAAAATGGCAGGGTATAAATAAAGATAATAATAATAATAATAACAACAACAACAACAACTTCTCCCCATCTCCAAGTTAGATATGTGAAGGCCCGGGGGAAAAAACCTGGACAAATGGGGGGGGAAGTTGTTTTCCTTTTTCCTGGAAAAAAAAAATGGGAAAAATAGGAAGGGGAAAAAAAATTGTTCAAATTTTTCTGTTCCCCCCCCCCCAGGCCTTCACATCCCTGTCCCTAGTGGTGACAGCATCACACTGAGCATTTACCAACAACTCAGAAACAAATAACAGGAATGGAGAGATGTTCATTCTCATGATATCATGACATGGTAGCTCATCATATGAATTACAGGAGACTGGGGTGTTGGGAATCAACACAGAGATATGGTTTTCAGCAGCATACCTGCATCGCAAATACCGTGTAGCTCTGCCCCAATGCCACCCACTTAATTCATGACTGAGTTGGGAATTGGATCAGTGACTTTGTGGCACATGGCTCAATGCCATGCAATACAATCTTGTAAATGTTCACTTGGAGGTAAGTCCCATGGACTTCAAAAACATTCACTCCCAGCTAACGGTACATAAGATTGAAATGTTAGTGTACATCAGATCCAGGGCTGGCACCAGAGCGCGGCCAGGTCGGGCCTCTGGGTCCCCTGAAGGGCCACTCCTTAGGGTGGGTGGATAGCGCTCCCTTCTGTGATCCGCGGCAGTGCTGGCTCCTGACCCTGCTGCAGATCATGAGAGGGAACTCCCAGGCACCCCTCCTACTGTCGCACAGGCCCACGACGCCCACCTGCATGCCCCACCTACCTCTCCCTTGATGTAAATGCTGGTCGTGCTGCGCACGCAAGCCTGCCATCAACCAAGATGGCGGCTGAGGTTTCCTTAAGGGGCTAATGCCCCTGCAGCAATCTTGGGTTTTCTGGGTTTTCCCCCAACCCTTTGAAACAGATTTGGGGGGGCGCCTGGGGGGCACAGAGAGAGAGATGAGGCAGGAAAAGTTCCACTGCACAGCAGGAAGTGCTTGTGTTAGCAGAGCTCCTTTGCTGGATACCTGCCCATGCACAGAGTCTGGCTGCCCCAACCATAATCACTTAATCTGGGAAGAACTCGACACAGAGAGGCCATTCGCATGTCAGCATCCCTGAGTCATGTGTAACATGTATCATTAGGCCAGCCATGCTCTTTAGCCTCAGCACCCCATCTGCAACACATGAATAGTGTATTATTATTATTTGTTACATTTATACCTCGTCTTCCTTTCACCATGGAACCCAAGGTGGCATGCATGTGGTTCCCAGGCGGTCTCCCATCCCGGCACTGGCCAGACCCAGACCTGCTTAGCTTCAGCAAGGTGGTGGCCTCACGTGCCTTCAGACCATAGCTTGAGACCATAGCCTGGAATAATAACACTAGACCTCTCCCTCACAGTGCCATTGTTAAGGATCCCTTTGATAAATGCACGCAAACTGAATACCCTGAACTCTCTAAAACGCTTTATGAACTCTGAATATTCCCCAAAGCTGCTTAATGGAGTACCTCGCTTCCCTTTTGAGTTGTTGGCATTTGACTGTTAGTTCTGTGGTGTTATTTCCCTCTTGATGAATTTCAAATTTATTGGTATTTCTGTGAATTTTATAGATTTGCTTCGCCACCTCAGGCACTGCATGAATATGGATAATCCCTGACAATGAAGAACGCCCACAGAAAAAAGTAAAATGCCAATTTCAGGTGCCAAAATGACAGGAAAGGAGGAAGAGAATACAAAGTGAGACTGGACAGAGTGTTTTCGTTCCCATGCAAAACTTAACGCATTCATGCCAGACTTCCATCTTCCCTGATAACGCAATTATGGCAATTTTTATCAATTTAAGCAGATATATCAAGCTCACTCTTAAGAGGACGCACAGAGCTGTAAAACACAAAAAAGTGCAGTCGGCTGTTAAAAGACTAAGTGGGAAATTCTATCTAAACAGGCCATAAAATTGAAGAAAGGAACAAAGAAACTTGCTTAGGTGCTTGTTCAGAGATTCCAGCAAGCGGTTACAAGAAAAACCCCCACAGAGCCAAAGACTAGTATTTGCCAAATAACAATTGTTAATATATGGCTCTTCCCATTAATGGGACAGCTGGTATAGCACAGTGGGGAGGAGAGCCTGGCTGGGAGTCCAGAGTCTGTGAGTTCAAATCCCTGCTCATGTCTCCTGGGTGTCAAGGGCCAGCTAAAGATCACCCCCACAGGGAGTGGCTCAGGGGTTACGTGCCCTGCCACCTGTACAGCAGTGGGCAAGCTGCAGAGTCCCACGGAGCCCAGTTGCCCCCCAGCTGGCAGTTGCAGACAAGGAAGGGGCTGGCTGGTGCAGCTGTGGCAAGCTGAGCAGGCCCTAGCCAGCTGGGGAGGACTAGCCTCAGAGGGAGGCAATGATAAACCCCCTCTGAATACCGCTTACCATGAAAACCCTATTCACAGGGTAGCCATAAGTCGGGATCAACTTGAAGGCAGTCCATTTCCCCCCATTAATATATTAATTGATCATATTAAATATAGCAAAGGCTTCACATATTCATTGCTATGTAGGTGATACTTTGAGGAGTGCTTGCCAAAGATCACAGTTTCTCTGGAGCAACATGCAAGAATGATGCATGAATCCTGAAGTCAGAAGTTCCTCCTCCCTCTCTTTCCTACCAAGCCATTGTTATGGAAGGGCTGGGGAGGGTGGGGAGATCTTTAGGCTTCCAAAACTGTATAGCAAGTCAAGAGAAAAGCAAATATCAAGCTAGTGCTGACCGTTCTTAGGAGAACAGCTCCAAGACAGCATTTTGAGAAAACATTTTGGATGGGATTCAACATTTATTTTATATATTTGGTTTTATTTATGCTTAAAAATATCACATTCAAGAACTGAAACTATTTATATTGAAACTGTAAAATAAAACCAACATGATAAATTTAATAAAACAGCAGCAGACAATGAACAACAATTGGTGTCCTTGTACTCATGAAAGGGCTTTTGATGCTTCCAGAAATGGCAGAGGAGGGCAGGTTATTTTCACCAATCCCCCCTTCCCCGTACAGGACCCACAGTCTGATTCCACGTTCTACCCTGTTTTGAAGAGTCAACATATTCTTTGGGCCTAATTTTCAGAGGTTGCTGAGGCTGCAAATAGGGGAATCAGTAAAAATTGCCTGCCCGTTTATGCTGTTAGTGGAGACATCCACAAGATCAAAAGCCCTTCTGTGAGCACGAGGGCACCATTTGGATTCTATCAATTCTCAAAATGCACTAGATAGGTATTTATTATTATTATTATTTATTTATTTATTTATTATTAAGCATAGCTCAGTGGTACAGCATCTGCTTTGCATGCAGAAGACCCCAGGTTCAATCTGCGACATCTCCGGGTAGGGATAGGAAAGACCCCTAACTCAGACCTTGGAGAGCAGCTGCCAGACAGTGTAGACAATATTGAGCTAGATGGATCTAGGGATGGGAGAGAAACTCAATTCAGTTCGCATTTAAAGGCAAACCTAAACTAATCTGCACTTTCTGAAATGCTATGTGGGCTAAAACAGCCCTCCCTTTAAATTTGCACTTCCTCAGATTTCGCAATGCAGTTCTCCCCCTAAGTAATGTGTACACAAATTTATTTATTTATTAGATTTATATCCTGTCTTCCGTCCCAGAAGGAGCTCAGGGCAGCATGTACTATGTTAAAGTGTGCAAATTAATGCATGCATTAGTGAAAATGGCAATTGCTAGGGTATGCAACTGCTAATTTCACACATTTATTTTCATTTGATTTTTATTCCGCCTTTCTTCCAAAGAAATAGAGATGTAGACAGGAACAGAGGAAGTTGCCTTATACAGAGTCAGACTTTGATCCATCCAGCTTAGTTCTGTCTACACTGACTGGCAGCTGTTCTCCGGGACTTCCATCTGGAGTGTTTCCCAGCCCTACCTGGAGATGCTGGGGCATTCTTCATTCAAGGCAGATGCTCTTACCGCTATCTACATCCCTTCATACATGCTTTATCATTAGTCCATTTTGTTATGTTAGCTGGTAAGGAAGATGAGGCTGAGAGTGAGTGACTGGCTGCACTGGTGACTGGGAAATTTGAAACCTTAGTCCTAGTCTGTCACTCTAAATACGACACCATGCTTTATTGCAAAACCAAGCATTATGCAATTACCAAAGCTCAGGCATGGGGAATACCCAGAGGCCAAAAAAAGCAGGATCCCTTCGACAGCTATATCCAAGATTTCTACAGATAAAGCAAACTGAGGATAGAGGGAAATGCATCATGTTACACTGGTCATCCTGTTAAAAAAGATGCTATAGCAGGAGTGGGGAGGCTTTTGCCCGCCAGATGTTGCTGAACTACAACTCCCATCAGCCCCAGCAAGCATGGCAAATACCCAGGGATGATGGGAGTTGTAGCTCAGCAACATCTGGAGGGCTACAGGTTTCCCACGGCTATGCTGCAGGCACAGTGCCTCTTCATCCCTCCACTACTACAAACTGGATGGAGAAAGTGCGAGGCTGCTTAAAGGTACGGATAAATGGCCATATTGGCTGAAGAGCCGCCAATGTTCAGTAATAGCACTTAACAACATCCTTCAATGAAGTTGTGCAACAACAGAGATTATTACCTTGCTTTCAGGTGATGGATGCGTAATGGACGAAGGAGCAGGGTTAGTCCCCACCACTTTTCCGTTCATTAGTGGCAAAGTGGTTAGAGGCAATTCCGACCAGCAATGTGCGGCTTGCAATTTCTTTTGATAGCCAAGCTGTCGCTGCTGAAGCTCATTGAGAAGATTATCATCAGGCAGCATTTGTCCAGATTTCTGCAGCTGCTTTCCACTCTGACTTGTTGAGCCTGGGAAATTGTGGACTTCCATCAAACTGCCTTTTAGCCCCTGATAAATGGAAATGGAAAGGGGAGTGTAGGGAGACAGAGAAAGAGAGAAAGAAGGGGGAAATCGTAACCTTCTCGGGACAGAAGGTACTGAAATGTCAATCGCTTTCTTAATGGAGCAAACTTCTATAGCAAAAGAAGAACAAGGATAAAGGGGCTATGAAGGTCAGAGGAACGGAAATTCACACAGCAGAATTTTACCGTTACAAATACTGTGAAGATGGAGCTTGTTAACAGCTCCTGCAAAATTTATAAATATGATTCACTAATAGGCAAAAAACCCTTGCGGTTTAAGAACGTACCTATAGCCAACAGCCATTTCTATCAAACTTTAAAAAGCAGGGAAACTGGGCAGCTATAGTGAATGCACCAGGGGAGCAGAAGACCTGACCTCCTCTCTGAGATACTGTACTGACTATAGTACGTGTAAAAATGCAAACATAATTTGGGTTGGTCTTCAGCTTGGAAGAATTTGGTAAATGTGCCTCTGAGCATATGGTGAGTGGTGGCATCACCTGCCATCTCCAAAGATGGAGAATTACATTTTTCTATGTTTGTTGGTGTTCTTCTTACTTTGCTTCTTTCCTGTGTTACTCCTGTTTCTACAGAGAATCAAACCTAGAAAATTATAATTCTCTCATTATTCATCCTAGAAATCTGTGTCAAATTTATTTATATTTCCAAAGCCTTTTATTAGTCAGTGTCATACGATGGCGAAGACAGCCTTTCTTCCAATGAAATAGAGATGTACACAAGAACATAGGAAGTTGCCTTATACAGAGTCAGACTTTGGATGAGCTTATGGGAAGCATCAGAATGGCATGGGGGTGGTATTTTCAATTCAACATTGTGGAATGTGAAAAATCCATGCTGGCTATAGTATACAGCCACTTGTGGCTGTATAAAAAGTTCCTCTCTGGTTTCTCCAATGCTATCACTTTTCTGTGGGTGCCTCGGATTTTAAGCTATGGACTTGGAGCCAGCAGGTTAATGCATCTGCTAAAAAAACTAATGCAATCCTAAACCACATAAACAAAAAGTGGCCTGATTCACTTGTCGTCCTCCAGGTTGGCCAAGGCTGTATTAAATAGTTCCATGGTTTAACGTGAACAAGCAGCATGTTAGTATATGCTGCTGCAATCATGGGAGCTGTACTCCCCCTGCTGCGACACGGCTGGGAAACAAACCATGGTCCAGCTTCTCGTGCCATCCAAATGTGGCTCATGGTTTCCTTTTCTCCAAAGCAACCACAAATGGAAGCCAAGGGAACATCCATCCATGGTGTGTTTGGAAAAAACAAATCATGAGCCTGGGTTCGAACAGCACAGCAAGACAAACCATGTTTCCCAGCAGAAGGAGGAGAGGTGCAAAATGTGTTGCTCATTCACAGTTGTGCTGACTGGGGCTGATGGGAGTTGTAGTCCAAAATACCAGGAGGGTGCCTGGTTGGCAAAGGCTGATTTACAGTAGAATCTTGAGTTACCTCAACAACTGAAGCTGGTCCTTCTCTAGATTCAGCTGGTGCAGAACTTGGCAATGGCTCTTCATCTGTCAGCCATTCCCAGAGAAGTTGTGGAGCTTCTTTGCCCACTTCATTTTTCACTCTAAAGGGCTTTTCCTTCAGGTGACAAGAAAATGAGAGAATTAAGTCAGTGCAGGACTAGAGCATAAGAGCTGAAGAATTATCATGCCAACTGTGTATGACAAGGTAGCAAAGTCTAGAATTATTAAGGCGCAAGCAAAATTTTGTTGAGCACAATTTCTTGCCAGTGGAATGTTACCGGGAGATTAATTCAAAAGCAAAGATGAATATTGCATGATGCTTGCAAGCCACGCAGCTCTGTTGAGTAGAGTCTGGACCCACACTCTCTCAACACTGGTAAAATGGAACAGATCTAACCATATCCAACTCTTGGCTACATGAGTTCACCTGATCCTTGCCTAACAAGTTACAGTAGGGCCCCGCTTCTCAGCATTCCACTAATGCAGCGCCAGCGGGCTGATCAGCTGGAGGGGGGCTGCAGTTCCCTGCCCTACAGCTGATCTTCTCTTCCGGCATGATCAGACCCCCGCGCTCCAGCTGATCTTGCCGGAGGAGGGGAAGATCAGCTGTATGATCTTCTCCTCGGGGGCGATCAGACCCCCGCGCTCCAGCTGATCTCGCCGGAGGAGAGGAAGATCAGCTGTATGATCTTCTTCTCCTCGGGGGCGATCAGACTCCCGCACTCCAGCTGATCATGCTGGAGGAGGGGAAGATCAGCTGTAGCGCACTACAGCTCATCTTCTCCTCCTCCAGCGCGATCAGCAAGTTAGGTTTCAGACCCCCGCGCTACAGCTGATCCGCTTTTCGGTGGTTTTAGCTTTTCAGCAGGGGTCTGGAACCTAACCTGCCATATGAGTGGGGCCCTACTGTATACTTCAACAATGTCCAATTCTGTTGTTGTTGTTGTTGTTGCTGCTGCTGCTATTTATCTAATTTGTTAGATGCCTATAACAAAAAATACATTGCAACAGAAAATATACAAAAGAATTAAAAACAGCAAGTACTAAAAATAACCATACACAAATTCTAAAAGCAAAAGAGAGAAACCACACTTTCCCTCCAATCACATAACACCTTTATTGTAATCACCAAGAAACTAGCCACCTACAACACCTACAAAAATAACAGAGAAGTTAACTAGCAAATGCCTAGGAGAAAATAAAATGGTTCCAAAACCATTTGCATGGTCCCAAAAATATGTTAATGTAGGTGCTGGTGTCTTTTCCCATTTTGCAGGTTAGGAAGCACATTTGAACACAGGAAGCTGTCATATACTGAGTCAGATCATTGGTCCATCTAAAACAAAACTTCCAGGTGGTCTTACAATGTTTAATGAAAACATGGCAATTAAAAAGCAATCGGCATATCTGCATATCACTTTTGCTTCTTTGCTTTCAAGTCGGCTTGTTAGAAGCACACCATGTCATGCCAGCTTGCCAGCCTCACCCTGGCCTGCAGTTAAAATGGTTAACTCCCAAAGCCTCATGGGGAATTCTTCCCCTTGACATCTTCCTTGTTAGCTTGCTAGCAAGTAGTTAAATCTTTGATGTTTTTTCATCACTGTGACTTGGTGATTTTTTACAACACAGCTGTACCAGCTTACAGTAATTTTGCACCTTCTTATCAGTAGAAGGGGCCTGGTTCCGTCAAGGCCGTAAAACTCCTTGCTTTGTTATGGGAAACCAAGAGGAGGCGCCAGGTGCTATGGGAACATCGTTTTTTCATCCCTTTGATGAAACTGTTAATTGGTTAATTGTCTCCGGCTGGGAGGGAATTTTCCTCCATAAGAGGAGGCTCAGAACTCTGGGTTTGTGTCCCACTTCGGAGCACCACCTTGCCTATGGTGATGTTCTGTTGTGGCTCCATTTACATCTTGACTTGCAACTCCCTGAGGGGAAGAAGGCTATCCATTGAAAGATCCTATGCTCTTGTAAGTATAGCTAAGGCAGATAGCTTTGTTATTTTGATTTGTGCCAAGAAACTTTCCTTTACCTTTGTTACCAAATACTTTACCCGTTTGGGTATATGGTTTTAGGATTCAATTTGCTGCTACAAATTATTTGCGTGTAGTTTTTTGCTTTTTGTAACCTTTTTATGCTTTTCTTATTTTCTTTTTAATAAACTTTAATTACTTTAAACCAACGTGTGTTTATTCTAGAGAAAGGGGTCAGTTCCTAAATTCAGTCCTTGCCATTTGACCGCAACTACCGTGTAACAGAGAAACGTTTTTACCTAAGACTTCAGAAGGGGCCAGGAGTGTATCTAGACTCTGGTCCTGAGAGGCTCAGGTGTTTTTTAAGTGGGCTCTGGGGTTCCCTTCGCCCCAGGGTAGCTAACCAGTTGAAGGGTGGTGGTAGTACTACCTTGCAGGGTTGGTGTTGACGTGCACAACCTTGGCAAACCAGGATTTGCTGGGATCAATTGCCCAAGGTTGGGAATTGACTCCTAGGACAGTGAGAGCTACAGTTTGTTGCATCAATCAGAATGGCAAACCACAGTTCAGCAAAAGTGGAAGCTTCCTAACTTCTTCTCTGAACCACATGAGAGGAAGGGGACAGCATGTGACCCTAAAGCTCACTGCAGATTGTTCTGGCCTGTGCATGTTGCACTAAACTACCATTTCGTGTGATGTGCAAATGTGGCTAATGACACCAAAACAGCCTGGAAAACATATACTATAAAAAGGCCTGAACAAATAAAATGGTCTTTGCCTGATGCCAAAAAAGATTTAAAGGTTTGGCACCATGGGAGGTTCTCTGTAGAAAGAATTCCTCCTCCACCGTGAAGAACCTTTCCCATTGTTTTCCTCCACCTCGCCTCTGAATATGAGGTCACACAGAATAGGGCCACTGACGTGTGATGGCTGTCAGGGTGGCACTGTTCACCTGGCTTCCCAACGTTGTACATCTCCGCTCGGTACCAAGAGGGGGAGGGGCAAGGCAGTGGGGAGCTGCAGGTGCAGCTTTGGAAGTGCCGGATTGGCTCCACCACTACATCCACACGATTATGAGCTCCCTGCTGCCTTGCCCCTCCCCCTCTGGGTAACCAGCAACAATGCATGGCACTGGACAGCAAGGTGGGCAATGCCACTCTCCCTGTGCTGCCTCCACCAGCTGCTGCTGCCTTCATCAATGAAATCAACTAGGTGGAAGCACCAGGGTCAAATGACCTAGGGAACTCTCCATATAGGCCCACATGATAAAATCACAGAATAGTAGACTAGGAAGGGGCCTAGAAGGCCATCAAGTCCAACCCCCTACTCAATGCAGGAATCCAACTTAAAGCATTAAGTCACCCCGCTGCCCTGGGCTCCTACTGGGAGGAAGGGTGAGATATAAATCTTTTTTTTAATTATCATCATCATCATCATTATTATTAAGGGGGAAAGAAGAGGGCCATGTGGCAGCTGCTCCTTTAAGAATCTCATCTGCTTCCTCCAGCCAATCAAGAGCAAGCTTAGAGAGGCCATTCATATTTCTTTTTCCACTGGGGACACCATGGCTGCATACTCTACCCTGTAATACTTACTAATCTTCCTTTCTGGCCTTCTTCAGGCACTTCCATCATGACAATCTCTCCAGCAGCAAAGGGAATGCCAGAGATAAGCAGTTTCCCTGCATCTCCTACTCCATCAACCTTCTGCTGGGTCTGCATGGCATCTTGTTTGAGGATATTGCTCTGGACATTCCCGGCCTCTGACCCTTCCACATGTCCAAGTTTAGTTTTCAAACGCTTCCTCTGTTTCGTCTGCGGTGTGCTCATCTCATCCTTAATGCGCTCCTGCTCCAACGTGGCGATCTTCTGCCTGACAGAGTCTACTACAGCTATAATCTCCTGTAATGCCTCTTCAGCTTGGCAAAGAGTATTTTGTTGCACCTTAAGTGAAGAAAAAGAGAATTATGCAGCAACAGTCTTGCTCAGAGTAGATCCACTGAAATTAATGGATGTGACTAACTTAGGTCTGGTCATTTCAATGGGTCTACTCCAGTAGTGTAGTGCAGTGGCAAATTTAGAATTGCAGGGTCTCTTCATGTTAGTAACAGCCATATCCCCCCTTTCGCTACTGGGTTGAGAATGAGATCCTTGTATAATGCCTTTTTTCACAAAATCAGGCATCCCAACAGGTCAATAAATATGAAAGGGGAGAGTTTTAGCTACTGAGAAGAGTCTTCTCAGTGGCTGACTCATCTTCTTTCATTCTGATTGGCTCCAATCACCAGAAAAGAATATGGAAGCATGTTAGAAGACTCTTCTCAGTGGCTAATACACTCCCCTTTCATGCTGATTGGCTTATAGGATGCTGGATACACAGGAACCCTGCTGGGACCCTGCTCTGCTCTCAAAAAAGTAAGGGGTCTAAGACCCCCTGAGATCCCACATGACTACACCCCTAGTCTACTCTGAGTATAACTTCCCTGGATACAACCCTGGGTGTTGGATGCTGCCAAAGCTGGTCCCTCTCTAAAAACATTGGTAATGCAGGAATAAATAAAATCACTAGGATAAAAGGCTCATAAAACTGCTTGTGGAGACTATGAAAAGTGTAACAAATCATTCTTCCCGAATCATGTGCACATGTGCTCTCTGACGCACACATCAGAGCTCCTTTGTATGCAAATATCCCCATTCATTTCAGAGGAGAAAGCTCCATGCTGACAAAGGAATGTGCATTCAGAGCTATTCTCCCCATTGAAATGAATGGGAAGCATCTGCAAGGAGAGATGGCTTCCATAAGAGCTTTCTGGAATAAGATGTGGTGTGGGAAATACGTTGCTTTAAAACAAAGAAAACAAAGGATATTGAGGATTTGTTTCTCTATTTCAATGATCCCTGACTGAGCCTGTGGCTGTTGGCTTTTTTGAGCATAGAAGGACTCAGCCTACACAACAAACCCTTCATAGAGCATGGACAAAGTTCCTGCTACCTCTGCTTTGCTTAGTAAAATAAAATCAAAATAAACATTTGAAATGGATATCATGAATGCAGAATGAATGCTTACTATCATATAACCGCCCTGTAAACAATTCAGAACAAATGTTCAATAAAGAATGGAGATAGTCTAACCACCGCATAAGCTTTGCGCAAGCAAAGCAGGATAAATACTGAATGAACAGGTTGTCTAGAAGAGCCCTGAAGGACTGAAGCAAAGCTCCTGGGATTTCATCGGGAATAGGATCGGGCCTACCACTGTAATTGAGAATGCCAAGGTCTAACCGGCTGACACAGAGATAGGCAAAGGACATATATTCACAGGTGACCATTGGCTCATAGCAGCAGCAGTCCCAAGGTCTCAAGCACGTGACCTATAGCTTTTCCCTCAGCCTATGTTGCGTTACAACATGAGGACTTTTCATACTGTGCCAAAGTGATTTTATTTATTTATTTATTTTATTTTATTAGATTTATATACCGCCCGACTAGCGTGAGCTCTCTGGGCGGTGAACAACAGAATATAAAAATCCTGGGAAAGGCCCTTTTGCCACTTGTCTTTCTGGACTACGCCCTTGTTAAGCAGTCAGCATTTTCTATAAGACCCCTCAGGGTGCCCTTTTTATTGTGCATTCACGATTATTTGTGCTCATGATGGTACTGGGCGGTTATATGTCAGCGTGCTTTCAACACTGTGCCTGCAAGAGTTTCAGGGCGGACGTACTGTGCATGCCCCATAGCTTCCCGTTGAAATCCTGTAGTTTTTCAGGATTTCGGTGAGGGTTATTTTTTCATCCTGTTTTTGCTGCGCTATAGTGCAAGAGGCAAGAGCGCTCCTCAGGATGGAAATAGTGCAATAATAGCGGGGAAGCACTGCACAACAACTAATAAAGAGGAATTATGTGTGGACAATTCAGTATAAATCCACTGCTGATGCACTCTTATTGTGTCAATGACATGTTGCACAATCCACCTGCAACCCCCCACCACCACCAGTCTGGAAAGGCCCATCCTTTATCAGTTTCCAAAATCATCTAAGTCAGTCCCCCTGACCTGCTTTTGCTCTCTGTCAGTAGGTTCCAAAAGCTCCTTCAGGGCAGCCCTCAAGTGAATCATCAGCTCTTTGCAACGTTGATACTCCTCTGCGTGTCCTTCCAAGAGTTTTGCTGTATTCTGGAATTCAAGCAGTTCCTTTAAAACCCGTCCATGTGCAAAACACATGATGCATATATACATGGATGACCAATACTGTAACAATTCAAAATATTTTAATCAGAAGCTTTTTTTTTTTATTAAATCATCAGTCTCTGCCCTGGAAATGCAGAGTGGAAGGGAAGCTTAGACAAATTCATGGTGGATAAGGTTCTCAGTGGCTACTAGCCATGATAGCTATGTTCACCCTCCACTATCGGAGGCAGTATGCTTCTGAATACCAGCTGCTGGAAACAACAGGAGGGAAGAGTGCTCTTGTGCTCAGGTCCTGCTTGGGGGCTTCCCAGAGGTATCTGGTTGATCACTGTGAGAACAGGATGCTGGACTAGATGGGCCACTGGCCTGATCCAGCAGGCTCTTATATTTATTTAAAAAAGAAACATGTTGAAATTGACAACAATAACCATAGAATTAAACAAAAGCATTAAAAATGCAATAAAAACAGAGGTCAATTGTTGCAAAAAAAACATGTTCTTAATTGCCTGCATAAGCCTGGCGAAACAGAAACGTTTTCAGCAGGTGGTTAAAAGTTAAAACAGAAGGTGCCTGCTGAATCTCTGTTGGCAAAGCATTCCAGAGAACTAGGCTGATGACACCGAAGGCTCGATTTCATGTCGATGTTAAATTTTATTTATTTATTTATTGCATTTGTATACCACCCTATAGCCAAAGCTCTCTGGGCGGTTTACAACAATTAAAAACATTAAAAACATATATACAAATTTAAAAAACACATTTTTAAAAAGCAATTTAAAAACACATGCTAAAATGCCTGGAAGAAGAGGAGCCCTGCCAACTCAGGGGACAACCAAACCCTCTCCTGCAGATGATCTCAGTGATCGAGCTGGGATATAAGGGTTCAGGCGGTCCCTAAGATACCCTGCGCCTAAGTTGTTTAGGGCTTTGTAAATTAGTACAAGGACCTTGAACCTGGCTTAGTAGCAGATGGGCAGCCAGTGCAGATGTTTTAAAAGTGGTGTGACATGTCGTTGGGCATATGCTCTCATCAGCACTCTGGCAGCCGCATTTTGCACCAGCCGCTGCAAAACACTCAACCGGAAGTCTGAAATTGAACACTCCAAACATAGTTTTACTCCAACATCTATTTTTGGAGGATGAACCAGGCCAACCAATAAATACCTCCTTTCCCAATGGGGATTCATATAGCAGCAGCCTTGCACAGCTCCACCTCGAATTTCAAAAGCCCACAACCTGCCATGATACCAACCTGCAACTGGCGAAGGAGATTTTCATGGAGATGTTGTAAAGCCACCAGTGATTCTTTGGAGATGGAGCCATCAGTGAAAGTCTCCAAAGAAGTGTGCTGTCTTGCCAGTTCATTGGAAAGGAAGCTTAAATTCTCTGCTTCCTGCAGGAGCACAGTATGATATGGTAAGTGACTCTGCACCTCCTGTGAGCCACGTTGCCAATCAAGACTTGACTCCTGCTTCTGTTTTCCCAGTTCACCCAAGGCTGCCCTTATATCATCTTCTCTTTGCTTGTCTTGCTCCCTTTGAAGATGGAGCTGTTCTTGGTGCCTAAGGAGAAAAATCCATATCAATTTAACAGCTCCCTGCTTTTTTAAAAAAGAAATTAAACAGACGGTTAGCAACACAGAGTCTCGTTGGGGCCCTCTTAAAGAATGACAAGTCTATTGTGGCGTAAGCGTTCATCAGATAAAAGCCCAACATTGTCAGAAGCGTGAAGTGGAATCCTAAATTGGCAGAGATATACAAATGAGTCCATAGAAAAGGAAAAGGGGGAAGGGGAGTCTGTAAAGAGTGAGGCCACAAGGATGATGATGATTGGATTTATTAGTCCCTTGTTACCTGAACATCTCCAAGCAACTTGAAAATGGAAATGGACTGCCTTCAAGTCAATCCCGACTTATGGCGACCCTATTAATAGGGTGTTCATGGTAAGCGGTATTCAGAGGGGGTTTACCATTGCCTCCCTCTGAGGCTAGCCCTCCCCAGCTGGCTAGGGCCTGCTCAGCTTGCCACAGCTGCACCAGCCAGCACCTTCCTTGTCCGCAACTACCAGCTGGGGGCAACTGGGCTCCTTGGGACTCTGCAGCTTGCCCACGGCTGCACAGGTGGCAGGGCACATAACCCCTGAGCCACTCCCTGTGGGGGTGATCTTTAGCTGGCCCTTGACACCCAGAAGGCACGAGCGGGGATTTGAACTCACAGACTCTGGACTCCCAGCCAGGCTCTCCTCCTCATTGTGCTATACCAGCTACCCAAGCAACTTACAGCATTGTTAAAAACAAAAGTAAACGTACCATACCATAAAAACAAAATAATACAACAGCAACCACCCCCTAACAGCCACAGGAAGCTTTGGCAGCATACTAATAACAAAACAACTTCATCTCAGTCTATCAAATGCCTGGGGAAAAAAGATAAGTCTTTACACCTGGCACCGAAAAGATGTCAATGAAGGCGCCAGGTGGACCTCACTGGGGAGCCACAACTGAAAAGGATCTGCTCCGCCACTGTGCTCACACCGCACCAACCTCTCTGCTGCCTCTCACCTCCCCTTCTTGGTTGCCAGCAACGGCCTCCACATTGGGAACCCAGGTGAGCAGAGCCATCCCATCCCGCTTCACCGGCTGCCATTGCTTTAACCACTCCAGCTTTATGGAACCACTGCGCTCACAGACAGTAAACCCGTGAATACCAGTTCCTGGGGAAGCAACAGTGTAACCGGAGACCTCAAACCTGCTCTCTGCAAGGGATCTGCTTCGCCAATGCGTTCCCTGCAAGAGACAAGCTGGGAAAGCAGCACCCAGCAGGACTGAAACCATTCCCCCAGCACATCAGGTGACATCACCTAGTGATATCAGCTGATTGACAGTAGGGCATGGTCTGGGGAAAATGGGTTTGTGGGCTAAACTGGACACCCTGGCAAGGCAAGATTAGCCTGTGGGCTGGAGTTTCCCCACCTGATACACAAGGAGTTGTTTTTTTTCATATGCAGAAGCATTTGATCCCGTGGGCCTCCATCAATGCACCTAAGAAAGCTTATGCCGCAATATATCTGTCCATCTTTAAGGCGTCCCAAGTCTTGCTGCTGTTTTTAGATCAGCCTATTACAACTTGGTGCCCTCCAGATGTCACTGCACTTCCCATCATATCCCTGATCACTGGCCATGCTGGCTGGAGCTGATGGGAGTTGGAAGTCCGAAAGCTGGTCTAGACACAGGTTTACCTCTTAAGTGAGAACTAGTCCAGAATACAGTACATGTGCTTTCTGTCTAGGGAAAGTGAACGGGAGAGGCAACTCCAACCTCCCTTCGAATTGTATGACTGGTGTCCTTGTGTGGCCTGTGTTACCTACTTTAGATATTCGGTAGCCAGGTGAATGGTGCCCTCCCACTGGTTTCGGACATCAGAGACCATGTGCTGAACAGCGAGGTTCTTGCTCCCATCATCACTCTTCAAGTGTTCCCCAAGAGATGCAATGTTTTGTAGCTTAGCATCACCCTCGTCTTTCAGCAGTACAATCTCCTGTATTACAAGAAACAGCATGGGTGTAATCGATTTCACAGAATGTGGGGTTCTGCTCCACCCTGTGAGAAGGTGAGACTGACATGGTGTAAACTACCAATAGAATCCACTGTTTTGCTTTAAGGTAAGTCTAACTGCTGTAACTCCAACTAAGAATCATGCAATAAACATTTTATTTATAATTTCTTTATTAAAAAAAACCCTACTTCCATGCTGCAATTGTATGTTTTTTTAAAAATCAAAAAGGTTTACAATTAGCCCCCAGTGAGGTGTCCAGTGCAATGTCTGCTGCAATTTCTTGGGAATGGTTTCAGTTGATGCATCCTGATGATGTAGAGAAGGTGCTTGCAATGACGCGGTCAGCAACGTGTCTTCTCGACCCTTGCCCTTCTCGGCTTATTAAAGCTTGCCGAGGGGTTTGACCAAGTGAATCCAGGGTGTGGTCAACACATCGTTGTGGGAGGGAGTGGTTCCAGCCACCCTGAAAGAGGCAGTGATCTGACCGCTCCTGAAAAAGCCCACCTGGACCCATTGGTTTGCAACAATTACCGACCAGTCACAAATACCTCCTTCTTAGGGAAGGTGATTGAGAGGGTTGTGGCGCAGCAATTGCAAGTACTCTTGGATTAAACTGATTATCTTGACCCATTCCAGTCTGGGTTCAGGCCTGGTTATGGGACTGAATCGGCCTTGGTCGCCCTGATAGATGTCCTTTATCAGGAAAAGAACAGGGGGAGTGTGACCCTATTAACCTTACTTTATCTCTCAGTGGCTTTTGATACCATTGACCACGGTATTCTTCTGGGTTGACTGTTTTACAGTGGTTCCAATCCTATCTCCAAGATCGTTTTTAGAGAATAGCATCGGGTGATTGTCTTTTGGCCTCCTGACAGTTGTACTGTGGAGTGCTGCAGGGTGCCATCTTGTCCCCCATGCTGTTTAACATCTATATGAAGCCCTTGGGAGCAGTCATCAGGTGATTGGGGCAAGGTGCCAGCAGTATACTGATGATACCCAACTCTATATCTCTGTAATATCTGAATTGGGAGAGGCTGTGCAAGCCCTGGACCGCTGCCTGGACTCAGTGGTAGGCTGGATGAGGGCCAATAAACCAGGTGACTTCAGTGGCTAGGAGCCTTTTATCAGCTTCGGCTGGTAAGACAGCTGCAGCTAGCCTGACCACTGTTGTCCATGAACTGGTAACCTTCAGGCTGGATTACTATAATGTGCTCTATGTAGGGGCTGCCCTTGAGGTTAGTCCGGAAGCTGCAGCTGGTGCAAAATGTAGCAGCAAGACTGCTCACTGGAGCAAGGTATTGCCAACATGTCACCCCACTACCAAAATAATTGCACTGGCTGTCCATTTGCTACCAGTTAAGTTCAAGGTGCTGCTTTGGGTGTACAATACCTTATACAGCTTGGGACCAGGATACCTGAAACACCATCTTACTCTTTATATACCCGGTCAATCACTGGCCTCTGCAGGTGAGGGCCTCCTGCAGATACCATCTTATCAGGAGGTCCATTTTCCACAACATAGGAAACAGACCTTTAGTGTGGCGGCACCTACCCTGTGGAATTCCCTAACCTTAAATATTAGACAGGCACCATCTCTGTTATCTTCTGGGTGCCTATTGAAGAGCTTCCTCTTTCAACAAGCCTTTAAGTTGAGACCTTATCCCAGTCTGTGTCTGTGTTGGAATTGCTTTTTAATATGTTTTTAAATCTCCTTTTTAAAAAAAATATGTCTGTAAACCTTTTTTTAAAGATTTTTTAAACAAAAATATGTTTTCTTTTAATATATTATAAAGTCTGTTTTTATGATTTTTAAAGAGTTTTTAGTGCTATTGTTTGCCGCCCTGGGCTCCTACTGGGAGGAAGGATGAGATATAAATCAAATTATAAATAAATAAAATAAATAACAATTATATATCTGCAATGAGAACCACATGGAACATTTAATCACCAACTATTACAGAAAGTGTTTTTTCTTAATTGGCCGCATTAGCCTGGCGGCAAAGAAAAGTTTTCAGCAAATGTTTAGAGGTAAATCTCCATAGGAAGAACATTCCACAGGGCTGGGCCAATGACACTAAAGGCTCAGTTTTCGTTTTAATGTCAAATGAGCCTCACCAACTCAGAGGAACAACCAGTGACACTCCCACAGATTATCTCAGTGATCGAGCTGGGATAATAAGGGTTCAGGAGGTCCCTACGGTACCCTGGACCTACATTGTTCAGGGCTTTGTAAATTAAATCTGGTTCAGTGGGAAACAGGCAGCCAGTGCAGATGTTTAAGCAATCGTGTCACATGCTGTTGGCAATGAGCACCCATCAGTAGTCTGGCCACCATCTTCTGCACCAGCTGGAGCTTCCTGAACAGGCCCAAGGCTAGCCCCACATACAACCAACTGTAGTAATCCAGCCTCAAGGCTATCAACACATGGATCCAGGGGTACCTCAAATAAGGTGTTGATTGCAGCCTGTTTGCAAGGGACCCATTAGTGGAAGAAACAGCAGGTACCAAAAATGGAAGAAGTGGAAAGAGAAGATTGGGCATGTATAAAATAACTTACTATATGAGATTCTGGATTTAAACAGGACATGGCATAATGGGCTCAAGTTGCAGGAAGCCAGATTTCGACTGAACATCAGGAAAGCCCTCCTAACTGTTAGAGCCATACAACAATGGAACCAATTACCTAGAGAGGTAGTGGGCTCTCTGATACTGGAGGCCTTCAAGAGGCAGCTGGACAGCCACCTGTCGGGAATGCTTTGATGTGGATTCCTGCATTGAGCAGGGGGTTGGACTCGATGGCCTTGTAGGCCCCTTCCAACTCTACTATTCTATGATTCTATGAAACAATTGCCGCCCTGGGCCCCTACTGGGAGGGAGGAGGAATATAAATCAAATAATAAGTAAGTAAGTAAGTAAGTAAGTAAGTAAGTGAGTAAATAAGTGAGTGAGTGAGTGAGTAAGTAAGTAAGTAAGTAAGTAAGTAAGTAAGTGAGTGAGTAAGTAAGTAAGTAAGTGAGTGAGTAAGTAAGTAAGTAAGTAAGTAAATGGATTCTTTGGAATGTTGGTATTAGTGCTGGGCCAAAGTGTTTGGCCCAAACCTTTTCTTGGCATTTTGGGCAGAGGGGAAGAATACCCCCACCTGAAAATGGAAATGGACTGCCTTCAAGTCGATTCCAACTTATGGCGACACTATGAATAGGGTTTTCATGGTAAGCGGTATTCAGAAGGGGTTTACCATTGCCTCCCTTGGAGGCTGAGAGGCAGTGACTGGCCCAAGGTCACCCAGTCAGCTTCATGGCTGTGTGGGGATTCGAACCCTGGTCTCCCAGGTCGTAGTCCAACACCCTAACCAATGTTCAACTTCTAGGCAATAGGTCGGCTTACCTTTATAGATGAGGTGGCAGAAAATAAAGTTTTGCTGCTGCTTCAAGCAGCGACTTGGCTGCCCAACAACATTTGCTTTGTCATAAGGGATAGAACACCCCATGGGAAAGATGCTAACTATGTCAGTTTACAAATGCTGTGCCTGTCTGCAAACTGTCACTGTTTTGCAGGTGGAATTCAAGCACATACCAGAACTTTAGGTTAGTGCCGTTAAAGTGGATTAAAGGGATCTGTTGCCCTAGTGCAACAAATCCACTTAAAAAAAGAAAAACAGACTTTCTGTGGTTTGGAAAGTGACAGGAAAATAAACTGAAAAGTGCAGGGAATGTACCGGTGAAGAAACACCAGCTTGTGAGCAGACAGTGCAATCCTCCTGGCTGCAGAGGGCTGCTTTGCCAATCTGTTTGCCACAAGGAATGCACTGGCTGTACTCTGCCACAATAGTCAGAGGCAATATGCTTCTGAATACCAGTTGCCGGAAACTGCAGGATGGGGGAGTGTTCTTGCACTCAGGTCCTGCTTGCGGGGTCCCCATAGCCACTATGAGAACAGGATGCTGGACTAGATGGGCTGCTGGCCTGATCTAACAGGCTGTTTTTATGTTCCTTTGGTGAAGCAAAACTGACCCAGTGTTCACACAGTGATGTCAGCTGATGGACAAGTGGGTGACGTTTGGGGAAATGGTCTCACTGGCCATCTTGGAGACCCCCACCCCTGGACTAACAGGAAGATGTGCAAATACCCCACAAGTAAATCCAGATGAATGCAGGTTGAATGCTCACTATCGTGTAGCCACCCCACAAACAATTCAGATTATTGTTGTTGTTGTTGTTAATATTAATATTCTTATATTTACTAGTCACATTTTTGCACTCGAGTGTCTCAAAACGACTTGCATAATAGAAGAGAATAAGAAAGGCACGAGTTTGGCAACTTGCCAAGTTTGGCAACTTGCCAAGACCAGTTCCGAGCAAATCGCTTTATATATGGCACTTAAATGTGGAGGTAAACCATCTTACTGCAAACCTTACCTTCAGAAAGAGGACATAAACATCACCCAGCTATTTGTAAAATGTCTATTCTGAACACGCAAACAGCCAGAAGCAAATAAACCAAAACGATGAGTAGTGGTTTAAATGCATATGCAAATAAACATTCATTAAAGACCAGATATAATGTAGCCACCAGAAAAGCTTTCTGCATGCAAATCAGGATGCCTGGGGGAGCCCTATGTCACAATGCTACAATTCTATTTCACAAGGAGGGTATGAGTGAAAGGCCCAATTCAGATTCAACTGGTATATAAGGCTAACCCAAGATGTTCAAAGGGGACATTATCACATCACACAATGTGTCTGGTATCTTTTAGTACCTTTATTTGCCTCAGTCTTTCTTCCAGCGGTGTCTTGGATTCTTTACACCTTAGCCCAAGGACCGACTCTTTCAGCCTCTGCACCCAGCAGAACATACTCTGGGCAAGTTCTTCAAAATTCTTTTCCTCTGCAAAAAGTACCTGAGAAGCACCAAGGCTTTTACGGGCAGAGGTGAGCAACATCCCGTACCTGCTGACAAGCTGAGCGGATTCTAGTACCACGTCATCATTTGAATATCCAGAACTCTGCAATGAGTTTGCCAGCCAAGCAAAAGAATCAAATGACTCTCTGGGAGGGAAAAAAATAAACAGATTGTTTTATTTTGCATCATCATCTTTTTCATCATCATATTTATTGGCTCCTTCTGGGAGGAAGGGCAGGATATAAATTTAATAAAGAAAGAAATGGCTTCAAAGCTGTTAAAAGGCTTCTAAGCAGTTTAGGAGACTATAGCTCAGAGGTAAGGCCCCCATTTCATATATAGTTCAATTCCTGGCATATCCCATTAAACTTTTAACATATGCAATAAACATGTTCAATAAATTACTAGTGAGGACCCTCTCTGTAGGAAGTGGTGGGCTTCATGGGTATATTTATCTCAAATGAACTTATTCTTCATGCTTTTGAAAATATTTTTAAATTGTTAAATTACTTAAAGGTCACAAACATTTATTGATGTGGTCTTGAGAACTGCAGCTTCAGTCCCACCCCCATTTGGCCACACCCACTTTTGGCATGTGGCCCTTGGAGGATTTGCTACGAGGCAATGTGGCCCTTGAGACGAAAGAGGGTTGGCCACCCATATGTTATACGATCCAGGCACCAGATGTCTAAAGCCCTGGAGACCTGCTACCAATCATAATCAATAGTGGACATGATGGATCAGTGGTCTCACTTCACATTAGGCAATTTCGTATGATCTGCTTTCCCAGTATGATTGACCAAAGAAGTGAACAAATATTTAAAACCATATTTCATCCATTCACCCATTAAAATACATGCATGTGTGTGTGTGTGTGTGTGTCCGTACAATAGGGTCACCTGCTCTATCTACTGAGAACTCTCCCAGGGCATTCAGGAATTCAGTGGATTCCATTAGTCTCTGGGGGTGGACCATCTTAATCAGTCCAGAATACCTCTGTTTTAGTAGAATTTGATAAAAATGTTCAAGTTCCAGCTTCTCCATTTGACGACTCTCTTGCCATTTCTCTTCCTGAAGACTTAGCCATCCCTCTATGCTACCAAATTCATATTCAAGCCTTTAATAAAAAAAGAAAAAGAAAATACAATGGTTACGTGAGAATACTTATACAACTGTAAAATTGATAGACAGTAGCAATTCAATTCAAATGCTATGGAAGGGTCTTGATTCCAATTCAGCAATAATTCTTAAACACATGAGCAGCATCAAAAAAATACTGCTCTGGTGACACTCCACGGGAAGGGAATTCTGTAAGACAGGTGCCAGCACAAAAAAGACCCCGCTTTTCATAGATGCTAACCTAACCGCAGAGTCCACGACACCTGGAGTGGAAAGAGAGGCCAACTAGATGCTCCTTCGAAGCCCAGAATGCCAGCTTGTCAGATTGTAGGATGCATCTATGTTGCTACTCTGTGAAGAAGATGCCAGATTTGATGGACCTTTCCAGCAAGGCTTGAATTATAGATCTTAAAAAAACTAGGCCACCTTCACTGTTTCGTAATATATATATATTCCTTAAAAATATTGTTTATATCTGTGAGGATATAAACCTTATATGCACCCCATTTATGAGCGGTCCTCCCCAGACATATTCCCCAGGATTTGAATAACTTTCGCCCAGTCTCAAATTTACCATTCTTGGGCAAGGCAGTGGAGCGGGTGGTAGCGAAGCAGTTGCAAGCGCGCTTGGAGGAAGCGGATTATCTGGATCCATTTCAGTCTGGCTTCAGGCCTGGACATGGGACTGAAACAGCCTTGGTCGCCTTGGTGGATGATATAAGGAGAGCGTTGGATAGGGGCGAATGCACCTTCCTCGTCCTCCTGGATCTCTCAGCGGCTTTTGATACCGTTGACCACGGTATCCTTTTGGATCGCCTGGAGGTGTTAGGCATAGGGGGCACTGTATTGCAGTGGTTCTGTTCCCTCCTCTCTGATAGGCACCAAAGAGAAGCATTGGCGGATGAGGTTTCGGACCCTTGGCCTCTCACTTGTGGGGTGCCGCAGGGTTCCATCCTCTCCCCGATGCTATTCAACATCTATATAAAGCCGCTGGGGGCTATCATCAGGAGATTTGGGCTGCAGTGTCACCAATATGCGGATGACACGCAGCTCAATCTCTCATTTAAATCTTCACCAAGGTCGGCTGTAGAAACCCTATCCAAGTGCCTGGAGTCGGTGAGTGGCTGGATGGGAAGGAATAAGCTGAAACTGAACCCTGACAAAACCGAGGTACTATTTGTGGGAGACAAGGGAAGGTTAGGGGATCTCGACCTGGTGCCTAATCGGGTACGATTGCCCCCGAAAGACCAGGTCCACAGCCTCGGGGTCATTCTTGACTCCCAACTGTCCATGGAAGCTCAGGTCTCGGCTGTGAGCTGGGCAGCATTGTATCAACTTCATCTGATACGGAGGCTGCGCCCCTACCAATCATCTACCCTACCAATCATCTGCTCCCATCGGTGGGACATGACCTGGTCTCCTCTTGCTTAGACTACTGTAAGGCGCTCTACGTGGGGCTACCCTTGAAAACGATCCGGAAATTGCAACTGATACAGAATGCGGCAGCTTGCCTGATCAAAGGCAGCCGCCGGTGGGATCACGTAACTCCAGTGTTAGAAGAACTACACTGGCTACCAGTGGCTTGTCGGGCCCAATTAAAGGTGTTGGTTTTGACCTTTAAATCCCTATACGGACTCGGCCCAGTCTACCTGAAGGAGCGCCTCCAGCATCATCAGTTATGCCACCTAACAAGATCAGCCTCAAAAGGCCTTCTCTCTATCCCACCAGTTAAAACAGCTGGACTGGTGAGGACTAGGGAGAGGGCTTTTTCAGTTGTGGCCCCCACCCTGTGGAACTCCCTCCCTAATGATCTCTGCCTTGCGCCCTCTATGATGAGTTTCCGCCGGGCCGTGAAGACCTGGCTCTTCAGGAAGGCCTTTGGAGAGGATTAGATTTTATTATTATTATTGGCTCAGATTCTAATGTTTATTGCACTGATATGCTAATTTGTACGTTGCCCAGAGTGGCTGGAGAACCAGCCAGATGGGCGACTAAGAAATTTAATAAATAAAATAAAATAAAATAAATGTGGTACTAATAGTACTAGCTTTTAAGACGTCAAGCCAAAATTGCTTTATATATCCAGGTTTTTAATGGTGGAGCTGTCTACTGCTGTTCCAGCCTTATTTTTGATATTAATATTTTGTTGCAGTTATTTATTTATTATTTGATTTATATCCTACCCTTCCTCCCCACAGGAGCCCAGGGCAGCAATTATTGTTATTCTGCTGCATTGTTTATGAACTAGAAGGTAAATCAGGATCAAATTGGTAGATCTCTGGGTGATGTGAAATGGATTGGCAAGCATGTCTAATTTCCAATTGTTTAACAATGACAGCAACAAAATGAATCCCCTCCTAAAACCATACTGCTGAAATGAAGGAAGCTTGTGGTAACCAGGAGCGTGTGAAAGGATTCCATTCAGTTCTGGCACTCAAAACAAATCCCTGGGCTCAGAATCCTTTAATTTTAACTGTATGTCCCTTACACCAGGGTCCGGTTGGTGGATCATGGGGTTCTAACAGTGGAGGCTGATCCACTAGGGCGAATTAACTAACCTTAGTCTGCCTTTGGCCAGCCCCCTACCTCCCTACTTACAACTATAGTCCCAGGGGGTGGCACTGTCTGTTGGCTTCCTTTTCCTCAGTTGGCTCCGCCTGCCATTGGCTCTGGCTCCACCTACTGTGAGGTGGCGTCGTGGTTAGAGTGTTGGACTACGACCTGAGAGACCAGGATTTGAATCCCCACACAGCCATGAAGCTCACTGGGTGACCTTGGGCCAGTCACTGCCTCTCAGCCTCAGAGGGAGGCAATGGTGAAACCACCGCTGAATACCGCTTACCGTGAAAACCCTATTCATAGGGTCTCCATAAGTCGGGATCAACTTGAAGGCGGTCCATTTCCATTGCCACCTACTGTTGGGCTTCCTGCCTTCCACCCCACCAGTGCTAATGGGCACCAGCCACTGCTGGGTTCTAGTACAAACAAAGCATATCCCAGTAGCCTAAAGACTGCCTTCTCTTGGCTTGCATCTCCTCCTGGCACACGTGTGTGTGTGTGTGTGTGTGTGGGAGGGGTTTGTTGTCACTGCTATTTTATTGAACTGGATCGTTTAATATTGTAGGCCACTTAGAAGATAATATAGTCACAAGGTAGGACAGAAACGTCCCAAATGAATAAGCAAAAAGAGTTGCAGGTGTTCTTATGGCAACCAGGGCCCAGAGCATTTTGCTTTCTTACCTGGCAAATTGCTGCAAGGAGATGCGGAGCTCCTTTTCTCGTGCCTGACATTTGGAGGTCACTCTTTGTAATTCCCCTTCTTGGTCCCTCACCCAGCTGCTCAGCTGGTTGACATTCACTTTGGGCAAATAGCTCTTCACCTGGTTCAGGAGAACTTTCACCTCTTGGATACCACTGCCTTTGTCTTCAAAAGTTAGGAAGCTCTGGGGAGGAAAAAACACAAATGCAAAATATTGGAACCTAGGACGCTGGCTTATGCTGTGTGAAACTACTGGCCCATCTAGCTCAGTATTGTCTGCACTGACTGGCAGCAGCTCTCCAGGTTTTCAGACAGGATTCTCTCCCATCCCTATCTGGAGTTGCTGGGTACTATGCACCGTGTGAAAGATTAAGCAGAATGCGGTCTGGCTGTTGGGAGGCAAGAATGGAAAAATCATTACAACAATAAAAATATTAAGGGGGGCACAGGAGCCTTTTTAAAGACTACTCAGCGCATAGCATAGTTAAACTATGGAATTTGCTCCCACAAGATGCAGTAATGGCCACCAGCTTGGATGGCTTTAAAAGAAGATTAGACAAATTCGTGGAGGACAGGGCTATCAACGGCTATTAGCCATGATGGCTGTGCTCTGCCACCCTAATCAGAGGCAGTATGTTTCTGAAAACCAGTTGCCGGAAGCCTCAGGAGGGGAGTGTGTTCTTGCACTCGGGTCCTGCTTGCGGGCTTCCCCCAGGCACCTGGTTGGCCACTGTGAGAACAGGATGCTGGACTAGATGGGCCAGTGGCCTGATCCAGCAGGCTCTTCTTATGTTGTTATTAAATGTGTATCTACCATGCCAAATTGACCTGCATGTATAATTACCCATTTCCCCGCCTTACTGCAAAACGAGTGTGAAGCCCTTTATGGCCTACCTGCCACTGTGTCATAAACTCCTATATAGCTACCCTCACTGTTCTCTTAAGCCATCTAGAGGACACAACACCAAGTCAAAGTCTCAGGCCTTACCACCAGCCGCTGAATTTTCTCTTCTAATATCTCTTTTGTTTCTGAGGGATCAAAACATTCCTTCAGAGAAAGCCAGGTACTGCTGAACCAGTCACTGAAATCCTTACACCGATCTGCAGAAATATACATTTTAAGAAACAAGACTGTGAACCTAAGAGAAGCAATTTAAGATCAGAAGTGATGGGGAGAAGATGTGGTGTGTAGCTGCTACAGTGCTGCCGTATTTGAAACAAAGAACGGCACTATGGGCACTGCATTACACTCAATCATTACAAGGCCTGTCTTATGTGTCTGATCTAGGGCAATCCTGATTGAATCCTTGTGGTCTTAGTTGGCAGAAACACACATCTGCACATGGTCTGATGAAAACAAGGCTAGCAGGGATGCGTATACCCTGAGCTAGTGAAATAACCCCATCTCTGTCACCCCTGCCCCTGTCCAAAGGTGAAGAAACATCCCTTCAGGCTGATGAAGGACAAAAAGGCAGCTGTAGGGGCTCCCAGTCCCTGGCATAGCACCACTCTCCTACTGGGGATGTGACTGGGAGTCCACATCTCATCATCCCTGGTGAAAAAGTGGTGTTGTGTGTACCATACCATTATTAAAGAGCCCTGCTGCACTGGTGGACTGTGAACCAGGCCATTGTTTGAGTTGCTGATTAATGTAGATAAGGGAAGTCTAGGAGTAATATTAAATTTGTACTTACAATTCAGGAGAGTTGTAAAGTGATCCTGAAAGATTTGCTTTTTGGAATTAAACAAGTCAGTGACACTTTTGAGTTGTTTCTTTAATTCAACCACTTCAGGGTTCAAACAACTAGTCTCTTTTTGAAGCAACTTCACATGGTGTTTTTGCTGTAGAATCTTCTGATGTATTTCCTAAATTAAAAGAAATAAAATAACGCTTAAAAAAACCCCACGCTGACAGAAAGCTTATAATGATTTCAGAACATTAAAAAAAATTCAGCACATCGGTTTTGTGAGAAATACAGACTAGGGTGGGGACAGCAGTCTGGCGTGAATCAGAAAGCAGAGAAGACAACCAAGAACAATGGCAGGTCCACTGGGGAAGGGCCATAGCTCAGTGGTAGAGCATCTGCCTTGCATGCAGAAGGTCCCAGGTTCAATCCCAGGCATCTCCAGGGAGAGCCACTGCCTGTAAGTGTAGACAATACTGAGCTGAATGGACCAATAGTGTAAATCAGCAGAAAGCAGTTTCCTGTGTTCCTATGACCAACCAAGAAATGGAAATGGACTGCCTTCAAGCCGATTCTGACTTATGGCGACCCTATGAATAGGGTTTTCATGGTAAGCACGAGTTTTCATGGTCTCCCAGGTCATAGTCCAACACTCTAACCACTACGCCACACTGGAGTCAGGGCCAAAGGGCAAACCACAACAAAAGGAGAAACCTGGAGGAAGGGTGAAGGAGCAAGCCAGAAATCAGGACCAGAGAATAACTGAGAGTAAAGGAACGTGGTGAACTCAGGAAGACCATGTTGCTCAAGCAAAGCTCAACTGAAGCAGGAAGCTCTCTTATATTCCCTCCAGGAGGATGCAATGGCCAGCCTGGGTGAATGGAAGTCAACCCAGGGCTTGAAGGCTCTTTGCCAAAAAGGCCGCCACCTGCAGTTCAGTGGTTCACCACATGGGGCAGCTGTCCACAGATCCTGCAACTCCTGACATCACATTCCTGCTCAAGTATTTTTGAGTCAACCTATAGGCATGAGATTATTGGAATTTAAAACTAAGGGCAGCTGAAGGTGTCTTGCTCCCAGTCACTTAACCACCAAAAAAAGGATCAGGATTGAAGTGCAGGATTGTGCGCTAGCTTCTTCCAGACCCTCCCCGGTTGTGAGGAAATTCTCCCCACTGGTTGAATTATGGCTAAAGTTAACCAGAGTTTGTTCTTAACCAGGCTCTGAAGCTGGTTTGAAATCCCATTGTTAGTGCTGATGCAATTCTTAGCCATGGTGAAGGCTGGCAGGAGTGTGCATATGGGAAATGTTCACCCCTTCCACACTTAACCATGGTTAAGATTAAGTGAAACTGGGAAGGGACAAATGGTGGCATTCAACACTGTGTGAGATGAGCTCTGCTCATGCAACAGGACTTCCTCTTTTCTCCAGGGGGGTCTCCCAACCCTCTGGAGCAGATTTTGAGGGTGCACAAGTGGAAGTCTGCTACATGAGCAAAACAGCAGCACTGGATATAACTCAACATCTATGACTGTCTGGCCCTAATCTCAATCCTGTTACATCTACGCCAGCCCTATAGAGCTTCCTTTGTCAGATTTACAGAAGTTCTAAGCACAGTTTAGAAGCCAGACAGAGACATTATTTTCGATATTAAGAAAAGAAGAGTGAGAGTCAAGATGTGTGTATGTGTGTGTGTGTGTGTGTGTGTGTTTAGAGTACCTCCAATTTAGTAAAGATCTCCAAGGTATCAGAGGGAAGCAAAGCTTCCAGAAGTGATTCTGTCATTCCAATCTGCGTCTTGGCCAGGTCAAGATCTCCTTTCAGCTCAGCTGAATTGCCATTGAGTTCAGTGGGTATCAGCTGGTTTGATAAGTGCTTTCTTATTAGCTCCATTTTGTTCAAAAGAGAGGATTTGATGACCTGAAAAATGGGAAGCAGAAAGGCAAGGTTAGCTGTTCTCCCGGCTCATTTTCTTACTTTATAACTTTACAAGGGGATATTAGAGAGAAGGTATTGCCATTTGTACTCAACCTGCCTTCTGTTTGAAATTAAGATTTGTGTCCAATTCTGAAAACATTTTCACGTATTTTGTGTGTGTGTTGTTTTTAAATAGTGAGACTGCCTTACGCTATGCAGTGGTGGCTGGTGGCTCCGTGTCAGTGGAGTAGCGGAATCCGCTCCGGGTTTTAGTCTGAGCTTTCATGGAGCTGTCCAAGGTGCTGTTCAATGGGGGCAAAGAAACTCATAGCATGGTGATGCCATGTCATTCCCAAGATGTAGTGATGGGCACCAACTTGGGCGGCTTTAGAAGGGGTTTAGACACATTCATGGAGAATTAGGGTGTCAATGGCTACTTGTCATGATGTCTGCACACTACCTCCAATATTGAAAGAGGGTATGCCACTGAATACCATCTGCCGAGTAGCACAAGAGGGGAGTGGTGCTGCTGTCCTCCTGTCCTGCTTGTGGGCTTCCCACAGGCATCTGTTCAGTCACTGTGAGAACAGATACTGGACTAGAGAGGCCTTGGGGGTCTGGGCTAGTAGAGGTCTTCTTATGTTTGCACTAGATTGGGGGGGGACTTGTGGCCCTCCAGATATTGCTGAACTGCGGCTCCAATCATTCCTGACCACTGATTTCTACGCAGCTCAGACACTGCATAGGCTACTGGGCAAGTTTACACCTCACTCCTTGCCAGTCTTCCAACAGCAGCCCCAATACAAAGTCCAACGACAAGCTCCCTATCCCTGTGTCAGTGGGTGAATCAGGAAAGAAGCAGACACAGGGATTCCATTTTTAGCGGGGCTGCCAACTCAATGCCTCTGGAATGATGCTACAGCCTCACATGCTGTCATTCAAACAGAGGCTTTGTAGAGGAACATGGCAGCTCACCCAGCCACTAACTGCAATTCTGTCATCACAAATAGTAGCAGAGCAATTCGTTGAAGGCCACCATCACCACCTTTTTCCAGAAAAGCCACTACTTAACTATTACCCCTCTCTCTCCCTCTCCCTCCCTCCCTCTCCCTCCCTCCCTCCCTCCCCCTCTCTCTCCCTCTCCCTCCCTCTCCCTCTCTCTCCCTCCCCCTCCCTCTCTCTCCCTCTCCCTCCCTCCCTCCCTCCCCCTCTCCCTCTCCCTCCCTCCCCCTCTCCCTCTCTCTCCCTCTCCCTCTCTCTCTCTCTCTCTCTCTCTCTCTCACACACACACACACACACACAACCACTATTCATGAAACAAAAATCAAAGTGGTTTACTACATATATAAATACATGATAAAATCATACAAAAATTTAAAATCAGAAATCATGAACTAACTATTTCAGAAAGGTATCTTCTCAATTGCCTGCATAAGCCTGGTGACACAGACAAGTTGTCAGCAGGTGTTTAAAAGAGAATCAAAGTGGTTTGTATTTAGAGTAGACATTAGTTTTGTTTTATTGTTCTTGTCTTGCAATTTCCCTTATTTGCACTGTGGTATTTCTTAACTTCTTTTTTCTGTGTATTTTCACTGGATGTGGGTTCATACTTTATGTTACTATATTTGTAATTAATTTTTTAATAAATCCACCTCTTACAATTTGGTGCGGTTTATTTGATAAGAATTTGATTCTAAATCCAGTCCTAGCTGTTGGACTAACTGACGCTGCATGTCAAGGTGTGCTGCATTGGCAGGGGCCAATGACCTTGTTGGGGTAGCTGATGCCACAAAACCAGGTAAAACCACCCGGCCAGGTAACACTTCTGCCACCACTCCTTATGTCCTCCCTGTCTTGGGCCACGAGCCTCCCAAGCGATTAATCCTGGACATCCTTTGAGTTTCAACAGTCTTTCAATAAGCCTTTGACGTAGAGACCTTATCCCAGTCCAAGTCTGTGATGGAATTGCTTTTAAAGATGTTTTTAAATATGTTTTGTAAAACAATATTTTTAAGGTTGTTTTGTTTCTAAGATTTTTTGTTTCTAAGATTGTCATTTTGTTTTTATGATTTTTTCCTGTATGTTTTGTTTTTAAGATGTTTTACAGTTTTTTTTAGTGTTTTGTCATTTGTTTGCTGCCCTGAGCTCCTTCTGGGACGAAGGGAAGGATATAAATTTTATGAATCAAAATCAAAATCACTGGAATAGGAGCTAAACACCGGACTCCCTGTCCCTTGAGCCTCAAAGCCTCAACACTTACCCAGTAGCAGTTAACCAAACACTCAGCACAGTAATGCAGTCATTCCCTGCATATTTTTAGAGTTGCACCTGACAAAGTTCAACTCAAAGCAGACTTTGACATTAATGGACCTAATTTTACTAGGTCTTGAGTATGACTAACACTGGACACAACCCGTAGACTTTTTCTCAGTCCCAGGAACATAACTGAAGATGCTGCCTCACTTTTGCAGTCTACGATGGAGGCCACAAAAGTGGTGCAGCATTCTGGGGCTCAAAAGCTAAAAAAAAGAAAATGCTATTTAGATGAGGTTGCATCCAATGCAGTCATCCTGCTTACATAAGAACTTCCACTGGCGCAACGGAACTTTCTCTCCTCTCCCCATATCCACCCCCCCAAACTACTCCATAAGGTTAGGGGGAACTCCGTGGGACCACCGGGGGAGGAGAGAGAGGGGAATTTCTGTGGTGCAAGTGGAAGTCCTTGTGCCAACGGGGCAACTTTGTTGTTAACGGCTATCAAAGGCTTCTAGCCATGAAGGCCGTCGTCAGAGGCAGCTTGCTTCTGAATGCCAGTTGCTGGAAACCACAGGAGAGGTGAGTGCAGTTGTGCTCAGGTCCTGCTTTTGGGCTTCCCATTGAGAGCTTTGCGCATACCATGGACTGCAAGAAGACAATAACTGGGTGTTAGAACAAATTAAACCAGAACTATCACTAGAAGCTAAAATGATGAAACTGAAGTTATCATACTTTGGACATATCATGAGAAGACATGATTCACGAGAAAAGACAATAATGCTGGGGAAAACAGAAGGGAGTAGGAAAAGAGGAAGGCCAAACAAGAGATGGATTGATTTCATAAAGAAAGCCACAGACTTGAACTTGCAAGATCTGAACAAGGTGGTTTATAATAGATGCTACTGGAAGTAGCTGATTCATAGGGTCGCCATAAGTCGTAATCGACTTGAAGGCACATAACAACAAAAAATTGAGGCATCTGGTTAGCCACTGTGAGTACAGTATGGCCCCACTTATACGGCGGGTTAGGGACCAGGCCCCCGCCGTAAAGCGGAAATCGCCGTAAAGCGGAATCTATTGACTATAATGGGTCACGTCACGCGAAAATGATGCAAAAATGCCAAAAAACCACAAAATCGGCTTTAAAACAGGGAATTTCCCCTAATTTAAAGCCGCCACATCAGCTGAACGCTGTACAGCGGGGCCCTACTGTACAGAATGCTGGACTAGATGGGTCATTGGCCCTGATTCAACAGAGAGCTCTTCTCATGTTCTTATGTTGGATGCAGCCCTAACTATTTTTGCTAGAGTTAGTTCATGTTTCTTCACGTGTACAGTTAGGGAAAAATAAGATTGTGAGAGTTTTCTCCCTCTTCATACCAATCCCCATGATGGCAGGCATTATGCCATCTATATATAATCTCCCAATAAATCACAATCACATTAGTTAGCCCCCTGCCCCCTCCCAATTTCACCTGCAATTCAAGTGGAGGCTCGTTGCCATTGAGGAGATTTTGTATTTCATCCACCTTTGAGTCAAACTCCTCTAGGTTTTTTTCTTGGAACTGCAAGCCACCCTACAATGAAAGAAGGGGGGGGGGAGGGATTATGTACCAAACAAGTTTTGCTCAAATTTCATTATCATTCTGCAGATTAGAACTGTATGGAGACACTGATCTTTTTCACTCTTTTGAGACGTTAAATAGCTTTCCAATTGGCATAAGGTGGAAGAATCACAGCCAGAATGTGTGAAGAGGGGCTCTTATGAATCTGTCAGCTTGCACACTTAACAACAACAAAATCACTGGCTTACTTTGGCTGGGGAAATACTGACGCTTTTGTTATTTTAACACTGGCTATGTACTGAAGCGCCCTCCTGCATCATCTGAAATGTGCCATAGCTAATGCATTGGTAATTAATACGCCCAATGGCAGGGCCGCTGAGTCATGGGCTTCTTATTGTTGGCAGATGTATCCACATCATGGACACCCGCTTTGGGGGATGCATATGTCCACAAGCAGAATCAGTGCTAGGTTGCTTTGAGGCACACACTGCTGCAGAGACCCAAATAGCTCCGTTCTGCACACTCAACACTGTACTTGAAGGTGGAGGGAAGGGACCATCCACTACAGCTACCACCTGAGATATCATTCCTCCTTGAACATAGGAAGCTGCTTTATACCAAGTCATACCATTGCTCCATCTAGTTCAGGTTTGTCAACACTGATGGGCAGCGGCTCTCCAGGGTTTCAGGCAAGGGTTTCTGCTAGCCCTACCTGAAGATGCCGGGGGTTGAACCCAGTACCTTCTGCATGCTCTCCCACCGAGCTGCAACCCTTCCACTTGCATTTACAGCTATTTCCTGAGCCACAGGGCTGGTCCATGCACACGCTCCATCCTCTTGCATTATTTCTGGCAACTGCACTGGCCTCATTTATTTATTTATTTATTACATCTGTATACCGCCCCACAGCCGAAGCTCTCTGGGCAGTTTACAACAATTAAAAACATTAAAAACATTAAAAACAAACATACAAATTTAAAAACACATTTTTTAAAAGCAATTTAAAAACACATGCTAAAACGCCTGGGAGAAGAGGAAAGTCTTGACCTGGCGCTGAAAAGATAACAGTGTTCACACCAGGTGGACCTCATCAGGGAGATCATGCCATAATGGGGGCCACCACTGAGAAGGCCCTCTCCCTTGTTGCCATCCTCACCTATAATTGAATGGAGATGTCAAGTTGGGCTATTAAGGCTTTGGGGGGGGGAAGAACACATTCACAAATACCAGTGGAGGGTGAGGATTTCCGCAGAATTCTACATTGACCAACAAATTAGGATATAGTGCTCAGGGCTGTAGCACTAATTCTTTCCACTCAGGAGCCAATGCCATAATGACCTGTTACCCTTCATGTCCTCTCCTTCCAGGATTCATGTGAGAATCCCTGCTTGTGAACCCTACTGATCCTTAAGCCCAACTCTGGACACAGAGTACCTCCTGCACATGATCATAAATTCTTATGATCTCTTCTGGTATTCAGCATGAGAGAGGGTTGTCTGCCATAGCAGCCATGGACTGCAACGATTGTGTGAATGGGGCCACAATCCAGCACCTACAGAGGCTCAGTGGACAACTGTTATTTTCCATTGTTTGAGGGATTTCCGTGTTGCCCTTCAGTACAAATATTCAAGGCAGCTCACATCAATACCTAATGTACAGGACCATGTATGCTTGCTCGTTGCTCTTATTTAAAATGGCGGCGGTAGGCCTCTGAACACTAGTTGTATCCTCTTGAAGATTTTTTTTGTGCTGATAGGCTTTATGTCTTGTCTTTTGAGCAGCCAGTCGCTAAATGCAAGTTTTAAAAATGTTTGTATGTTCTTGTCTACCACCCTGATGTTTTGCGGAAGGACAGTATATCAATATTTTATATAAATAAATAAACAAAATCTATCACAAACACTAATTGTTACAATATCAAATAGCTGAGTGTTGGTCAGCAGGTTTGTGGGCATTTTGGCACTGATCCATGCACTGCATGTGCAACGGCAATCACATAAAATGCTCCATAGTTGTTGCTGTATGGACTGCCTTCTGGTCGATTTCGACTTATGGCAACCCTATCAATAGGGTCTTCATGGTAAGCGGTATTCAGAGGAGGTTTACCATTGCCTTCCTCTGAGGCTGAGAGGCAGTGACTGGCCCAAGGTCACCCAGTGAGCTTCATGGCTGTGTGGGGATTCAAACCCTGGTCTCCCAGGTCCTAGTCCAACACTCTAACCACTATTAAATACTACATATCCCCCCCCCACTGGACTGGTAACACGTTTCGTCTCATTTTCCTTCTTGGTTCCAGAGGGGAGCCCAACAGCTCAGTATATATCAGCAATGATGCATAGTTAAATTTAAAAAAAATAGCATCAGGAGTATCTCGCACACTCCACCAACACTGGGCTTCTACTGAGAGGAAGGGCGGGATATAAATAAAAAATAAATAATAAACAGTGTTGTAACTTTTTACACAGCTAAATCAAAATACTACTGATGGTATTTACCTGGTTATGTGAGGCCACAGAGATTTCAAAAAGATACATTAAAGCACAGATAGTGTATCAACAGTAAGCTCGCAACAAGGGGTGGGGAATCCCTGTTATTGGACTACAACTCCCATCATCACCAGCCAGCATGGCCAACAGTCAGGCATGATAGGGAGATGTAGTCCAGTAACGTCTAGAGGGCCACAGATTTCCCATCCCCACTCTAAATAGTTAAGACCAGACTTTGTATCTGATTCCTGTTGCTTTTCAGACTAATCTAAAGTCTAATAAGGAAATGGTAAAGACCCTAAAAATGCAAGAGTCAATTTCACTTTCATTAGACTTGGTGCTATGTGCCTGATGCCGATTTTAATTGAAGCTCACTTTTCTCTACAAAAATACTAGCCCTATGCAAGTGTTCAAAAGAATGCATGAGGCCTTAAATTGGAAAGTGCGTACCCACTGCAATGGGAAGGGGTGCAGATCAGAGGCAGAGAATCTCCTTTGCACCCACAAGGAGCAAAGGCCTATGCAGCTGTTTAAAATGTCTCTTGAATGGCCGGTCATTTTGATTAATTTTTAAATGTTTTTTAAGTTGTTGTACAACACTCTGATGTTTTGAGAGGGTGGTATATAAATTTATTTATAAATAAAATAAAGTCCCAGGTATAATTCCCAGAATCTCCAGGTAGGGTTGAGAAGACTGAGGGGAGATATGATAGCACTCTTCAAGTACTTGAAAGGTTGCCACACAGAGGAGGGCCAGCATCTCTTCTTGATCGTACCAGAGTGCAGGACATGGAATAATAGGCTCAAGTTGCAAGAAGCCAGATTTTGGCTGAACATCAAGAAAAATGTCCTAACTGTTAGAGCGGTACAACAATGGAACCAATGACCTAGGGAGGTGGTGGGCTTTCCAACACTGGAGGCATTCAAGAGACAGCTGGACAGACCCTGTTGGGTATGCTTTATGTTAGATTCCTGCACTGAGCAGGGGGTTGGACTTGATGGCCTTATAAGCCCCTTCAAACTCCACTATTCTATGATTCTATGAGCCACTGCCAGTCAGTGCAGACAGTACTAAGCTAGATGGACCAATGGTCTGGCTTGGTGTAAGGCAGCTTTCTATGTTCAACCCCTTAATAATGATGCAAGAGTCAGGCATGCCCACTCCACCCTTGATCTTGCTAGAAGATCTGAAGGGAGCTTGTAAGCCCAATTGGCTGGACGTGCTTATAAGCCCCATCCAGACCTCCCTGCTCAACATGGGAAGATTGGGATTAGAGCAGGCATGACCAGCATACACAGCTGCTTCCACTCTGCAGCTGAAGTCCTCGCACACCTTGCTCAGCACTTGAATAAGGGTCTCAAGCATATGCCTCTCCAGCCCCCCTTACAAAAAAAGCAAAGCATTTCAATTATGGGCCCAACATATCATTTAGGTATAGAAGCAATTGTAAGGCCAAAGACTAAGCTGGATATAGATTCAAGGAAGGAAATATTCAAGGCAGCCAATTAGGGATGGGTGAGAAATTCGATTCAGTTCGCATTTCAAGCTGAATCCATCCGATTCGCATTTTCCAAAACAACATGAGGATCGAAACACGGCCATCCTTCGAAATTCACACTTATTCACATTTTGCAATGCAGTTCGCCAACCAAAGAATGTTTACAAAAAAGGCATATATTAGGGGCAAGTGTGCATGAAAGTGAATATATGAGTGAAAATAACATACAAAGCTGTATTATATGACAAGAAATGGCTTGCAAAACATTAGTCAAAACTGCCTATAAAAATGTATTTATTAGGAGAAATTTGCACTAAAATGCTGGAGAATTTTCATGAGGAGTTTTATTTTAAAAAATCACAAGTGTGGAGAACTGAATTTAAGATTGGAAAAATGAGAAACCGAGAGACCCGAAACTGACGGATTTTCCCATCCCTACAGCCAATGAGGGGGACGGAAAAAATGACTATGGAGAAACTGGGAGACAGCACAGCGGAAGAGACTGGACACAGGGGAGGAAAGCAACAACTAACAACTTCAACTGCAGGATAATTTTATTCTACCAATCCAACTTAGAACCAGTCAACTGCTTTTGTTTATTGGTGGATGCTGTCCCCAACAACCTTACCTCCAACTCTGCCAACTCCTTTTCAGTCAGGTGGCCATCATCTACGTGCTTCAGTTCTGTAGTTGACCACTCATCGATCAAACTGGATAAATTAAGGAGCTTGTCCCATAAAGCCAGAGCTCTTCCCAAATTATCACAATAGGTTTCAGTCCGTTCATTGATCTAGCAGAAGGATTTGCCATTTCCCCCCAAAAAAGAAATCAAAGCAAAGCATTTGTAATCAAGCAACCACATCAAGAAAGACGGAGTTAAGATGAAGCCAGCCACATAAACAAGAAGGTGGGAAGGGGATAATCTGATGTGCTCATTGGATAGACAGTTTCTTACCAAATATGGCTTAAAATATTAACATATCAAAGACAATGGCAGCTCTCCAGGTTCTAAAGACAGGTCTGGCAAGGTGGTTTGGCTTATCAAACTTTGATCACCTTCCAATTAATGTGTCCCAACTAGTCTCAGTCACTGAGGAGATACCCAAGCAGACTCAAAGGAAATTCAACATCTTGCTTTTTACGAACAGCATTTATTCAGCCAATTCCTAAGACCTGCACTCATGGAAATGCTTCTAGGAGGGCTTAGCGATCCAAACAACACAAGCCATTATTGCTTGTCTATATCTCCCAGAATTATCCCTTAAGAGAGTTTGTACTTGACATCAGACAGAAAGCCATATAGATCTGCCAACCTGTCACCGTGAAGACGCTGTGCTTTGATTAATGCTTTGATTTTTCCTCTTTAAGATTCTTTGGCATACCACATTTAATTTTTCCAAAATATTACATGTAAGCCAGATCAATTACGATAATGCCTAACAGATCAGAGCAACCCAAACATTTACTTTTTACATACATCCAGCCATCTGTCCACAATAGCATTAGCCTCATTCTCGAAAGGAGGATCCTCAAAGCTTTTCATTTTGTTCAGCTGGGACTGAAGGTTTTTGCAGATCTGGTTTATTCTGTCAACATCTTCAGAATGGTTGTTAAATTCTTGTTTTACCATGCTGACCTGTGGAAAAGTGAGAATATGCCTCCGTAAGCAAATGCATTGCATTTGGGGCAATTTAAATAGGAAGAAACCTGTGGGCACATCCGTAAATAATGCAGAGCTTTTGGCGTTGCTTTTAAAATTTGCATTCATTTTTTTTTAAAGTGAATGATATAATAAGAATTGCAAATGAAGCAAAACAAGATACATGCGATTAAGAGTAAAGAAAGCAGTTATTTTCAATAACATTTTCTCTAGAATCAGATCAAAATAAATTATCTTATCTTTCAAACAAATTTACAGTTCTGCCTTTCCCCTTTTTAGGAACATATAACTTATCAGCTTGTTCACAGTGCTATTTAATTATTTGGCTGTTTGCTAATTTTGCATTTAAAATATTATATTCAGCCTCAAGATTGTCTCCCTCCAAAATTCCAAGGCTGCTTACAATACCGAAAGCAATAAAAACTGAGCATGAGACAGTCACTAAAAACAGCAGTGATCCAATAAAAGAAAACCTCAAAACTGTAGCACCAGTCAATTAAATGTTAACGTCTGGCATCAATCCCATGATTGGGACTTGTAGAATAATGTACACAAAATGCTGGAAGGAAAAAAAATGTACCCATGTTAAAAAAAACCTGGGTGTATTTTATTTTACTTGCTATCTTGTGTAAACTATTCTAGAAGCTAGATTTATGTGAAATAAGAGCTGTCTTTTTTTTCTTTGCCTAACTGCTCCTTTTAAAATTAGAAGACATATATTGGGGTGTAACAGAGCACGAACATCTAAAATCTCATTTAACTTTGTAAACTGCCCAGAGAGCTCCGGCTATGGGGAGGTATACAAATGTTATAAATAAATAAATAAATAAATAAACTTTGTCCAGAAAACTCTTGCCTTATGAGTGATAGTGCTTTTTTTTTTTTTTTTTAATGAAAATGGACCATGACCTGGCATAAGGATGTCAAAGAATTCCTTTGAAAATGGGAGCATAAATGGGGGGGGGGAGAGAATGTAATCATATGTTGTTTGTGATTGAAAGCAACGACAACTGCGGATAATGATAGTATTCGCTGGATGGATTTCCATTCCGGACATGGGACAAATAATGGAACGTCAGCAATTTCCACTCCTGTTTCTGCTGCAATCCATCAGCATCCCTGTCCCTTCCTCCCTCTTCTCCCTCCTTGTGTGGCTATAATTTTTAAAGCTTATGAGCATGGACCATGTGGTTTCAAACAGTTATTGTACAGTGCCTAGAATCTCTCTAACTGCTTTAAAAATAAAAGATGACGATGATGACAATAAAGGAATTTTCCATCAGAATGTTGGCTTGTAAAAAGAGCAATTACTTGACATACACAAGTCATGTTGAGGTTTCAAAGAAAGCGACATACTGTATTTTGAAAAACATACTACATGAACAAAATTTCAAATCTGTAATTGTAGTTAAGAACATAAGAGCCCTGTTGGATTGGGGCAGTAGCCCATCTAGTCAACCATACTGCTCTTACAGAAGCCAACCAGATGCCTGTGGGAAGCCCACAAGCAGGACCTGAGTGCAACAGCACTCTCCCTGTCAAGAATAGCTAACTTTGGTCAAGCTGAAATGGGCCACCAGAGAGGATTCTGGGAGCCCATGATTACCTTGGACTCCCCATAGGGAGAGATCCGCAGCTCAGGGTTAGACAAGCAATTTGCAACCTGGGAAGGGGATGTATCTGATCCCTAATTATTGTTCCTTATCAGCTTCCTGGGATTAGAAGTCAGGAAGAAGGGGTGTGTAGATTGGAACCCCTTGGGGAAGTTGACTAGCTCCCTTATCCTCAAAGGCTTCAAAGCAGTAGACCCTGCAGAGTTGAGAGATGACTGCTTTCCCCCCTCTTTGGTGACTGTTAAACTCCATAAAAAAGGAAGGATAAACTTCCAAAGGGAGTTCCCATTTTTCCATCTACTCGACCTGCCTAAAATGTGACAGAGAAAGCCTTTTGCGGGAACCAGGCTGATCTATGTAAGTATAGGACCTAGCTTAGTAAGTTCTTTATTTTAACTCTTTGTCTGTATTGAACCTCTCCCCTTTTGTCATGCCAATGTGCCTCATGTAACCCATCTGGGGGTGGTATCTTTAAGGAAACACACCGCTGCTCTCTTTTATAAATACCAACTCATTTACGTTTCAATAAATTCTCTTTTATAAGTGTTGTGTATTGGATTGGAACTGAGGATTCTAAATCTAGTCCTTTGACTGTTGAACGCTACTGTTACTGTTAATTGACGAGGGTTAATCCCTTGGAATTCACACTGGGCTCTTAGGTCCCCACCTGCAATTTCCAGCAACTGGTGTTCAAAAACATACTGCCTCAGACACTAGAGGGTGTGCTGTGACGTCCTTCCCTGGTTCTCCCTGTCAGGTTCCCACCTGCTTGTGGCTACTGCCTTTCACTAGGCACCACCAGGGATACCACCAGTCCGGACCGTCCTTTATATGGTTTCTCACTCCGCTCTAGCACAGATCTCACTAGATCCCCCTGCTAGGCAGCACCACCAGTCACGTCCTATAACCAATACTCCCAGAGACTTTGCCTGAGTCTCTCTCTAGCTGGTCACTTTTGTGACTGTGTGCTTATGCTGTTCCCAACCCCCTTGTATCTTTATAGATAACGCATACAACTCTGGGTTGCTCTGGATACTTGAATTGTTATTATTCCTCCCTTCACCGCTGCCACCATTAGATACTGTTTCTGTTCAGCCTTGGTAATTAATTACCTTGCCCTCCCTTCTGGTATGTATATCCCCCAGCCAAGGATCAGGCCTTTGGTAAACCAAGTAAGTATTTATTAAATATCAGAAATAACAAGATTAGTTTTAGAATGTTTCACAAGCGTATGGTTTCATCTATTCCTGTTTTGTACTTGACTTATTATTAATCAGAACTCCAACTCCCTCTTTCTCCACACTCCTGACCTCCACCCTCAAACACCTCTTTCTCCACACTCCCAACATCCACCCAGATTCAACTGTCATTCTTCCATTTATACTCCCAGCCATTCAAACGCTCAGCCAATCATCCAGCATTCTACTGCTCATGTACTCCCCCCTCCTCTTTCACTCCACTTACCATATGTCTTCTATATAAACAGCACTTACCATATTTACACTATAAGCAGAAACATCACAAGTGCATAGCCATTGTGGCTAGGGGCCTTATCCTCCATGAATCCTCTTTTAAAGTGCTGGTTTTAGCCTATAAAGCCTTACACAGCTTGGGACCACAATACCTGATGGAACGCCTCTCCCAACACGAACCCACCCGTACACTACGCTCAGCATCAAAGGCCCTCCTCCAGGTGCCTACTCCGAGTGAAGCTCAGAGGATGGCAACATGGGAGAGGGCCTTCTCAGTGGTGGCCCCCAAATTATGGAATGATGTTTTTGACGAGGTGCGCCTGGCGCCAACACTGTTACCTTTTTGGTGCCAGGTCAAGACTTTCCTCTTCTCCCAGGCATTTTAGCATGTGTTTTTAAATTATTATTTTTTAAGTGTTTTTAGATTTGTATATTTGTTTTTAATATTTTTAATTGTTGTAAACCTCCCAGAGAGCTTCGGCTATGGGGTGGTATACAAATGTAATTATTATTATTATGAGCCATCCACATTAGTAGCCATCACTACATCTAATTTGCCCAGATGACCCTCTCTAAACTTGTCTCCCCTTCCCAATGCGGTTGTTTTCCCTACAGTCAAAATCTGCACTGTAAGCTCCTTCAGAGAGGGGGCCTGTTTTTTGCTTAAGAAACTCCAGACGCAAAGCAACGTGTATATTGATGCTGCTGTATCAAACAATAACACAACAACATATTTTTGAAGGAATGCCAGATTCTCACTGATAACTGCAGTTCAGTTTCTCGATTTGATCACTGGTTTCAGCGTATGGAACCACATCACCAAATTTATATTTCTGGAGACAACATGGTTTTTCAACTTTCATTTGAGAACTCTATAAAAAGCTGCTTGTCTGTGCAGGAATAGATGTTTACCTAAGAACATGGACACTGTAACACAGGCCTCTAGCGTCTGGCGAATAAACACTCATTAAAGAGGTCTTTGTTTTCTGGCAGACAATGAAATCTGTTCTGTAGTAGACACAGCTAGACAGACGACAAGAAAACAGCACAAAGGTCTTGAAGCAACAGATAATATGGAACTTGCTCTCCTATCATTTCCATGGGAAAGGTAGCAGTGGAATTTTTCAATCTTGGGAAACAGACCTGCCTGGTTTCCCCACTTAGAGACAGGGAAGCACCGAGAGCAAAGCCAAGTATGATGTTGGAAACTTGGGATCAGATCTCCCATCCTCTCTCTTTCTCTCAAATTGGAGACTTCAAAACAGCCAGGATATGTGTCTACACCAATTGGGGTCATAATATTGGGAGGGGGAGGTTAACCCTTTACCCCATCCCCTAATTTAAATCCCCCTCAAAGGATTTTGTACTATGCTGGTGGAAAAGCCTGCCTACAAAATACACGGTGACATCTTGCAGCTTAAAAATCACTACTATGCTTGCAACGGTGGGGCTGGAGAGATCCCAAACAGCATTTGTTGATGGATTTGTCTTCTACCTCACCAACGGCATGGTTGGCAACGTTATATTCTCAATGGATCAGGGCCAAAATTGCCATAACAGGTAAAGGGTGATATCAGATAGTATTTGCTAAAAAATGCAAAAAGGGTTGGCAGGAATATATTGTTGCGCGCCTCCCCAATCTCCGAGCGGTGAGATCTCAGGGGTCCCTGCGCTCATCCAGGGTTTGGTTTCCTTTGGGAAGAAGGTCAGCGGAGACTGCGGTGTCTTTATGAAATATGGTTTGTTTATTTACACACATTCCAACCTGAGCTCAGGATGGAGGGGTTCAAAGCATCAGCAGTCCAATATCCAGCTTTTCCATCTGGGTTGCAGGAGGCATCCTATAGCCATGATGCAGAGAGCCAGTCTCTCTGCCTGCCTGCAGTCCCAGCCATTCTCTAGACACAACTAAAAACACAAAACTCTCCTAGGCTGGGGGGGGGAGGAGGCTCTCCTGAAGAGTTTCAATGACAAAAGGATCTTCCTGGCCCATTCACTGTTGCTGGGCAACTGATAGACCCATTATCCTACCTGGCCAATCTATTTGGTTAACAAAAGATTCATTTGACCAGCAGAGAGTTCCTCATTCCAAGGCACAGGATTCCAAATCAAAGGCTGGAAAAGGGACCCACAGGAATCATCCATCCCAACCCCCATGCTCATAACAATATGAACAGTACCATGGACCAGCCATCTATGAGGACCCATAGTAGAAATTAACATAAGGACAAAGAAAGTGCACCCTACGAGCCCTTAGTGTTGCAAAGAGATTTATACTTCAAGACTGGTAGGATTCACACTCACTATTCACTACTAATTGGACTGAAGATCTAGGAATGTCAGAGAATTCTGCACTAAGTGAGCATGAAAGCAGAAATTGCTGCAGTTTGCATGTTTGTGTTCAGGAACAGAAATCTGTTAAGTAAATCTATTGGTATTTGTTCACATCATCGTCATGTTTTTTTTAAAAATGTCCACAAATGATACATAACTAATTACATTTTTATATTGTTTTGATGTTTCCTTTGAAATGACTGAAATGAATTATGTGGAAAAAATTAAGTCATTAAATACGTTAAATTTATAGCCAACACCGCCAACTGTCAAGGATGATGGGAATCAGCATCCAACAACATCTGGAGGTTGCCACAAGTTGCCCTCTTTTGCTTTAAAGCCTACCTTTGCAGCTGGAAGAGGTAGAAACTTGCTTCTTCTCTTCTTTTTAAAAAAATGGAAGCTAGGATTCTCAGGATGCTGTATTCTGTGGCCACCGCTACATTCTGCAGCTGCTTGCAGAGAACCACAGGAACTTTCCAAAAAGTTCTTAAAGACTCACCTTGGCAGTTATCCTCTGCAGGTTCTCTTTCCCCATGTAAGACACTTGCTGTGAGAGGGTATGTTCTTGCTTCTGAATAATGCTTGTCAGACAGTTTTTGCAGCTGTGATATTGCTTCAAGAGCTCCATCACCCTCACACAGTGTTCCTGTCTATTGTAACAAACAAAAATAATTAACACATCTGCAGAATGACCTAAGCCTAGAGGCACTTATTTTAACACATCAAGGAATCTGGCTTTTAGTAGAGAATCCATCCAAAATCTAGAGTCGCATGTTGCCCACTTATAAGAACATAAGAAGAGCCTGCTGGATCAGGCCAGTGGCCCATCTAGTCCAGCATCCTGTTCTCACAGTGGCCAACCAGGTGCCTGGGGGAAGTCTGCAAGCAGGACCCGAGTGCAAGAACACTCTCCCCTCCTGAGGCTTCCGGCAACTGGTTTTCAGAAGCATGCTGCCTCTGACTAGGGTGGCAGAGCACAGCCATCATGGCTAGTAGCCATTGATAGTCCTGTCCTCCATGAATTTGTCTAATCTTCTTTTAAAGCCGTCCAAGCTGGTGGCCATTACTGCATCTTGTGGTTTATAGTTGCTTTATAGTTGTCCTTTGCATTCCATAAGAGCTAGAAACTTGCTTCTTTTTTAAAAAAAGAAGCCTTGACTTGGACTAGGAAGCTATTTTAAAGTCTTTTGCAACCAAGAGGATCCAATGGGTACCCAGGATGGGTGGAGTGTACCCATCCAATTCCAGGGAATCTGAGCTTTATTTAAAAAAAGAAAAGAAATTGGGTTGCCTCTAGACTGTCATTAGCCTGTGGGAGAGATTCAGTTCACACTGGAAATTTAGGTTTCTGGAACCTAAAGTGTATGAAAGCACTCTGGGACTACAAATCCATTAAAAAACACAAACACAACAAGTCTTTTCGCAGTAAGGAAAGTGATGGGAAAGCACACCAAAAAGTGTGGGATAATGATCAATTGATGGAAAACTACATGACCCATCAGAACAAAAGCTCAATTCAAAATCGAGACCAACGCTCAATCAAGAGCAGGCATCATATGATCTCCGTGCAAGGCTGAACACTCAGTAAACAGGTTGTCTGGAGCAGCAGCAGGTTTGTAAGCCTTCAGGGCCAAACTAGACTTGACATTAAATGTATGAATGTACTGCAGAGCTTGGAAAAGTTACTTTTTTTGAACTACAACTCCCATCAGCCCCAGCCAGCATGGCCACTGGACTGGGCTGATGGGAGTTGTAGTTCAAAAAAGTAACTTTTCCAAGCTCTGCTGTATTTGGCATGTCTTTTTTATTTTTTTTAAAGTAAGCACTCTTCTGGACAGACTGAATCCAGGGGCAGAGCTGGTGACAATATTCAGGCAAGCAGGACAGGACAGCTCCTGCCACACAGAAACCTGACTTGATGGGAGTTACAGGGGCTGGATGGAGTTACCCTCCTCCCTCTCCAATGTCAATGGCGGTTCTGGCCCTCTTCTCTTCCCCCCTCCTGAACAGATCTAGGAGCAGACCAGGTGACTATTGCCAGGCTAGGGGGCCAAGACAGTTCTTCCCTCAGACAGTTGACTTAATGGCAGTAAGAATTAAGTTATCTCAGCAATACTTGTTTTATTCCACTGCTGAAAGAGCTACACTGGTTGCCAATTTGCTACCAGGCCAGATAAGGTACCTGTGTTAATCCACAAAGCCCTAAATAACTTGGACCGTAAGGACAATCTGATTCCTTACCTTGATCACAGAGATCTTCTGACAAGGCACTTCTGGCGATTCCCCACGCCCCTGAGGTTTGCCTTGCCTACACCAAGGACCGAGCCTTTAATGTGGCAGGCCCTGCCCTGTGGAACCCTGCCAGTAGACTCTTTTGGCAGGAACTATTTCTCCCTTCTTTCACACATCTTGTGAAAACTATATTGTTTACACAGGCCTTTGTAATTTGACTTTTTCTTCCTTTTGAAGCAATCTGCATTTGTTCAGGTTTGATTTTTTAAAAATGTTTTTATGGTTGTTTTATTGATTTTATTTTTATATGTCGTACACCACCTTGATATATATGAAAGTGTGGATTATAAATACGTAAACAAACAAATAAATAAAATATTTACATGCTCAGAAATACCAAGCGGCACATCCTGGATTGTACCATTTGGAATGCAGGCAGGACTGCAGGACTAAAAGCTCTTCCATGGCAAAAGTTTCCTCAGCAGTGAAAGCTAGCAGGCCAGAGAACCCATCTCCCTGGCATACTAGTTTTCCACTATCTGGCAGTTTTTGATGTGGAGTCGAATTCTATCATGTGGTCTCCTCCCTGCATGACGACAAATAATATAGTCCCAAAGGAGCTGTGCCATGTCATCCTCTGGAACAGCAGTGAATAGTAGGGTGGGTCAATGGCACTTACCTGGCCTCTTGGCAGTTGGGTAGCTGCTAGATACCAGGAGGAAGGGTGGGGAAGCAAGGCAGCGGGGAGGTCCGTACTGTGCAAATGCACCAATTCAGCACTTCTGCTGGTGTGTTTGCACAGCCCCGCCCATGCCTCTGCCTTGCCCCTCCCACTCTCCCTCCCAGTAAGTAGCAGCGACTACACTGCTGGGAGGTCAGGTAAGTGCCCCCATCCTACCATCTGCTGCTGTTCCCAAACGCATAGCTCTGCCTTGCCTCTACATTTTGAGGAAACGCAGCATGAAACCACACAGATGCAGCCTCCTACTTTTCAGCAATAGTGAGCTTTGTTTTCTTCCATAAGCCTTCCGTGAGTCTCCACTGTCGCCTGACTTCTTCTCCCTCGCCCTTTGTGGACCGTGAAAGCTGACCGACTGTTTCGTTCATGGATCTCATTTCCACAGCAAGGCGATCCAGTTTCTGCCTCAGTTCACTGAGCGACTTCAACCTGCAAACAGATTACAGCCACCTATTATTCAAATGGGATTCCTTTGCTGATTCATTGTTTTGGTGGACTCAGGATTTATCACCTGTGCTGTTGGATATTTGAGGCACTGATTAGCGCTGCTTTCATGCCACTGTCTGATATACAGCATCCAGATGTGCCATGCACTCCTCTACTTCCATGTAGCAGCTTACTGAGGACTCAAGTTTGCTCATGCATGGCAGCTCTTAACATCATCCACATAACATTGTCCTGATCATGATTTGAATTTGGTCGATTTCCGATTTCCGTGTTTGTTTGCTTTTAACTTACCAGGTTTTCAGCAGAACAGGTAACTTGGGATTAAATGGGAAAATAATACACCATGGCATTTTGAAGAGGGCGACATCATGTGAATGTTGCACAAAACGTGCATGTGTGAGCAGCAATCAAGTGCACACTCACAATAATTGTTGTAAACCCCCCAGAGAGCTTCGGCTATGGGGCAGTGTACAAATGTAATAAATAAATATAAATAAATAAATAAAGTGCCATGTGAAAGCATTCTTAGTCTTCCACCAACCTGCCAGGCAACTGACTCCCACCTGCCCACCCCACGAAAGTGGGGGAAAAGAGAAGCTTGCTCACCTTTGCTGAATTGCAGGAATTGTTGGCTCCCTCAAGCCTATTTTGCTGATCTTATCATGTACATCTTGAATATTTTTAAACAGCTCGCTGTTCTTCAAGACAAATTCTTCCCGCGCTTCCCTGTTCTGGTCAACATCTCGTTCCCCCGCAGGGGCAACAGCAGGGATTTCCTTGACAGGTAAAGCAGCAACGAGATCTTCGCAACTTATCTTTTTACCACTTTCCGCATCTTCCAAGCAAACACTGACTCGCCTTAACCTCTCATCAAGAGATTTAGCCTCTCTTTTCATCAGAGAAACCTCCTGTGGGGCAACTTCCTCGGTCAATTTTGGAGTACAACTCAGAGGTGCAGAGGCATCCACAGACCGTTTCACACGTGTCAGGAAAGCCAGGAAAGTTTCAAGGTCACGCAGGATCGTTTCCAAGGCCTGCATCTTACAACCCAGTTCTTCCAATCGCACTTTGTATTTACTAATGACTGCATTTATTTCTTCCCATTCTGTTGGGTCAACCTTTGCTCCTTCAGGGCCATGTTGCTCTAGCAAGCAGCACCGTTCGATACAATTTGCTATAGATGTCCCCATTTTCTGAAAGACAGGAGACAACCGTGGAAAGAAAACTTGTGCCTCACAAGCAGTACTTATCATTGAGCCCATCACACCTGTAAAATCTAGGGAGTGAGGGATGAGCCCCGTAGCTCAGTGGGACAGCACATGTCTTGCATTCCCTGAAGATCCCTTGGAGGTTAAGCTTCCGGGCCTCTCCTGCTAAAAGAATTGGGTAGGAGGTGAGTCCTCTCTCTGCCTGAACCCTTGGAGAGCCGTTGTTATAGCAAACAATTCTGGGCCAAGTGGGTAAATGGTTGACTCAGCATAAAACAGCATTTTCTACTACATTCTCAGTTAGCCACGGAGAAGCAGATGATACTGGGTTGCATTTAGCATTAGTTCTATTCAGAGTAGACCCAAAGAAATTAATGGACATGACTATCTTCAGTCCACCAGTTTGAATGGGTCTGCTCTGAGTAAAAAAAACAAAAAACTCTCAATTGGATATAACTCACTAGTCTGATCCAGTCTTAGTTCAGTGTCAGGCGAATTTGACCCTGAAGTCCAAAACAGATCAATTAGGTTTGCCAGACCTGTGGCTCACAGGGGAAGTTGTAGAGCTAGAAATCTCTCCAAGGTCTCAGGCGCAGAGAGGTCATTCCCATCATCTCTTACTTGACCTTCCACACTGTTGGGATAAACAAGCTTGCATGCATCCCCTTTGATAGGGAGATGTCCCTTCTAGCTAGAATTTGGAGACATCTCTATGCTTGTTCACCATGTTGTAACTTTCTTAAAGGGTGAAATTATTTACTTCTCTTCCTCTTTCTTTGTTAAGGGGATATTGACCTCTTGAGCATAATTCTCCATTGAGCTTTAGGAGTGAGAAGCACTTCAGATGCTTCTCTTCCAAGATGATCCTTACAATGGACTTCTATTTTTTCTATCTAAGCTAGAGCCTATGTTTCCTGAACATATGAAAGGTCATGAGTAAACATTCTTTATTCTTCTTACCTAAGAAGACTGTCTCTCTTGTTTATTTAACTAGTGTGCATAAGAGGACGGTGGGACTGGTTATTCTCAGTTCCGCTGTTGTGTATATACTTTGCTAAGAAATAGGACTACAAACTGTTCCTATTTCATTTAAACCAAACACACACTAGGGGTAGGAACCCTTTTTCAGCCTAAGGGCCACATTCCCTTCTAAGCAGCCTTCCGAGAGCCACATGCCAGAGGTGGGCAGAGCCAGAGGCAAAAGCAGGTGGAGCAATGAATGTGAATGTCACCCTTGTACGGTAGGCTACTTTCTACATATGCTCGCACACCCCTCCCTGTATCTGCCATCTAGGGAAGCAAGCGGTGTTCAAGGTGTTCATTCCAGCCAGGCAAAACCACACAGAGTGGAAGGCAGGGCTGGTGAAGGGTGTAGTTTAGGGAGAATCCCATGGCTAGATCGAGGCAAAAGGAAGAAAAGTGCTCCTTCAGGAATCCTGGTCCAAAACTGTTTAGGGCTCGATAGGCCTTTGCAGATAAGAAGCAATGGCCAGGGTTTACAAGCCCACTTCTGCACCCCATGTGGGAGCTCTTTGTAAGCCACTCTGAGATACGGAGGAAGCATAATAAGCACAAACCTTCACTTTCTTGAACGGAAGGCTAGTATTAGTTAGCATGCTGAAGGGTATGTCTCTTTTGCGGAGCTCTTCATCCGAGTCGCACAACTGAACCCATTCTTTTTCTATTGGCGATAAAAGTGCCAAAACAGCCGTTAAAGATTCCATCCTACAAAGCAAGAGGAGAAATTGGAACAGGAGATGCATGAGGAAATGGGTCATAGCGCAGCGGCAGAACATCTGCTTCAGTCCCTGGCATTCCCCTGGCTGGGAAAGACGCTCTATTTGAAAGCCTGGAGAGCTGATGCCAGTCAGTGCAGACACTGCTGAGCTAGATGGACAAATGATCTGAGCTGGTGTAAGCCAGCTTCCTACGTTCCTTCCTAAATGTCTCCTCATGCAATATAAATAACTAGGGCTGTCTGTATCACACAATCCTTTGACACAATTGCATCAACACAGAATTTGGTATTGCGCATGCAATTCGGCAAGCTGTGAACTTCAGATTTCGATACCATTAGCGTAGTGGCAAATTCAGAAGTGAAGAGTCCCTTCATGTTAGTCACAGCCAACCCTCCCCACACACACATTTTTTTTGCTGTGTGGTTGAGAATGAGATCCTTATTAATGCCTTCTCCCACAATAACAGACATCCCTGGGAGCCAATAAGTATAAAAGAGCAGTGTTAGCTACTGAGAAGAGTCCTCTCAGTGACTAACTCACCTCCTTTCACTCTGATTGGCTCCAATCTGCAGGAAAGGACAAGGAAACATGTTACAAGGCTCTTATCAGTGTCCACACTCCCCTTTCATGCTGATTAGCTCGTAGGATGATGGAGACATAGGGATCCTGCTGGGACCCCTGCTCCCAAAAAAGTAAGGGGTCTAATACCCCCCAAGAGCCCGGACGGCTACACCCCTGTTCGATACCCACTACCCATTCCAGTCAGTCTCTAGTCCCTATGAATGTGGTGCTTTAAAACAACAGAATGGCCCTTTGGGAGGAATCACAGAAGCTTGGATAAGGAAGCTAAATATGATTTATTTATTTTTAGCTGTCACAGTGGGGGACTAGCATAGTCTGCATACATCATTGCCCTCTGTCATAACTTGCAGAAGGAGAATTTACACAAAGTAAGCACACAGCTGTAGGAGAAGGGCCATAACTCAGCCACATGCAGGAGGCCCCGGGTTCAAATCTTGGCCTCTCCAGTTAAAATAGCAAGTGAGAGGAAAGACCTATGCCAGAGATTCCTATGGACATGAGCCCTGCTGGATCAGGCCAAGGGCCCATCTACTCCAGCGTTCTGTCTGCACAAAATATCTTTAGGAACCCAACCAGCAGGACGTGAGCGCAGTAGCACTCTCCGGCTCAGGTGTCCCAGCAAGTGGTATTCAGAGGCACGCTATCTCCGAGGAAAGAGGCAGCGATGCCCACCAGCTTGAATGGCATTAAAAGAGGACAAATCCATGGAGGATAAGGCTCTCGGTGCCTACTAGCCACAATGATTGTGTTCTGCCTCCACTGTCAGAGGCCAGAAGCCTCTGAATACCAGTGCTGGGAATCCCAAGCGGGGGGGAGAGTTGCTCTTGCACTCAGGTCCTGCTCTCGGGCTTCCCGCAGGCACCTGGTTGGCCACTGTGAGAACAGGATGCTGGACTAGATGGGTCACTACTGGCCTGATCCAACAGGCTCTTCACATGATAGCAGAGACATGGGTATATGCAGGGGAGGGGGAAACTTTATCCCCCTTGGATGAATCGTAATCCCCAGATTCCCAGCTTTCATTTAAGAAAAAAAATAGAGTAAGTTTTCTAGCATCTATTTATTTATTTTATTTATTTATTAAATTTATTAGTCACCCATCTGGCTGGATAACCAGCCACTCTGGTTTGTAGAATCTGAGATCTGAGGCAAAACGCAGAGGGACTATTCTTTTTGTGTGTGTGAAAAACTAGTCTGCTCCTCCCTTTCAGTGTTTAACTTTGCTCCACTCCCTTATCGAAAAATTTCTGTAGATGCCCGTGACTGGAGGCAGTGTATAGCCATCATGACAGCCTTCATGACAGTGTTGCTAGCTTTTTCCTCCATGAATTTGTCTAATCCTCTTTTAAAGCTATCCAAGTTGCCAGCTGTCAGTACATCTGGAAGTCAGAGCAGACCAGAAGCAGCTAACTTGTGGTTCCCCAAGTCGTTGCTGGACTCCATCATCCCTGGCCGTTGGCTGGAACTTCTGGAAGGCCTCAGGTTAGCCACCCTTGGAACAAATAACTGCCTGACTCAACGCAACACATCTCACACATTCAATTTGCCTACTGTGTACACAACAGAACTCAGCCTTTTTATGTGTATGATCTCAGATGCCTCGGAGCCTTGAAAACGCCTACAGATCTTACTAGAAACCAGGTATTTTAGCATGTGTTTTTAAATTATTTTGATAAAAATGTGTTTTTAAATTTGTATATTTGCTTTTAATGCTTTTAATTGTTGTAAACCGCCCAGAGAGCTTCGGCTATGGGGCGGTATACAAATGAAATAAATAAATAAATAAAATGAAAGCTTTTAAAAAAAGTTTTTAAAGATTGTTTGTTTTAACGTATTTTAAAGTCTGTTTTTATGATGTTTTAAGATGCTTTTATTTGCCGCCCGGGGCTCTTGCTGGGAGGAAAGTCGAGATATCAATCAATCAACCAATCAAGATGGTGAGAGCTAGGGTGATTTGTGCTCTCTCTCACTGGAGCAAGCAGGAGTCTTGCTTTGGCCTCCCCAGCCTCAGTCCACAAGGGGTATGATCTGTCCCAGCCTTTCCCAACCAGTGTGCCTCCAGATGTTGTTGGACCACAACTCCCATCAGCCTCAGCCATTGGCTATGCTGGCTGAGGCTGATGGGAGTTGTGGTCCAACAACATCTGGAGGCACACTGGTTGGGAAAGGCTGATCTATCCCCTCTTTTCCACATGGGCACAGCTGCATACGCAGAAGGGGATTAGCCCAGGACTCAAGTGAGCCATCTTCTTTCCCTCCCCACCAGCAGCTAACCCTCAGCTAGCAAAAGTATGCCACAGTGCACCATCAACTGTATCACTGACAGGCCAAGGCTAGCCAGCACAGTGCCCTTCGGATGTTTCTGGAGTGCAACTCGCATTTTACTGGCCATGCTAGCTAGGGCTGATGGGAACTAGAGTCCTTCAGGACTGCCCTGTTCCTTATGCTTCGCTTGGATCACTGAGGTCATTTGATGAGGCGCTTTTGGTGGTCCCCCAGACCCCTGAGGTCCAGTCGGCCAAGCCTTTAGTGTGGCTGGCGTTGCCCTTAGGAGCTTCTTTTCAATAGAGGTTCCACAGGAGTTATCCCTGCTCTCTTTTAGACATCTTCTGAAAACCCTATTTTTCAGACAGAACTTTCAAATCTGAGACTCTTTTCCCAATCAGCTTTTACTGATGTGTGACATTTTTACTGTAGTATTGTGTTTTTAGATTGCATAACAAATTGCAGTTTCATGTATAAAATTTGGTCTATAAACATTTAAATAAACAAACATCTGGAGGGCAACATGTTGGCTAACCCGATAGTCCAACTCCTCCCAGTTTATATGTGAAGGTTGTACCTTTTCTTTAAATCATTCTGGAGTTTGTTCCACTCTCTGAGCAGTTCTTCCCGAGACTTTTCACAGATGGCGGGTTTTTCCATTTCGCCAGAAAGCTTTTCTAACTGAAAAGCTGTAGTTTCAAACTGTTTCCAAGAAGAATTAACTTTACTCTCTAAGGCCTAAAACAAGAGGTTTAAATGTTAACAATAAAAATAACAAGAGGTACTAATGTTAACAAATGTAAATGTCACAAGAGGTGTCAATGCTAATGATATGTTGTTGCTCAGACACAACATCCACAAACATAGATATGAACAGCAAAGATGTTGTAATGTTTTATTAAGACTTCAGAAAGTGATAATCTCCAGATATGAACCTACCCAAAACCTTAGATCTTCCTCCAAGTCCCTTCTCCAAGTCCCCCCTCTGAGAGGGGCTTGGAGGGTGGTGACACCGGAAAGGGCCTTTTTAGTTTTGGCTCCCCATCTGTGGAATGTGCTCCCCAGTGAGGTCTTCCTGGCGCCTTCATTGACATCTTTTCAGCGCCAGGTAAAGACTCATCTTTTTTCCCAGGGATTTGATAGACTGAGATGATGTTGTTTATATTAAGTGTGCTGCCAAAGCTTTCTGTTGCTATATGGGGGGCAGGGGTTGTTTCATTATTTTGTTTTTATGGTATGGCATATTTACTTTTGTTTTTAACAATGTTGCAAGTCACTTGGAGACATTTGGGTAAGTAACTAATAAACCAAATCATCATCATCATAACATTTAAGAAGAGCCTGCTGAATCATGCCAGTGGCCCATCTAGTTCAGTACAAGAGCACTCTCTCCTCTTGTGGTTTCCAGCAATTGGTATTTGGAAGCATCTTGCCTCAGCCTAGGGAGGCAGAGTAGCACCATCATGGCTGGTAGGCACTGATGGCCTTATCTGCCATGAATTCGTCTAATCTCTTTTAAAGCCATCCAAGTTGGTGGCCATCATTGCCTCTTGTGGAGGTGAATTCATTCATTCATTCATTCATTCATTCGATTTTGATTTATATTCCACCCTTCCTCCCAGCAGGAACCCATAGTTTAATTAGGTGCCGTGTAAAGAAGTAATCCCACTATGTGAGATCTGATTAAAGCCTATGCATGGCCTCTGGTTCAACTGATATCATCCCCAAACAACATGGCAAGATTTGGATATTTACCTCCAGCTCATGCAGCTTATTCTGAAGGCAGGAAATATCTTTCACATCATCGGTAAAAGCAGGTGCTACTTTCTCTCTGATGGTGTTTAAATGAAGCTTTAGATTATGCCGCTCTGTGTCATAGCTTTGGAAAAAAGGAATTATTATTATTATTGCTATTGCTAACAAATATTTATATCCCACCTTTCATCTGTGCGAATATCAGAGCAGGGTACAACATATACAGTGAACAAAATCATACAATACTCAACAATGAAATCATAAAAATAGCTCAGCAAACAACAGAAGCAACTGAAACCACAGAGCAAACTAAAACACCAGCTAACCAACACATAGGGCATGCTGGCTGGGGTTGATGGGAGATATCTGGAGGGCATCATGTAGGCTACCCCTAGACTAGGCTGTCCACCTCTCTTTCCTGGGCAAAATAAGCTGACCACAATATGTCAGGCACAGGAAGAATGCACTCGAGGTAACACTTAATTACACTAGTTACAAAAGACAAACAGGGAAGGGCTACAGCTCAGTGGTCAAGCATCTGCCTCGCATACAGAAAGTCCCAGGTTCAATCCCCGGCATCTCCAGGTAGGGCTGGGAGAGACCCCTGCCTGACACTCTGGAGAGCCACTGCCAGTCAGTGTAGGCAATACTGACCTAGATGAACCAACGGTCTCGCGCGGTATAAGGCAGCTTCCTATCTTCCTAAAACATAAGCCAGCAAGGAAATACAAATACAGGCATACCCCGCTTTAACATTCACAATGGGACCGGAGAGTATACTTTAAATGAAAATAAACTTAAAGTGAAGCAATTATTTTCATTTGTACTGCAAGCAATCACCACTAGATGGCAGCAGTGTCATGCCGATAAAGTGTACGCTATTGCAAAGCGCGCGAACGTTAAGCGGGGTATGGGGACGTATGGAGCATGTACGTCATAGTGAGGCAACGTTAAGTGAAGCGACGTTAAGCGGGGTATGCCTGTACAGAATCATAGAATAGTAGAGTTGGAAGGGGCCCATAAGGCCATCAATGCAGGAATCCAAATCAAATATGTGGAATTTGCTCTTGGTACTTTTGGTGTATATTTATTTATCGTCACTCCCATGTTCCATATTGGAAGGTACCTCTCTTTTAATGTCTTCAGAGGCAAGTCTCCGTCTCTTCCCAATTCCTCTGCACGTCGTCCTCTGTTTTGAAGTTTCTTTTCTAGTTCCACATTTTTACAAACATCTCCTGGGTTCTGAACAAAATATCAAAGTCAGTTTTAATCCATAACATCAATTTCATTAAAATAATAATAATAATGTATTTTTCCTAAACATGGGGCTGGGGGAGAGCGGAGGGCAGGAGACACCTCACCCATGAGAGTAGGATAGAGGCTTCATTTAAAGTCATAGGGTTGTATCGAAAGGAGCATTACGGAACATGTCCTGTCAGCTCAGGGATTTCCACTTGCACAATGGGAGTTACCCCCCTCCCCCTGTGCAGCACTGAATTTGTTCTAAGGGTTTCCTCAGCCCTCCACACCAGATTTGGGAAGCGTGCGGGGGGAGGAGGTTCTTTTGCGCAAGCAGAAATCCTTGAGCTGATGGGATGCAGTAGTTGGGTACCGCCCGTTACCTCAATAAATGCAAGAGGGTTTTAAATCTGCACAGTAAATTTTTGCCATACTTTTTTTTTGCCACAATTCAGAGCCCCCTACATGCTCCAATGCACGCATGGTGCTCTTGAACATGCAAGTTTCCACATTCATTTTAAGTTCCATATGCACAAGGAAGCTCTTGTACCATCCATCCATCCATCATCCATCATCCATC